>NW_022436998.1:13033524-13135204 GCF_009761245.1 Sapajus apella | reverse complement strand
AAAAAAAAAAAAAAAAAAAAAAAAAAGAAACCTGGAAGCAGAAAGTACGTACTTCTTTTAAGTGACCATATTAAGACTAATAAAATAAAACTGTTGAAAATGCTAATGAATTTGAACAGTGTACCAGTTTTTTTTTTAAAGGAACAATTATACAACATTTGGTGTCTTTGATTATTTGCCTTTAGTACCAAAAGAGTTCTGATCATTTAACTCTATAGGTAAATGCCCAAGAGTTTCAACTGCACTGGTATTAGGCTATTAGGTGCTTTCCTGAAGATTTCAGGGCTGTCAAACTCAGCAGGTGCCTGCAGGCTGTTTCTAACTTTGCTCTGCTTGTTGTCTTAAGCCATCCCCTGAAAGTGAGTGTAATCTGTTATCCAAAGTGACAGTGTCTCTCATCACTGACCATTTTTTTTTTTAATTCCTTCAGGTTCTTTGAGACTGTGATAAACTTTTCTCATGTATAAACAAGACTGGGAAATAATTATATCTTATGATTGCACTGAGCTGAGCTCTCCATTCACTCTTAGCTTGTCTCAGGTTTCATTCTTCTTCTGGCAGCCTAACTGAATTTTCCGGATTACATTAGATGTCATAACCTACATTACGCACATAGCTTGATATTATAGAACACTATTGTATATCCCCTTAGTTTCTCAGAAGGAAATTCTAAATAAATTAAGGTTAAAACTTGAAAAAAAAGTTTCAAGTCATGTTTTAATGCTTATATTTTTTATTTGTTGATATGTTCCTAGAGTCCTCAGTAATACCTACAATCAAAATGATTGGCTTACCTGGTGATGTTATGAAGTCCTCATTAATGTATTTTGGGGGTTTGGGGAGTGAAAATGGCCACTAAAATGTTTTTCTGGCACAATCAAACACAAAGAATTTATGATCCAAGGGTTCTTGTATTCACCTTTTCTTAAAATGAGAAGCCTGAAAGACATAGGAAATGTTGCCATCAAATAATATAATTAAAATATATAATGATAGTCCTAATAGGTATCTCAGGTCTTTAAGATTAATATGAAAATCTATACAATTTTTATTATTCCTACTATATATTTTGTTTTGTATAGGACATTTTAACTAAAGTCTTCTATCTTCTCCTCATGTCCCTTTTTAGTTTTATCTCTTTAAAAATTGTGTTCACCTGCTATTTTGCATATATCTTCCTAACCACCATATTTTGACCTCTCATTTTAGATAAAGCAATCTTTCCAATAACTCCAAGACATATGGATAGACACTGCATTGCAGTAGTGTACTCTTTGCATTTTATTTCCTATTGTCATGAGTCTCTTAGGACTTATCATGTTAAATTCAGTCCAGCTTTGATTTCTGGGGTACTTGTAAATCAGCATTTGTTTCTGATGCAGCCAACCTTGTACAAAATAGTAAAAAGAATCCTAAAGTCCTGTAGGAGCACCTAGTGGTACCATTCTGTACTGGAACATTGACAGAATAGGCAGCAAGCGAGCTTTGGATTTAAAACGAGGTTTTATAATGAGAATGAGGTGATTAGTGACATTTTCGAGTTTGTCTTTATACTTAAAAATATTTAGAATTATTTTTACTCAATTTAAAGGCATTCTTTAATGAGAATAATTACCTTAGATCAATCAGTGCCTGGATATATCCACACGTTTGATTACAAATATTATATTAAGCATATCCATTAATATACATTGAGATTAAATATAAAGTATGAGATTTAGCTTATGATTATATTCTTAGGATGGCAGAATCAAGCCTGATAAAAGAATTGAAAATTCTGTTTAATTAACAATTAATTCTTTCTTACCTCTTCCTGAATAGAGTGGCTTCTTGATCTCAGTAGAATGAAAAATTAAGAAATGTATCAGCAACTGAATTGATTGTTTTCAATTTTGAAGTTTGGTCTCCTAAGTACACGACAAATAAGTCTTAGTATACTGGATTTCTTATAAATTACTTTTTAAACTATTGTGGGACTTTCAGGAAACTATTTTAGACATTAGTAATCATGATTATTAATACATTTTGACAGATTTGCATCAGACAGAAACTGAGGCTATAAATACATTTCCATAGACAAACATTGTGCTTTCACATTTCAGATTTCTACAATAACAAATAAGAAGTTCTAAACTTTAAAATGTTTACTTAATCCAAAATTATCAGATTTCCTAACGGAAAAAAATTGATTTTGTTTGCCGCAGTAATTATTCATGGGTCCCTTACTTTTATAAGTTGGAAATGATTTTGCAGGTATAAACTCATCCTGTAACACACATTTTCCCAGGATATGAAAGGACAAATATTTTGAAAGAATTGCATTTTGAAAATATAGGTGAATATTGATTTATTTTTCATAGTGAGATATTTCTGACAGAGTGGTGTTAATGTAAAAAAGTATAACCCACTCTTTGTGACTTTGTTGTGCTTAGTCTTGTGAAAAATACAGTTTCATATTTGATTTCTGCCAATGAGGAGGTTAGAACTAGTACATCCGGGTCATTGGATGCCTATGGAATTACGATCCCCCATATCTACTTTTTCACCTTGTATTTTAGTTTTTTAATTATTTTAAACTGTTGTATTTTCCTTAATATCATTTTAATCAAGTAATATATCCAGATTTAGATGTTGAATAGTACCATAAAATTCTTAATGAAACAGATTAACAACCCTCTGTCCCTTTCTCCACCCCCCAACAAATTATTTACACAACCCAGTGGTAACCAGTTTTATCCCAGCTCTTCCTTGGAAGCTATTGTGTGTGTGACTCTTGATTTTTCAATGGTTAATATTATTTGTAGACTTTCTGCTATGAAGAATAAGGATTTAGACCCTTTACACTTAACTATAAAAACCCTCCCAACACACTTTCCTTCACTCCAATCCTCTGATGTTCTAATGTAACAAGTTTTAGATTTATAATATTTTAACAATATGAACATAATTCTCATGTTAATTCTATGGTTTTTATAACTATTTTAAAAATTTATTTCACAAGTATTTATTAAGTCCTGAAGTTAGAAAATTAATGCAGTATTTTTTTCTTTGGTTTAGTTTTCAGTGAATCTATTTTGTTCTCAAACGTTACAATCATTTCTATTTTGTTTTGCTGATACCATTTTCTTGTTTCCTCCTGTTTGATTCTATTGCTCATTAAGCCTGATGCATTTCTGGAGATCTAGAATCTCATGTCAGCACAGTCTAAAAAATACTTATTTCTCTTTTTTGTTGAATGATTTCCTCAAGGGGTTTATTAAGGAAGCATCCCTGGGACTTAGAAATTCTATGATATTACATTTCTATCATGCCTTTATTCAACACTTACCCTTTAGTATAAATTGCCTGGATATAGCGTCCTCGAAAATAATTTCCCCATAAATTTGAAATCATTTCTCTACAGTTGTCTCATAGATACTTGTTACTATTACCAATACTTATTTCTTTTTTTATATTTTATATGAAAACTGTTGACTACCCTTATAATGACTGCAGAGAGTATGGAGTAATTTCATATCCATTTTGTTGTTTAGTATCATAATTTTCATTTGATTTGTATCTGTTTTTTATTATCACTATTATTATCCATTGTGTTTTACATTTCTTTATGCCTTTGGACTTGCAACATTACATTCTCTTCAGTTTTGAAATTATTATTTCTTTGATTACTTTATGACTTCTGTTTTATCTGTCTCTCTGTATTTCTGTTAGCTGTCACTGTGATACAAACCACTCCAGAATGTAGAATTTTACAATGCTCATTTATTTTCTCACTTTTCTGCTTTTTTACTGTGGTTTGATTGCTTCACATGTCTTAGCTGAGTGGTGCTCCTTCACACTACAGGTCTGTGAGTCAGTTGGAGAGACTCAGGTCCATGTCTCTCAGACGTGAATTGGCTAGGAGTGGTCTTCATATGGCAATGGCAGATATACAATAGGGCAACTGGAAACAGTAAAGCCTCTTAAGACACAGGCCTAGTATTAGCACACTTTTGCTTTCATTTTTGTAGCATTAGAGAAGAAATATATTCCACCCAATGATGAGACCATAGCAAGCATCTGCATGTAGATGAGGCTCAGTAATAGAGACCAATAATGCAGTCCATCACATTTTACAATTCTTTTTCATTGGATCTCTCATTCTCTCTGATTACATTTATCTTCCCTTTTTTATGATGTCACATCATGAGAGATTCACTTTGACTTTGTCTTCTAATCCTTTAAATAGATTTTCCTCTATCATTTTTTAAAAATTGTACCTTAGGTTCTGAGGTACATGTGCAGATCATGCAGGATTGATTGTTGCATAGGTACACACATGGCAATGTGGTTTGCTGCCTCCATCCGCCCGTCACCTACATCTGGCATTTCTCCCCATGTTATCCCTCCCCGACCTCCCCACCCCTATGGTGCCCCTCCCTTGGCCCCCCACAGTGGACCCCAGTGTGTGATGCTCCCCTTCCTGTGTCCATGTGTTCTCATTGTTCAATACCCACCTGTGAGTGAGAACATGCGGTGTTTGATTTTCTGTTCTTGTGTCAGTTTGCTGCAAATGATGGTTTCCAGGTTCATCCATGTCCCTACAAAGGACAGGAACTCATCATTTTTGATGGCTGCATAATATTTCATGGTGTATACGTGCCACATTTTCCCTGTCCAGTCTATCATTGATGGGCATTTGGGTTGGTTCCAGGTCTTTGCTATTGTAAACAGTGCTGCAATGAACATTCATGTGCATGTGTCCTTATAGTAGAACGATTTATAATCTTTTGGGCATATACCCAGTAATGGTATTGCTGAGTCAAATGGTATTTCTATTTCTAGGTCCTTGAGGAAGCGCCACCCTGTCTTCCAGAATGGTTGAACTAGTTTACACTCCCACCAATAGTGTAAAAGTGTTCCTATTTTTCTACATCCTCTCCAGCATCTGTTGTCTCTAGATTTCTTAATGATTGCCATTCTAACTGGCGTGAGGTGGTATCTCAATGTGGCTTTGATTTGCATTTCTCTAATGATCAGTGATGATGAGCATTTTTTTATGTGTTTGTTGGCCTCATATGTCTTCTTTTGAAAAGTATCTGTTCATATCCTTCTCCCACTTTTGAATGTTTTTTTTTTTTTTTTTCTTGTAAATCTGTTTTAGTTCTTTGTAGTTTCTGGATATTAGCTGTTTGTCAAATGGGTAGATTGCAAAATTTTTTTCCCATTCTGTTGGTTGCCAGTTCACTCTAATGATTGTTTCTTTTGCTGTACAGAAGCTCTGGAGTTTAATTAGGTCCCATTTGTCTATTTTGTCTTTTGTTGCCATTGCTTTTGGTGTTTTAGTCATGAAGTTATTTCCCATGCCTGTGTCCTGAATGGTTTTGCCAAGGTTTTCTTCTAGGGTTTTTATGGTTAATTTTAGTGTAAGGTATCAGGAAGGAGTCCAGTTTCTGCTTTCTGCATATGGCTAGCCAGTTTCCACAACACTATTTATTATTTTTAAAACATTTCTCTAAAACCTGCATTCTCAATGTTTTATTATTATAACTTATTTTTATCTTAATAAACGTTTTGTTTCTCTGAGAATGTTACGTATGTGGGTGTATATATATATACATATGTATTTGAGGAATTGCCTTGCTCGTAAACATGATGAGATGATTTTTTCCAGATTTATTTATTTATTTATTTATTTTTGTTCCTATTGGTGTGGTTTTTTTGTGTCAATATGCTTCTCAAATACGTGGTGATATTTATTAATTTATTCATTTTTAAGACTAAGAAATGAAAACGTTAATTAGAAACTCCACATATAGGAATGGTTGCAAACTGGTTGGCCTCAGGCATAGGTGAATACTCTAACTTCCTTTTTGTAGATAAAGCCCTGACTACCAGCATTGTAGGTACTGAATAGAAGAAATGTTAGCCTTTCTGGTATATAATACAAATATTTCTGGTAAACCTCTTGTTTCTAATATGTCCCCCCTTACCACTGTCATTTGTGTCTGGTGTTTCTCAAGCACAAGGCTTCTCTGATTCAATTTTTCCAAAGAATAACTTTAGTTGAGGTTTTTCTCAAGGTTGAGGAAGGGTAGTGGTATAAAGCCTTCTGGAATGAATCAAAGGACCAAGAGGTTTGAAATGCAAATTTGTACCTGATCCTCCTGTTTTCATCACGTCCTTACACCCTCCATTTAGGAGCATCTGATGCTTACATCTGTGAAGTTCTGGGAAATTTTTTAGTGTTTTTAATATTTAATCTTTTTAATAGAGCTTGACAGGAAATGAGATAGATTGGGTATTTTCATTTCGTAACACATTGAAAATTCCAAACAACTCTTACTAGTATATAAAGCAAATCACATAAAGAATACAACCGATTTCAAATATTTTGTAGTATATTTTTTTTCAATGTCTAATTATTATATGCAATATGGGATTTTAGATATAATTACTATTATTAATATTTCTTTTAAAGTTGAAATTGAGATTCAGAAAGGTTGAGTAGCTTGGCCTGTGTCTCAGAAGTCAGAATACAAACAAGGTTGAACTGAGACCTGGGTCACACTTCATTTTCTGGTAATAGAGGAATTGAATGGTATTTTTCCCTGGTTGTGAGTTTTTATTATTTTGTTCACTGTAATTTAGGTTATTCTCCAGGGATGCAGAAAAGAAAAAAAAAACAACAACAAGAAAGTCAAGGTGTTCAGACACCAATCTAGGAACTTAAACAGACTTTTCTATCTCATTAAGCAAACATTGAAGAAAGAAAAAGCAGAGAGAAAGCAAGACATTGACACTGACATTTCTTTATTCACAATTTTTGTATAATTTCAAACTTAGACATCCCATTAGGTATGATTGGCACTTTCATGTTCCCTCTCTTTTTTTTTGGCAGCTCCATTCATATGGAATTTTCCAATCAATTCTTTTTCTCTCACTTCTCTTCTTTCTCCATTTAATGCTATGCATTCTTATCTATAGAACCAGTATGAAATATCCAATATATTCATCATCTTCAGCCAAGTTCCTGTTTTCATCTGTCATGGCATGAATATGGGTTTAAATGTCATTTCGCATAGTTGTGAATGTTTTTCAGTGCTAGCAAATATAGTTGCAACTAATTTATTTATTTTTAAAAAATTTACTTTTTTAAATTTTATTTATTTATTTATTTTATTTTACTTTAGGTGCATACTATATCTGGCATTTCTCCCCATGTTATCCCTCCCCACCCTCCCCAGCATTTATATATTTTTGAGACAGAGTCTAGCTCTGCCGCCAGGTATTTCTAGTTCTAGATCCTTAAGGGGTGGCCAAACTGACTTCCACAATGGTTGAACGAATTTACACTTCACCAACAATTTAAAAGTGTTCCTATTTCTGCACATCCTCTCCTGCATCTATTGTTTTCTGACTTTTTAATGATTGTCATCCTAACTGGCCTGAGATGGTATCTCATTGTGGTTTTGATTTCCATTTCTCTAATACCAGTGATGATGAGTATTTTTTCATATGGTTGTTAGCTGCATAAATGTCTTCTTTTGAAAAGTGTCTGTCCATATTCTTAACCCACTTTTTGATGGGGTTGTTTTATGCTTGTAAATTTGTTTAAGTTCCTTGTATATTCTGAATATTAGCCCTTTGTCAGATGGATAGATGGCAAAAATTTTCTCCCATTCTGTAGGTTGGCTCTTCACTCTGATGATATTTTCTTTTGCGGTGCAGAAGCTCTTTAGTTTAATTAGACTCCATTTGTCCATTTTGGCTTTCGTTGCAATTGCTTTTGATGTTATAGTCATGAAGTCTTTATCCATGCCTATGTTCTGAATAGTATTGCCTAGGTTTTCTTCCAGGGCTTTTATGGTTTTAGGTCTTACATTTAAATCCTTATTCCATCTTGAGTTAATTTTTGTCTAAGGTGTAAAAAAGGGGTCCAGTTTCAGTTTTCTACATATGGCTAGCCATTTTTCCCAATACCTTTTATTAAATAGGGAATCCTTTCCCCATTAAAGTGGCACTCTTCTATTGTGTCTGTCAAGATGATCAGTGAATTCTAAAAGTTATATTTCTCTATTTATCCTAGATGTGTATTGTAATACCTATGTCTTTTTCCTCTTAGTCTGGAATGTTAGTTCCATTCTTCTGCTTTTTAAAATTGGGACAAAATATGATACATGATTATCACTAAACTTGATTTTAGTGGGTGCCAAAAGAAATCTCATTGAAGCATACCTCTTTTCTAATCTGAAAAAAATAGGTAACGTAGGTAAAAGTAGAAAGAGTAGTACAGTGAACATTCGTGCATTCACAATCTAGTTTATCATTAACATTTGCATTTTTTGCATCTACATAAACAGATGAATATTTATTTAAAGTATCTCTTTGTTATTTTGGCTCAATTAATTAAAAGTTGCAGAAAGTTGATTTTGAGTCATAGCTACAAAGACTATTCCCATTCATAGACAATAAACATGATAAAATGAATTTATCACAGATAAATTCAGTCCGGGCTTACTGGTATGCTACTGAAGCCAGAGCTACTTGGGAGACTGAGGCAGGAGGACTACTTGAGCCCAGGAAATAAAGAGCAGCCTGGGCAACAGTCTCAAAGAAAATTAAATTAAAAATAAGTTAATAAATTAGCTCATCATTTCTAGTAGTTGTATTTGATGTTTTGGATTCACTCGGGATTTATTTTAATTTTGGATTTACTGGGGTTTTATATAAAGAACAAACCAAAATTATCTTCCTTATAAGACACTAGCAAGTTTTTAAAAACAGTATAATAAAGGGTACATTTTTCATATACTGAGTTTATTTATGCACTTAGATTTATATATAGACTTTCCACTCTATCTGTTAATATGTCTGTCTATGTATCAATATCACAGGGTTTTGATTACAGAGGTTTACATATTATCTGATAAAGGAAGCTATTCTCCATATCTTCACTTAATTCCATTTTTTAAAACATTGTTCTCTCCCTTTCTATGATTATTTTTTCAACATTAATTTTATAATGGACTCATCTAGTTTCAGAAAAAAATAATAAAAATAACAGTAATCACATATGTATACATGTACACAGCAATCTTGTCGATATTGGTATTACACTTTATTTAAATGCATAATCCCAGTGGGGAAAACTGGACTCTTTATGATGTTTCTACTCTTCTATAGAAGTATATAATGTCATTCCATTTGTTAACATCTATTATATCATGCAGAACTGTAAATTCTGTTTATTCCTGTAATATCTTTATTACTTTATCCTCTTTATCTCTGTAGGTTTGGCATACTTTAAAAGTTTTTTCCTAGTAATTTTACTTGGTTGCTATTATAAATTGTACCACTTTTCCTCTATAGAATCTCTTTTGTGTTATTTTTATACATGACAGTTTATTAGCCCGTTTTCATGCTGCTATTAAGAACTGCCCAATACTGGGTAATTTATAAAGAAAAGAGATTTAAATGACTCACAGATCAGCATGGGTAGGGAGGCCTTAGAAAACTTATGGTCATGGTGGAAGGTGAAGGGGAAGCTAGGCACTTTCATCACAAGGTGGCAGGAAGGAGAAGTGCCAACAAAAGCAGGTTAAAGCCCCTTATAAAACTATCAGATCTCATGAGAACTCACTCGCTATCATGAGAACAGCACTGCCTTCATAATTACCTTACCTCCCACCAGGTCCCTCTCTCAACATCTGGGGATTGTGGGAATTACAGTTCAAGATAAGTTTTGGGTGGGGTCACAGCCAAACCATATTAAATAATTTTTAACTTTTGTATATCAAATTATTATCCTGATATTATATTGAAATATTTTATTTTTTAAATTAGTTTTTAATTTATCTTCCATCTAATTATCTTATCTGCAAGTGAGATTTTTTACTTATTCCTGTATATTTTCTTCTTGTCTCTTATAGTTTTCTCTTCTCAGATTGAATTGATTAATACCAAAAAAGTAATTTAAAACAGCAAAGATTATAGATTACTTTAATTATTGCCTTGAATTTGAATTCAGATACAATGCTGATTTGGACATTTATATATATATATATGTATATTCTTTTTAATGAAAATGTCTATTTCTATATTATTAAGTTTGTGATACCCAGAAATAAATTTTGCCTTTTTGGTAATGCAAAAAAAAAAAAAAAAAAAAAAAAGGAACACATGACTACATAGGACTTTTCTTCTAAACCTCATTGCTGAATTAATGGATTTGCTAATATTGAGCCTTGCATGCAATCCTGGAATAAATCATCGTCATTTCTTAAAAATCTGTGAATACGTTGTTCTTTTTAACATATTGTTTCAGATTTTTGCATTTATATTGCTCTGTAGTTCTCTTTTCTTTCTACTTTTAGTGGGGTTTGTTATCTTTTTAGTTTCCTGTGGCTGCCAACAAATGACTACAATCTTGATAACTTAATTATCTATGTACTTTCTCATAGACTTTGGTGCCAGAATTATAAAACTCAGCTGTCAGCAGAGCCACATACCCCTCAGTAGCTCTACAGATAATCCATATACCCCTCAGTAGCTCCACAGATAATCCATTCCTTGCCTCTTCCACCTGCTGATGACTGTCAGCATTTCTCGGCTTATTGGCCTCATCTCTTTCTGCTCCAACTTCACATAGCCTTTTGTTCTCTGTATGTGTCCAATTTCCCTCTGCCTTCTCTTATAAAAACACTTGTGATGCCATGTAAGGTCTACCTGGATATTCTACAATAATCTCTGCATCTCAAGATTCTTAATTTAATTACATCTGCAAAGGTCCTTTTTTTCAAATAAGATCACATTCACAGGTTCCAGGATTAGTAGATGCTCACATTTTTTGAACCACCATTTACCCTAGCACAGGTATCATTGTTATTTTCACTGTTGCTGTGCTTTTTAAAATGTTGTCAGGATTATTTGATTTCTGAAGGTGTGGTAAGATTTCCCTGTGAAAATATATGAGACTGTGTCTTTTTTGAGTGTGGATAGGAAAGAGGCCTTAGATAAATACCACTACTTCTTAGAAAATTGCACATTAAAACTTCTGTCTCTGCTGCAGTTTTTATGAAATATATTTTCTTAGAAAAAGTGACTAATTTGTTTTCTTCCTTCCTTTTGGTCTTTCAAATTTTGTGTTTTAAATTTCCAGTCTACAGTAGCACACAATCTCTAAATTTAAAATGTTTTATTTGGAAAACAAAAATTTGCAATTCAGAACAAACACAAAGGCTAGTTGGTCTTACGTATGTCAAAACAACAAAGACAAGAAAGACTGGAGATTTTATAAAAAGGAGAAATGTTACTTATTGTTTTGAAAGAAAGTTCATTGGCACTAGTAAAATTTTGGGGAGCTGGCAAGTTCTGATTGGTAACAGAGGTGGATAAAACTAGTCTTAGATTCAGAGCTGGCTGTTTCAGTAACTATTAGATAAAACTGCTTTTGGGTAACAACAGCAACTTTCAGAAATTAGGCTTGCAGAGAATTACATTCTTAGAATAATGTTTTGTGCCCTGAGATTGTTTGTCTGTGTCTCCACCCAAATTTCATCTTGAATTGTAGCTCCCATCATCCTCATGTGTTGTGTGGAGGAACCCAGTGGGAGATAATTGAGTCATGGCGGAAGTTACCCTATACTTCTGTCATGGTAGCCAATAAGTATCATGAGATTAATGGTTTTATAAGGGGAAATCCTTTTGCTTGGTCCTCATTCTCTCTTGCCTGCTACCTTGTGAGATGTATCTTTTGTCTTCTGCCATGATTGTGAGGTCTCCCCAGCCACATGGAACTATGAGTCCATTAAACCTCTTTTTCTTTATAAATTACCCAGCCTCAGGTATGTCTTTATCAGCAGTATGAAAACTGCTAATACATGCCCTGAGTGCATTTTACTTCTGTCCTCTTGACTCTCTTCCAGTTAATTATAAAAAGAAAGACTCAATCATATGATCGATTTTCATAATACCAATTATTTATTTCCCTTTGTTATTTTTGGGGTATGTGTGTACATTTTGACTACTTCTTTTCCGAATTTAGATATTTTTCAAAGAAACAGCATATTTATTAGTCTCAGTGGTTTTCTCTTTTAAAACATTATCTTTTGCTTATATCTCTCTCTTATTACTTTGCCATTTTTCTAATTTTTTAGTTTTGTGTCCAATAAAATATCCACAATAACTACCTCATTTATTTGATCAGTTGGATTCTCTGTATTCTTATGTATTTCTCAACCACATGATCTATTTTACACTACGATAAATATATCAAGGTTGCCTATAACTAGTGCATTTCTGTTTTCAGTTTTTCTATTCTAATTGTTTGAAATTATGAAGAGTATTGCTAATTTCTGTGTTGTTTGGTGTTATCTTTGTTCCATTTTATTCTTTGATGTAAATTATAATTTGTGAGAGATATCCATATTACCACCCTCAGTTTATTTTTTTGTTCACATATGTCTTGCATGACATTGACCATTTATTTTTATCCATTCCAATTACAGGTAAAATGTCTCTTAGAGTCGAGTTTTCCTTTACATGCCAATAACAACACATTTTGCCTTTAATAAGTGAGATAAGCTTATTTGCATTCATCAGCACAATGGATCTCTTGTCTCAGTTCTTCAATAAAATATTTTGTTAGAATACACATTGCATTATATATACACTGTATTATTTATTGTGTTTTCAGTCTCATTGCAATCTTAAATTTTAGAATTTTATTTTACTCTTTTCCTTGGGAAATTCTGTTTCATTCTAGTGTTTGCCTCCATACTAAAACTTTTATACAGTAGGCTTATTACCTTTTCTGTCATTTCAATTCTGCTATCCTGTTTGTCAGCTTTATTTTATATCTTAGACTTCCACCTATTACCTACCAAGCAATCAATAAGTGATTTATGTTTACCTCTTCTCCCTTCTTCATCCATGTTTTAGTTATATGTTTCTATTTTGTGATAATATCAAGTTGGTACAAAGGTAATTGCAATTTTCGCCATTTTTAAAAAAAATGGCGAAAATTGCAATTACCTTTGCACCAATCTAATATTTACTCTTATCCCTCTCCCCCAACTTTTATTGCAATCTAAAATCTTCAGCTACATTCATTAATTTTTGGCCATTTTTTTTTCTCTTTGTCTTTTCTGGATTGGCCATCTCTAGTAGGTTCTCTAGTAATAGTGGCTTTTAAGCACAATGTAAATTATATTGTGGCATAATTGGGACTTTATTTGTGTAGCCTTTATACTCGAAGGTCAGCTTAGGTGGATACATGCTTGTCCAGTAAAAGAAATCATGGATTTCTTCTTGTTACTTCTCTCCTGTCATACTCTGCAGTTACCATCCAGAATTCTGACTCATGCCTCATTTTCTTTCCTGTGTATGTGGCTTGGTCTGTTTTACTTGGAGGTTCTTATATTTTAACTGTTAAAAATAACTTTTTCTCTGGCTTGTTCAGAAGCCCTGAATTATGTAGATTCAAAGGCCCCTGACCCCATTTCAGCAAGGATTTCTTTTTAAATATTAATTTTGTTCTATTTTCATTCTTCAATATATATCATTTTTCTGTTTCTGTGAACATTTTAATGTGGGATTTTATTTCTATTTCTTTTCCCTTTCTCTTACTATACTCCATATTGTTTATTAGTTGTTTCTATTTGTGCTCAGGCAGCTCTTCTACATTTTTCCTGTATTTTATAGTCTGCATTTTACCCCTTTTTATTGTTGGATTATTTGTGGATAAAATAAAATCTATAGCAATTTTCTGAAGGAATTGTGATTAATAGCATAAGTGTATAAATATATTACTTTAGCTATTATACTTCAGACGAATCAGCAGATTCTTATTTGATAAAGATATAAAACAATTTCGATATCGAGCTGATTGTTATTTCTACTTTATTTCCTATTGATTAAAACTTTCATTTAATAAATGTTATTTTCAATCTTTTATAATTCAGAGGAAGAGATATTTTGTATCATATATAGAATAGTGTTAACAGTTGTATCATATGCTTATGTGGAACAGCAAAATAGTATTTAATGAGCATATAGGTATTTTGTGTGTGTGGGTGTGTGTGTGTGTGTGCGTGTGTGTGTGTGTGTGCATAACATGTTTTTTTTTTTTCCTAAATATAGTTACTTAGAAATAAGAAAATGAATTTGATCCATTTATCTTCTGTTCTTTATGGTACTTTCTAACAATTCTTGATTCTGATGTCTTCTCCACATCCTCACTTTCTAAACATTTATGTTGTTTTTTTAGATCAGCTATAGTGAGAAATCCTACGGGAGAAGGGTTAGATGGCATATTTAGGTTGCTTTTTTGGTTCTTTTACTATTTCTGTTGTTTCTAGAGAGAAGTGTCATATCTTCAGTGAATAGTGCTTTCTGTCTGTCTTCTAAACCTTTAGTACTTGTATAAACAGAGCCTTTTTTTTTTCTCTATTAGTCTTCCTTACAAAAGCAGACATCACCATTCAAGGTGCCACATTTCCAAAATTGTGAGCTTGAATCTCACACTTTCCAAACCCTTTCTTTTTGGCTTCCTTGTAACTATTCTTCTGAACCTCCAGAACTCAAGTGCACTTTAAAATGTTTCACATAGGTGTGGAGAATAACCTTCTGGGTGTAAGCTGTGGTTATATTTTCAGGGCTTAACCACTTTAAAAGGCCAAAACTCTCTTTTTCTGTGCATGCCCTGCCTGTTTCTCTGCTAAGCGGCTGACTCAGCAGGTCTTATTTATTTCTCCAATTACAGATATACTGATACTTGAGATCCTTCTTCTATCTCCTAGTTTCTCTGTAAATTTGGGATAAAAGTGATGGTATATGATTTTTCTGTTGATGTGTGTAGCTTCTAAAAAGAAAAGAGAGAGATTCAAATTGTATAGCCATCATTATGCTCATTATTTTTATATTATGTGAAACCAAAACTAGGACAAAATCACACGTGCAAATCACCCACAAATATGGGAACAAAATGATCCTTCTGAGGTAAAATTGGATGTATAAAATATATACAGAATTCAGAAATTAAGATATGATAGGAATCAATGAAAGCATTTTTTTTTTAACAGAAGATGACCCTTTATGAAGTGTTTGTTACAGTGGTGGCAAAGTTATTTTTTTCTGAATGATACAATGGAATTTTTCAAGCACAGTAAACATCCCCACTTATAAAGACTTATCTTCACAGTTACCAGCTACAAAATTTACTTATCTGAACAGAAATCCAATTTTTAAATACTTATACTTTCTATAAGTGCATAGTAAATGCATTCTCTTTATGCAAATTTGCAAAGACAATTAGTATCTGTAGATTTATTTTCTTTTATAAACTTTAAATAGCATGGAGTCTTTGTGAACTAAACTTAAACTTCTCACTAATGGAAGTTAGAATCTTATAGGGTAATTTTATTCCATTTTCCTAAATAATCAGTAAAGAATTCTCTGGAAACAAACTAAAGTCCAAGAGAAAACAAAATTAAACAAAACAAAAGCAAAAAATAAACCTGCATCCTATTAAACAGTATTTATACAAGATATAAGTAACATATATGATAAGGCCTAAAATGTTTAAAATGCAGCATTTAAATTCCTGTTTCATTAAAACTGAAATGTCATTTCAATGTTTTAACCAAAACAATTTTGTCTCTATTTTAAAGGCACTGACATTTGTAATATTTTTCTTGTATGTTTAGAGGAGTTTATTATTGTATTTTTCTTTTACAATTTATGTTTTAATGTTTCATGAAATAAATCTTAAAACAAGGAATTGGACATCCAAGGCCTTCTAAATAAGGGATCTGTATTTGATTTGAAAGGCTCGGTCCTCCCTTTGTAACAGTAATATCAAACTCCTTAACTAGGTTGAATACAAGTTAATTAATTTGATTAATTAATTTATATAATTAAGAATTTTCAGGGTTGCGTAAAGGAGATCAGATAATACTATTATGAATAAAATAGATATCTAAATTTGTTAAACAAAATTTAAAAAACTGTGGACTTTCATTTCTGACTATGGAATGTTATTTTGGAATATAACCATATTGTATATATTTTATATATATATATTTATTGCATTTTAGATTCTGGGGTACAGGTAAAGAACATGCAGGATTGTTGCTTAGGTACACACATGGCAATGTGGTTTGCTGCCTCCATCCCCATCACCTGTATCTGGCATTTCTCCCCATGTTATACCTCCCCCACTCCCTACCCCGCATTGTCCCTCCCTTATTCCCCCACCACAGACCTCAGTGTGTGATGCTCCCCTCCCTGTGTCCATGTGTTCTCATTGTTCAACACCCACCTATGAATGAGAACATGTGGTGCTTGCTTCTATGTTTCTGTGTCAGTTGACTGAGAATTATGGTTTCCAGGTTCATTCATGTCCCTACAAAGGACACAAACTCATCATTTTTTATGACTGCATAATATTCCATGGTGTATATGTGTCACATTTTCCCTGTCCAATCTATCATTGATGGGCATTTGGGTTGGTTCCAAGTCTTTGCTATTGTAAACAGTGCTGCAGTGAACATAAGTGTGCATGTGTCCTTATAATACAACAATTTATGATCCTTCAGATATATACCCAGTACGTAATGGGATTGTGGGGTCAAATGGAATTTCTATTTCTAGATCCTTGAGGAATCACCATACTGTCTTCCACAATGCTTGAACTATAATTTGATTAATATAAGTTGACATGGAAAATATTTTTTCTCAATGCTATGAAAGAGTTGAGGACATGGAAAAAATATTTTCCATGTCCTCAACTCTTTCATAGCATTGAGAAAAACATTTCTCTTTTAAGGCAATTAAGAAAAATTCTTTTACAGCATCAAAACATTTCTATTCATGTATCATTTTTAATGGAAATATATGTAACTTCTCTTCTAATGTGCTATCTATGGCTTTTTATGAGAGCTGTAAGTCCCAAGTTCTATAGATTTTGTTTTCATTTATCACTCTTTCTCTGTTTCTCCCTGTCTCATTGTAAGTCACCTTGGATTTCCACATTTTTTCCCATCCTTCATATTTCCCATCCTTCATTTTTAAAAATTTAATTGAGGCAATACATTGCAGAGTGGAAGGATGGGAGTTAATGAATCTCAGTTTCTCTAATCTGTGTTTTGTGGGTTAGGGAAAAAAGGAAGAGGAAGGTAATGAAATCCTGGTTATTATTCCAAATGTCAATAGCAGAATTGTTAGCTATTGGCCAACTGCTATCAGATGTTCTCACTAATTTGTATGTTTTTAAATTATTTAATGAACTATGTGCTAATTTTAAAAGTGATAATATGTAATCAATTCAAGGGGAAAATACTTTGATATATTAAAAATAATAGTGTTATTCCCCAGTTACTTTTGTAATGCCACACTCTCCAGGTAACCAATGTGGATTGTTCATATCAATAGCTTCGTACCTTTAAGCTTATACCAAATAGGTGTATATCTATATAGTCTTTATAATTATGATAGCCTTGCACCTTATTTTTTCTTTACTACGCAAAAATATCATTCTTTACTTACTATTTTTTTCTGATTAATTTCACTTAAGTTCCTTTTGTTTCTTACATCACACATTTCCATCTTCCTTCCCTGATTAAAACTTTGCCTTGGCCAATCTTTCCCTCATTGTAATTTACCAACTTTATGCATTTGTGTTCTTCAAGTACATGACTATTTGTGTTTTCATAAAATAAGTATATCTCAAAATTAGATTTTTCACTATTAAAAGTTTTAAGTTTAAATATTATAATATCAGGCCAGGTGAGGTGGCTTATGCCTGTAATCAGCGAACTCTGGGAGGCTGAGGTGGGCAGATAATGAGGTCAGGAGTTTGAGGCCACCCTGGCCAACATGGTGAAACCCTGTTTCTACTAAAAATACAAAAATTAGCCAGACATGATGATGGGCCCCTGTAATCCCAGCTACTCAGGAGGCTGACACCTGAGACTCCCTTAACCTGAGAGGCAGCGGTTGCAGTGAGCCAAGATCTCACTGCTGCACTCCAGCCTGGGCAACAGAGCAAGACTCCATCTCAAAAAAAAAAAAAAGAAAAAAAATTATAACATCATGACTTTGTGACTGAATAATTAAATATGCTTTTGAAAGATGTTAATGAAGAGCTAGAGAGATATTTTTTGCCTATGTATAGGTAAATCTGACATCAATATGTTAAATATCTCTGTATTTTAACCCATAAATTGACATTTTAATAAAAATTATACCAAGAATAATTGGCAAATTATGAAACTCATTTCAATATAAATATGGACATACAAATAGCTTAGAATAAAAGCAATAGCTTTTGAAAAAGTGAATAATTTTTTTCCTTATATTATGATTTATCAGGGCACAGTAAATAATGCCTTGAATGTGTTAAAATATAGATAAAGAGCATTAAAAAAGATTATAGAGCCCAGAAATAAACCACACATATATGCGGACTTCATATACAACAGATAGGGCACTGCTTCTCAGTGGGAGAAAGAAGGATTGATCAATCAACAGTGAAGTGACAGTGGTTGTACATATGAGCAAAATAAACAAATATCCATACCTTACATGTGGATATTCTTTGTACACCAGGCACAAAGATACGTCCCAAGTGAATTGAAGTCATAGAAGTAATAATATAAATGTTTACAAGAATGTTTAGGGAAATATAATTATGTTCTTGGGGAACAAGAGAATATAAAAATTGTAAATCCTAAATATGAATGATACATTGGATTATATTAAAATTAAAAATGTTAACCAAAAGATTACATAAAACATAGAAAATGTCTCTTTTTTATTTTTTATTTTTTAACTTTTAGGTTCAGGGATACATGGGCATGTTTGTTATATAGGTAAATTGCATGTCATGGCAATTTCGTGTACTGATTATTTTGTCACTCAGGTAATAAGCATAATACCCAATAGGTACTTTTTTTATCCTCGCCCTCCTCTCATGCTCCATCCTTATGTGAGCCCTGGTCTCTGTTGTTCGTTTCCTTGTTTTCATGTATACTCAATGTTTAGCTCCCACCTGTGAGTGCAAACATGCAGTCTTTGGTTCCTGTGTCTGTTTAGGCTTATGGCCTCCAGCTCCATCCATGTTGCCTCCAAAGGATATGATCTTGTTCTTTTTTCGTGGTTGTGTAGTATTCAATGGGGTGTATATACCACCTTTTCTTTATCCAGTCTACCATTGATGGGAATTTAGGTTGATTCCCTGATTTTGCTATTGTGAATAGTACTGCAGTAAATATCTGGGTGTATGTGTATGTGTCTTTATGGTGGAACAACTTACATTTCTTTTGGTATATACCCAATAATGAGATTGCTGGGTCAAATGCTACTTCTGTTTTAAGTTCTAGTAATCAACACATGGCTTTACATAATGATGAAACTAATTTACATTTCCACCAGCAGCATATAAGCAACAATGTATGTTTTATATCAGATGTTTAGTACACCAGAAAAAAAACTCTGAAATATCTCTTAATATTATACCCAGAATCAATCTAATTTGTATCCCTACCACTTGGGCCCAAGTTACTGTTGTTCTCTTACCTGGATATTTGTAACAGTCTCCAACAGGTCTCCAACCTTTCATCCTTGCCTTCCTATAGTCCATTTTCAACAGCTGCCACAATAGCTTCTTGAAGTACGAATTGGAAAATATGAATCCTCCACTCAGAACCCTGTAATGCCTTCCATAGAATTCAGAATAAAATCAATATCTATTAAAACATCATATTAATATTGTCCACCCCAATTAATGTGTGACTTCATGTCTTCTAGTCTACCAAATACTCATTCCTCTCAGCCACACCAGCCTCATTTTTCAAACACAGATTGTTCTGACTTAGATCTTTGAACTAAATATGTAATTCTGTTTTGCAAAATATCCATATAGCTTGTCATTTACTTTCTTCCAGTTCCTGCTGAGATATCAACTGATCATTGAGGTAATTAAAAGAATATATACTTGGAGAGATTCGTGTGGGTGATGTGTATGTGTGTTTAAATTACAGCTCTGCCTATCCCAATTACTCTTGCTTTTTAAATTTTGTATAGTACTTCTCACAATCCTTGCACAAAGATGTTTACAGTATTATTTACTACAATCTCCCTAGAGTTTAAAGAAGTGTTTGTTTGGTACAACATATATAAGAATGACAATCTTCACACATAGAATAATAGTTGCTTACGTCCAAGATAAAGAGAAGGGAAGTGGAATCATGGAGATTTGTGTAAGAGGCTTTACTAATCTATATGGGTTTTTTGTTTTTTTTTTTCGGGGATGACATTTGGGTTTCAAATTTTTTGGTATTATTATCATTCTTTTTTGGATACATGAAATATTCCATTGAAAGTAATTTAAAATTTTAGAAAACAATGGCTTCCTCATTTAATGTGTTTTAGTTAGTGGGACAATGCAATACAAGAAAATCCATGTCTTAAGATATTTTCTTGGAGCATACATATTCCACAGAAATTTCTGTTTTGAAAATAAACAGTTTTAGAATTTTAAATTAAATTTAATTCCAATGATAATAGTTATTCAGTTGATGAAGTTTTTACATTTTTGTAAGTCCTAATTATTAACTTTATGACCTGGATTTTTTCCCTCAGAGATCACAGATGTGATTTTTAAGAAATACAAGTAGCATACATTAGCAACACTGTGTAAGTGTGAGATGGATCCTTAGTCGTGACAAGAAGATTTTATGTAGGCAGGAAACAAGCTATGCTGTTTCCTTTTCATTGTGATTGCAGTTCCATGCATTAAAACAAAAACAAATTAGAACAGTTGAGAAGATTTCATTTCATTCAAGAAGATAGTGAATAGTCTGGTCACCAAATATTTCAACGAAATTTATTACTTTTTAACTTACTTAAAGCTGATGTATATATATATATATATACACACATACACACACACAAGATATATAAGAATGACAATCTTATATATATACACACACAAAAGATATATGATTGTCATTCTTACATATCTTTTGTGTGTGTGTATATATATATATACACATCTACATATACCACATATATATATCAGCTTTAAGTAAATCAAGAATATTTGTATTCTTGATATACTATATATATGTATATATTTAATCTGTTTAGAATTAAAATTTAAATATTACTCAAAATCCTAGTATTCTCACCAAATTGACTCTTTGGGCCTAAGCCAGATTATTTATATTTTTTTTAAAGAAGAGATGATGATTTAGTATGTCACTGAATCGTCTTTCTAAATCATGTCAAGGAAGTAAGTTCCAGCCAATGATACCTAATCCTCAGATAGAAATTAGAGTTTACCTTGATGTGGAGTCTTGCATAGTCAACAGTTTGTAATAATAAAATTTTGAGAGCCATGTGTTCTCAGCATTTCATTTTTTCTATACATAAACTGGGTAGTAGAGAGCCATGTGTTCTCAGCATTTCATTTTTTCTATACATAAACTGGGTAGTAGTGAATTCCTCATGTAATTATTAACTAAAGCTGGTTTAGCAAGCATTTGATTGATCAGCATGCGTTGGCTTATTGTTTCAAAATAGAATGGCAGTTTCAATTCACTTTTTGACTTAGATATGCAGAATGTTAATTGTAAGCATCTTAATATACTTTGTATTTCTGATGCCATTTTTATTTGATTTAGTAATCTTTCCCTCATGGGGAACATTTTACTTTCTTTTTTTTTTTTTTTTTTCTTTTCTTTGGGACGGAGTTTCGCTCTTGTTACCCAGGCTGGAGTGCAATGGCACGATCTCGGCTCACCGCAACCTCCGCCTCCTGGGTTCAGGCAATTCTCCTGCCTCAGCCTCCTGAGTAGCTGGGATTACAGGCACGCGCCACCATGCCCAGCTAATTTTTTGTATTTTTAGTAGAGACAGGATTTCACCGTGTTGACCAGGATGGTCTCGATCTCTTGACCTCGTGATTCACCCGCCTCGGCCTCCCAAAGTGCTGGGATTACAGGCTTGAGCCACCGTGCCTGGCCTCATTTTACTTTCTAAAAAGAATGAAATGAAAAAACATAACTAGTCTTGTTGGGTAAAAACAGAAAATTAATTTTTCTCTGGGCCAAAAATCTTGCTTCTAGGGTGGATACAATAAAATTATTAATAGGAAGTTACAAATCTTCATGGGGAATACATTTAGCTAAACAACAGTGAGGTTCAAGCCAGAATTCTACTGAATATTATATGTCAAAATATATCAAAATGTAAGTGACTAAACCTTTGCTTGATTCAGAGATGATGTAAGATTCATTTGGCTATTTACTTATCCTGTTATTTCTTATTTCTGTCTTTTTTCCCTTCCTCTCTCACTTTCTACTTATTTATTTATTTATTTATTTATTTATTTTTGAGTCAGGGTCTCACTCCATCACTGGAGTGCAGTGGCACAATTTCAGCTAACTGCAGCCTCAACCTCCTAGGCTCAAGTCATTTTCCCCCATTTGCCTCCTGAGTAGCTAAGACTATAGGCACGTGCTGCCATGCCTAGCTAATTGTATTTTTTGTACAGATAAGGTATCACTATGATACCCCAGGCTTTTCTGTCTGCTCATTTACGTATTTATCTACTTACCTCTATTACATACCTACAACAAATTCTTAGTGAATCTTGATTTCATTTAAAATAATGCCAAGAAATTGTTATAGTTAAATCACAAACTACTACAAATTATTTGTCATAGAAAAGGTTAATTTTGGGAATTAAAACTATATATCATTAAGGAGCAGAAAGCTAAAGATGAAGTTCAAACAGAAAACTTACACTATTATGTAAATGTAAAATCACTTATTAAAAATTATTATTAAAAATAAATACATGATATTTCTACACTTGAAGTGTTAACAGCCCAAGTTCCCCATGTTTCATATTAAACTACAGCTAGACTAGATTGTTACTGATTAATGTAAATATTATAAGTAAAATGCTTCTAAGAGTTGAGGAGGCAAAGAATCTCTGTTCCTTCTGATTAGTAAAAGGCAAATTCCCTTCAGAGAAAGTGAGTGTCCTATTGAGCCAAATTGCAGTACATCAAAAATTATAAACAACTTCTGTTCAAGATATGAAAATAACCTAATTCCTCAAAACTAGTGTAAAGATAAAAATCTCATACTCATCAGCAGAACAAAGAAAGACACATTTTGTAGAGATATGCAAACATAAGCATAATGGATTTCTCATCAGAAACAATGAAAGAGAAAAGAAAGTAGAGCAATGGCTTTAAAGTATCAAAAAGGAGGAACAGCCTAAACCTGTATTACTAAGTGTTCTATCATTAGCAAAAAATATCTTTCAAAAACAAAGTGTAACAAAGATTTTTTATACCTATAAAATATAGGTATAAAAAGTATAGATTTTTTTATACCTATAAAATATAAAATAATTATGGCTCAATAATCCCAGCAATTCGGGAAGCTGAGGCAGGTGGATCACTTGAGGTTAGGAGTTCGAAACCAGCCTGGGCAAAATGGTGAAACCCATCTCTACTAAAAATACTAAAAAATTAGCTGGTTGTGGCAGGTGCCTGTAATCCCCGCTGCTTGGGAAGCTGAGGCAGAAGAATCGCTTGAAGCCGGAAGATGGAGGTTGCAGTGCTGAGATCACATCATTGCACTCTAGCCTAGGTGACAACACTGAGACTCAGTCTCTCTCTATATAGATATAGATAGCTATAAGTAGATATAAAATAATTATTAACCAGCAAACCCATTTTATGGGAAATGCTTAAAATGTCCTTTGTGCAAAACAAGATAGCAGATAGAAATATAAATCTATTTAAAGGAAAAAAATACCACTAGAAATGGTTACTACCTGGGTAAACATGTCAGACCTTTCTTATTATAAAAATGCCTTTAAAAGATAATTGGCTGTTGGCCGGGGGCGGTAGCTCATACCTGTAATCCCAGCACTTTGGGAGGCCGAGGCGGTGGATCACGAGGTCAAGAGATCGAGACCATCCTGGCCAGCATGGTGAAACTGGTCTCTACTTTAAAAAATACAAAAATTAACTGGGCGTGGTGGCGCGCTCCTGTGGTCCCAGCTACTGGGGTGGTGAGGCAGAAGAATCGCTTGAACCCAGGAGGTGGAGGTTGTAGTGAGCTGAGATTGAGCCACTGCACTCCAGCCTAGCGACAGAGCAAGACTCCATCTCAAAAAAAAAAAAAAAAAGAAGAAAAAAAAGATAATGGGCTGTTTATAACAGTAATATAACATGGGATATGTGGAATGTGTAGAAGTCAAATATGTGACAATAATAATACAAAAGCTGGACTGGAGAAAATAAAGAATGCTACTGTAAAGTTCTCATGTGCATTGTAAAGTGGTAGAATGTGACCTTAAACTGAGGTAGGTAATAATGTACATTACAGGCATGCTCCACCACACCCAGCTGATTTTTAGTAGAGTTGGGGTTTCACCATGTTTCCCAGAATCATCTTCATCTCCTGACCTCCTGATCTGCCCTCCTTGGCTTCCCAAATTGTTGGGATTATAGGTGTGAGCCACCGCACCTGGCTATCTCTGTTGTTCTTTAAATAGATCATAATCATATAAATTTTTCTCCAAAATTATATTCTTTAAAATACTATTTTGAGATACTAAAAGATCCTAGTTGCAGGAGATAAATAAATAAAACTGAAATGGATGTTTAAATATAATATTTAACAATTTACTTTTTATTAATTTAGAATAGAAGCCAGTATAGATTATACATGAATTTGGACAGAATAAGATTATAGAGTTATAAATCTAAAGTATTAAATGGCCAACTGTTATATGATTTCTCTAAGGTATAAATACAGCATTTTTACATAAATAGTATGTTTCTGAATATAACTATTTAATATATGCTATTAATTCAAGAACATCTCTAATGATGATAAATCAATATTTTTGCATTTTTTTTCTGGCATCATTATTGCTACATAAAACTTTTGAGCCATTGTAGTTTTTTCCATGACTTTTAATTTGGAGAAATTTTCTTGTTCTGCATTAGTAAAGGAGATTGTCAATAAAATTTTAAAAACAATATTTAGACTCAAAATGAAATATATATAATAATGGAGTTATATAAATTATAATAAAGTATTATAAAACAGTTTAGTTCTATTATATAATTTAACAGCCTATATACTGATTATTCTTTTTCTTGTCAAAATTTGAGTCTAAGTCATATCAGCATTTCTAAATTGCTTTCTTTTTCTACATTGAGAGATGAGCTTTTAAAACAGCATCTTTTGTTCAATTTAATAATATCTCTTTAATACCTTCTGTAATTTGATCTATTTCTTAAAAGCATTTTCATTCTCAGCAAACTGACACAAGAACAGAAAATCAAACACCACGTTTTTACCCATAGGCAGGTGTTGAACCATGAGAACACACGGACACAGAGAGGGGAGCATCACACTCTGGGGTCTGTTGTGCGGGACCAAGGGAGGGACAGTGGGTTGGGTAGGGAGGTCAGGGAGGGATAACATGGGGAGAAATGCCAGATGTAGGTGATGGGGGATGAAGGCAGCAAACCAGATTGCCATGTGTGTACCTATGCAACAATCCTGTGTGATCTGCACATGTACCCCAGAACCTAAAGTACAAAAAAAAAAAAAGCATTTTCAATTATAGAGTTTGTTGTCCCTCTACTTGCAAACCATTTCATATCTTTATAAGTAAAAATATATTTTTTAATGTCACAATTTTTAAAAATTGCCACATCAACTGTTGCAAGTATGAGGCCAGTTAGTGGCTATCCTTGAAAACATAATTGGAATACAAGCAGAGGCCTAGAAATTTGCACTTATGGAAAACTATTCCCTCAGAGTGAGGGTTGGGCAAATTGATTAATTTGCCTTTTTTCTTATATAAGCATTTTTTTTCATGTAAGATTTTCCACCTCTTTCCTATACTTCAGAGCAGTTCCCAACACAAATAGTAGTAACACAACCCACAGGCATTCATAGCATTGGGATGATGTTGTCTTATGTTTTGAAGACACAGAGCAAGTAAGAGAGGGCAGTATTTGTCTGTAGCCTGAAAAGTGTTCATTAGCAGGGTAGTTGCCTACAATTAGGTTTGCATAGTTGCATAATTGAGAGGCAGACAAAGATGCCCTGGGGCTATTTAATTAATTAACGTTTGCATAGGTTTGTAGTATGTGAGACCTTTCACAGTATAAAACCAGGACAGAAGCACCCTTTCTCAGGTCTAAGGGCATTACTAGCCATTGGCCAATATCCAACTTTTAATTTTGATTGTATAAGAAAGATATCCACTAACATCGCCAGAGCACACACTATACAATGCCTTAAACCCAGCACAAAGAATAATTAGTTCTATCCCAACCACATCAATAGCAATTATGGGAAGTGAATACCAAAATAATTGTGTGTATCTTAAAATGGGACATTCATTTGCCCCTTTTAGTGTTCCTTTTTGGAGGAGGAGTTAACTATCATCTTCTCATACATTTTCTTGTGGAGTTTGACATCTTGTCCTACTTAACATCTTTCACTTAGCCTCATGCACAAATACACCTGGACAAAATAGTCTGGGATATTAGGCTTTCTGCTTGTGTGTGTCTTCCTCAGTTTTTGGTAGTCAATACATCTGAATTATTACTGTGGATTTCAAAGGCTTTTTAAAACTGAAAACAAGGTGTAAACTGTTGCTGCTTATGACCTCTTAAAGCTTGTTCCTTTTCCATTTAAAAACTTACATTTTAAAAACATACTTCCCTCAAAATCTTTTTAAATGAAGATAATTTGGTGCTTATGACATGTAAGCATTAAAATTATTGGAATATAAAAACACCAACTTTAATAAATATCTTGCTTAATTAAAATATTATCTGTTCTGCTGTGCCTGCCCATGCTGCACATCAAGATATGTTGTATATTTATTTAGGCTTTTCATAGGATCAGAAAATTTCTATCTTCTGTAGTCTAGTAGGTGGCAAGCCTTCCAGCGTTGAATGGGCCTTCCATCAACAAACTTATGTGGAAAGCAGTTAATATTCCTTGTTCTGAACAGAGGAGTTTCCCTTCTTTACCTTGCAAGTAAGCTAATTAGCTCTGAAAATAATGTGTTTTCTTAGTGTGACTATAGGTATATGTGCGCATGTATATGATTTTGGTTTTCCTCGAACATTTGTTTCATTCTAGCTCTGCAATATATATATGTATACAGAATATATAGGCACATATCAGGTATAGTTAGGCATATATACAGTATATATAGGCATATGTCTGATATAGTATAGTTTTGTATATATGACATATAAACTATATACTTATAGGATATAGTTTACTATACACAAGTCAAGGCATATATATATAAACTAATTATATATAAACTATATATTATATATAAACTATATATAAGTCAAGGTATATATATAAACGATATACTTATATATAAACTATATATTATATATGAAACATATATATAAATATATATATAAAGTATGTGGTTATATAAGTATATATATAAGTATATGGTTTATATATATATTTATGTATATATACTTATGTGTATATATATATGTTTATATACCTTAACTTATATATGCCTGATTATATTTGATATGTGCCTAACTATATCAGATATATAAGTATATATGTATACAGTTTATATAGGCATATATCAGACATAGGCATATATCAGATATAGTATATACAGGCATATATACTGTATACATATATACTTTGCAGGGCTAGAATGAAACAAATGTTGGCATGTTAGCTTATCTTTTTTATTAATGTGGCAAAATTTTATATGTTCTCTCTGTATGTATACTATTATATCTGATACCCTACAGTGCATTCTACCTTGAGAAATATTGTTGCCTTTTCTTTATTCATCCTTCTCCTTAGGGCAGTCTCATAGTCTATCCCTTATTCCCTGTTATCCCATTGAACATTAGAAACAAACAGGAAAGTGAAAGCCCAAGGAGTTAAGTGCACACTTAAGAGAGCTAGAGCAAGAAAGTTGAGAGTTAGAATTGAGTTTTAAGGTTAGAAATATAAGGATCTCTAGATAAATATATCAGATTTAAAGCTGAGAAGAGTTAAAGGAATAGAGCTAAGTAACCACATGCACAGATTCTCAGAGTCAACCAAGGCAAAATGGATTGCTTTTAATCAGGTAAGATCTGATTTTTATCTAAAAAGGTAAAAATGTCAGCCAACCAGGGATTTAGCAATCCCAAAACACAAGCAGGGAAATCCAAGCAGAAGTTATTTGTACAGGGGTCTGAGAGAAACAGAACCATTATTAAGGAGAACACATGAAGATCTCGATGATTTTCTTGAACATACACAAGATAGCTGAAGCAAAAGTTGAGACAGATACAGCCTCCACTTTCCACTTTCTGGTTTGTGTTCCCTTATATTCTTCGGCTTCATTTCCAGAACTGGTCTAAGAGTATCCATGGCATAGTCAGTGGGCTCCGGTGGGAGAAGGAGGTAGGGGGGTAGGAATTATGGCACCTTGGAACTTTATTATTATTGTTATTATTAGTAGCAAAAAGGTTTTGAGTTTTTCTCCCCCATATCGCCTAAAATGAAAATGAAACTATACATGTCTATGTCCAAATATATGCAGTAGTATTAAGGATACATAATAATGTTTTATGATTTTTTGAACCAGAGCTTTAACCTCAACTGTAGCAATTAAGCAGTTATTCAGTGAGGTAACATCAATTATTTTTATCAAAGACAATAATATAGAAGAAATTTGAACTTACATTTTTTTTTTCTTTTTGATGCGGAGTCTTGCTCTATCACCCATAGAGTGCAGTGGCATGATCTTGGCTCGCTGCAACCTCCACCTCCTAGGTTCAAGAGATTGTTCTGCCTCAGCCTCTTGAGTAGCTGGGACTGCAGGCGCCTGTCACCATGCCCGGCTAATTTTTGTATTTTTAGTAGAGATGGGGTTTCACCATATTGGCCAGGGTGGTCTCCAACTCCTGACCTGGTGATCCACCAGCCTCGTCCTCTCAAAGTGCTGTGATTACAGGCATGAGCCACTGCGCCTGGTGGAACTTACATTTTAAACAAGTGAATCATTTGAAATATGTTAATTTTCTCTATTGTTCACCCTTAGTCCCCAGAGAAGCATAACAAATAAAATAAAAATTTTTAAATCATTAAATAATTTACAGATTTAGGATAATTTTTACTGTGATCTCTTTAGGAAACAACGTGTCTTCTTTTAGGGATCACATTTATGAGTAAATCCAGGTTGCTGCTGGGTATGAATAAGATAGATGATAACTTCCACGATCCTTATTTTTCATAGGATCAGAAAATTTCCATCTTCTGTGGTCTAGTAGGTGGTAAGGCTTCCAGCTTTGAATGGGCCTTCCATCAACAAACTTGTGTAGAAAGAAGTTAACATTCCTTGCTCTGAACAGAGGAGTTTCCCTTCTTTACATTGACTCACTGCAACCTCCACCTCCTAAGTTCAAGAAGTTGTTCTGCCTCAGCCTCTTGAGTAGCTGGGACTACAGGCACCTGCCACTATGCCCGGCTAATTATGTACAATGCACTCTACATTATACTCCACATACTTTATGTGGAGCAGAGAGTCTCTTGACAATGTGTCAGCAATATATTATTATTTTCCGTTTGTTGATTTATAGAGATAGGCAAAATTGTGAACTATGTGAGATTTGTTTTATTCCTTTGATATTCTTTCTTATCTATAAAACAAACTTACTAATATCTACCTTTCATAGGTATTAGAACACATATTATATGCTCAATTCAGTTTCCTGCCTTCCTCATTCCTTATTGCCTTCTTCTTCCCATGCCCAGCACAACATACCAGTGGATTCTTGTAATGTGCTCTGCCTTCTTGTTCCTAACAAAACCTGTTCTCAGTAAGCTGCCATGTTGGACAAGACCTTTCAATTTCTTTCGCAGTCTAAACTGCTAATAGCAACTTAAAATAGAATGTTATTTTAAATTCTAAATTAGTTATGAGACATCTTATGCAGGTTAGATGAAAGTCATTACATTTAATCTACAAATTATATCCCAGAGGAGACTACTTGCCTACTTCGTCATTCTTGGCTAAAATGTTAAAACCATGCCAGTGTTGATCAATGAATGGTTTAACATTATTGGAATACATAAGAATCATATGTGATGACTTCTCATGCACAACTCAAAATACGGTGCCTTTTTCTCTTAATTTTATTTGCATTCTACATAGCTCTATTTGGTTAAATTTTCTGCTTACTATTATTTAAGATATCCTTGAATAACTTCAGTTAGAAGGTGCTTCTTATCAAATGATTAGCTACTCTGTAGGCTATAATTTGAAAATGTCCAGAAAAAAAGGCAAATCTATAGAAACAGTTTTTAGATCAGTGGTTGTTATGGGCTGTGGGTAGTGGCCAGTAGAAAGTGACTGACTGTTAAAGGGTATGGAGTTGTTTTTGGAGTAATGCACTTTGTCTAAAAGTTGATCATAGTGAAGGGTGAGCTCAACATACTCAAAACTACTTAATTACATACATTAAAATGGAATTTTATGGGACATGAATCATATCTCGATAAAGGTATAAAATTCTATCAGTATGCTAATTGACTGGGCTACTAGTATTACCATTATTTTTATCTTGTTGTCAACTATGCATATTGGAATAAAATCTACAAAATAGATAACTCCCAAGTAATTATTTTTCATGATACTAAAAACTGAGTAAAATATTCTGAAGTAAAATGTTTAGAATATTTGCTGGAAAATACAATTCACCACAAAAGAACACATAAGCTTGTTATCTACCAAATTATCTCTAGTAAATGTCAAACAGCTGTTTCTTCTTAAACATCTTAGAATGATGAAAATATTAATTAAGTTGGAACACTTTAATAAAATGATGTTCATTAGGCAACATGTCAGTTTCTCTAGCAGTGGGTCATAGGAGATCATTTTAGTCTCCTGATAAAATTCCATATTTCATATTTGACTTCCAGATATATTATTAGTAGAAAGTAGATTCAAAGTAGCATATTATATGAAATGACTTTCTATTTTAGCTATAATGTAAATTTATCATAATATTAAAATCATATATATATAAATTTATGTAAACATATATGAATAAATTTATTAAAATTTATGCACGTAAATTTTACCAATTTATGTTAAAAATAAAACTTTTGTTAAAAATAGATTATTTATAAATATTTCATGTTATCTCATTTTTTATAAATTTTATTAGCTAGCCAATTTTAAATCGATGTAGTGTTTTTTTTTTTTTTTATTCCGAATGTAAATCTCATGGTCTTACCTTCTTGCCTTGATTTATCTGAGTTTTATCTTAAAATTTTCTGTGAGTAATTATCTTGCCTTTAACACCTCCTACGCTTGCTTTCTGACTTCTTTCTGGAAGCATCTTATATCTTTTGACTTCCATATGTTTACATCAGTTATGTTTAGATCCCTTTTCCTCTTTGCAAATGTCTTAGGCAAGTCTTGGAATGTCCTTCATTGTATAATTCATTTTTAGCTCAACAACTTTGGCTAGTTACCATAAATTGTTTCTAGCCTATTATATTTTTACACAAAGTCTTTTGTTCTATTTGTTAATTTTAAGTAATTTTTAAGCAGATAATTTTTAAATTTATTCTCTTGATGTTTTTTCTTCTGGGCTTTCATTTTTCTAATGGTAAGTTCCTTGGTTATTATTCCTAGGAATTAGTCCCATGCTTGACATATTGCAAGTACTGATTTGAAGTTTATCATTAGATGGAATTTTGGTGTAATATTTTTCAGATGGGCCTCCTAAGCCATGGCTACATTTGATACATTTTATTGAATAAACAATAAGACCAAAAAAAAGCATGTAAAATATCTATGAAATAGATTTAATTTTTATGTTAATCAGTGGACATTTGGGTTATAATTCCTATTCCCCATGCTCCAATCTAAGACAGCTAAAAACAAAACAAGACAAAGAGAAAAAGCAAAGTGATTTTTTGGGATTTCTCTAACTGAGCGTTATCCCCCTCCTAAATGTAGAGACAAGACAACTATACGTCAGGCACATCTCTGAAGATTAAGAAAAAAAACAAAAAGCAGTACCCAATATCCTCTCAACATATCCCTAACTTCAGCTTAGTGAGAGTTCTCATTCTTATCAGCCTCCTAGGGAAGGGGTCTGCAAATTCTTCTGTAAAGGGACAGAGGGTAAGTATAATTAAGCTTTGCAGGCCATATGATCACTTTACCAACTACTCAACTCCAACATTAAAGCAACTACAAACAATATGTAACAAATGGAAATGTCTGCTTTCCAATAAAATTTATTGACACTAAAATTTTAACTTCATTTAATTATCACTTGTAATTACATATTCTTCTTTTGAAGGAAATGAAAATGCATACACAAATATGTTTGTCTTATGAGGAGTATGAACAATACCTGGAATGGATGCAAGCCAAGTTTAGATCAGCCAACCCTTTTCTAACCAGCAGATTATCCAGTTCAATAAATGTTTAATAATATTACTAAATGTTTGCTGATCTTATTAAATGCAAATTAATTTTTGCTAATGAGCCATGCAAAAACTGGAGGTGGCTAGATTTGGTTTGACCTCCGTTTTAAGATTGAAACCTGTTTCATGTCCTAATTTGTCTTTCACTATTTTTTCATATTGTGTGTACTTTTTCTCTAATAAAATGCACTATAGTATACATTTTCATCTTTGCAGGCCAATATGATCATTTGGCTGACTAGTCCTCTCCAACACTTGTAGCCCTAAAGCAACTATAGATAATATGTGAGAAATGGGTGTGCGCTACAGTAATGTGTCAAGATAGTTCTAGGAAAAAATCTTGTTTCCGACAGCATCAGAATTTCAGAAGTCTCATTTTAAAAGAACATGACTTTGGGTCTTTAAACTATTATTGTGAGAATACGTTCACTCCTTTCTCCTGTCTTACAGCCATTGATAACTGCTGCTATCTGATTAGTGCAATTATTTCTCCACTGAGTCAGTTACTGTTACCATTGATTTGGGGAAAGAAATACAGAAAATCTCTCCTCAGATGTTTCTCTTTCACTGCTGTTACAGTGCACATCACCTAGAGTTGCTGTTTAATAGATGGGTTCATGGGATACCTTATTGTGTGGAGTTTTGTAGTGCTGGAAGATCTATGGACATCTTCTTATTTAGTGTCATCTAAATCCATGCAGTCCACAGCTAAGCATGGTATTTTCCCAGACTGAAATTTATCTGGTATCCTAGGAGCAAATTTCATTATTGAACCTTTAAAAGGTTTTGCTTCAGCTCCATCAAACTGACCTCCCTGCCTATTTCGCTTTCTACCCTGGTGATCTCAGCATTGTTCACATGCCTTACAGATATATTGCCTGCATTCTCATTATCATAGGAAGTCAATTATGCTGGGCTTCAATTTACAAACTAATTTACAGATATATGAGGTTTCTGCATAAATTGAGACTCCAAACTTTCCTGTGTTAAAAAATTGCTTTCTTGTCACAAATACTCTTAATTCAATCATATAAAACAATATAATACATAGGATTTTTCAAAAGTCAGAATATGTAAAAAGAATTCATGAGGAAAAGCATCATTCTCTAGCTCTTCCTCATCTACAGAGCTAAACTTTAAAATAATTTTTGCTTTAATTATTTTAAGGTTTGCCTCAAACATTGCAAAAATACTTATTTAATTAATCAACAATAAGAGAACTTGTCAAATCTCTCCCATTAAAAATAAAAGTCTGATTTTGTTATGACTTCCATTTATCTTTTTTCTTCTAATATTAAATTCTTATATTGTCATATTTACCTCTTCTTTTGATTATTTCATGGCCTTAAATGCAAAGCTACAAAATGTCATCCAGAGTAAGAGGCCTATCTTGCCTATGAGTTCTGTGTGGTCTTTGTCATGTGCTAAAAAAAGTTAAATATCTGGTGGGTGGCTGGTTGCAATAGCACCAGTCTAGCACACATTTTCTTACACTCTGCTTTACTCACAGGTATGCCTGAGGCACTGGTGTATGCAATTCCTATTTAAAAGTATATACCTTTGTCCCTGTTTTCCACTTTTTAGACATTATTTTGGTCCCACTATGCACATAAGGCAGTATTCCAATTACACTCTATAGAGAATGAGAATATCAGTGCCCTGACTTTCCTGTCCAAATCCAATCTCCCACAATCAGCAGCACTTTTATTTTCAGAAAAGTTTCATATTTCTAATGTTGTTAACAGTTACATTCTGCACTAAACATAAAAACAAGACATTCTTTGTTCATAGCTTGGTGATAAATATTGAAGAATTGTAAAAAAAAAATCACTTTCATTATGACTATTATGATGTTATACCCATTATTTATTTCTTGACCATGTATTGTTCTATGATTATATTTCACTTTTTTTATGATAGAATTTCCTTTTTTAAGGTGGAATTTTTCTACCTTCAATCTTGAAGAATTCTCTTTTCCTACTGAGCATTCTTTGCTTAAAATTTGTTTCTCATTTTAGTTTTATTTATATATGCACTATTATTTGGTGAATTTTAATTTTTTTCTTGAGATACTAATTGCATTTTTTTCTGGTTAAGCATAAAATTTTCTCTTGCTAAAAACAATAAGATTCATTTAAACATGAAGTATAACTCTAATCCTAAATCTTCTCTACCTGTTTTGTTCTGGGTTGGTTCTATTTCCAAAATCCAATCTCACTTTTTTTTTTTTTTTTTCCTCCTCGTTTTGTTGGAGTACATCCTCAAGTAAGACTTTAAAAATGAATCACAGCAAATAAATTTTCTTATTCCTTATCTGTTTGAAAATGTATTTATTCTACCCTATATTTTGACATTTCTCTGGCTATAGAATTCTAGTTTATTTCTAAAAACCTTAAAAGCATTTCATCATTGTCTTCCATCCTTTACTATGACTGCTGAAAATAAAAAGATTTTTTTTCTTTCATTATGCATTATTTTGTTTTGCTGTTTTCTATAATAGAATAGGCATGACCAAATACCTCTGTAAAAGGGGAGATAACAACCATTTTAGCCTTTCTAGCCTTTATATTTTACATATTACTTTTCCTTTTATATGATTTATGATGCTTTTGAGTCCTAAACACTTCAAAGTTAGAAATTTCCTACCTTCAGTCCCAAAGATTTCTTTTTTTTTCTACTGGTTATTCTTTACTTATAATGTGTTTCTGATTTTAGTTTTATGTATAGATGTACTATGATTTGGTGAATTTTTGTATTTTGGGCCATGGGATCTCCATCTCTGTTGCTGTAGTTTCAGTGCTAACACAGTGATGCATAATTTGTGAAAATTAAACAGTGGCTATGTTCTAACAAAGCTATTTATGGGGAATAAATTTGAATATGATATAATGTCTAAATGTCACAATTATCGTTTTTAATTTTATTTTTCAACAATTAAAAAATATTCCTAGGTCTTTGAGCATACAAAAGCTCAGCATGAGTGCTGGGCTTGACACATAAAAAGTCTTTTACTTACCCTCTTTTGCTTTACGTATTTCTTTATAATCTTTATTAGAAAATTTCCCAATGCTGTATCAACATGTTTCTACACTCAGCCTCTTTTTATTTATCCTAGAGAGCATTATTAAACTCACAAATGAATATCTCAGAAAATATAGGACCTTTTGTTTTTTAGTGATATTACAAGAGAGACATTAGCTTAGATGTCTATATATAAAATTATGTATCAGAAATTCAAGTAAACTGTTGATTGCTTTGGGCCTCACTTGTCACTTTAAATCTCTGTGGCTAGGGTTAGCTTTAACTCAGCAGCAGAGCTCTCAGAAAGGATCTTGAGTCCCACCTCTATGGGACCCTCCTGTTAAACATTGCATTTAGCTTTTCCTGCCAACTTTATCCTACAAATTGCTCCAAACACTTTTCTTTTTCTCCAAATGTAATTAATGCTCTCTTCTGATGCCCACCCCTCAGCCCTGAATCCCATTTTCTTCTCTTAACTGTTGTCAATTTATTGCTTTTTGTGCTTTCATAATCTTATTTTAGTAGGATCATAGAAGAGATAGATGACATATGTAATTACATAGTCATCCTGAATAAAAATGAAAACAATTTCATTTACATTAGATTTATTTTTCCATGAAAATATGATGGATAGCAAGGCTTACTTACAATGGTTATCACTGTTTATTCATCTGAATTGTGGCTAACTATGATAATGGCTAAAGTTACAATAACCAGGAGAATGTAGGTATCTTCTTCTTGTTCCATTTTGTCGGGGTTGGGGAGGTTGTTATTAAGGGAAAGAGCAAGGGTAGAAAATATTGAGTAAGACCTATTAATTTTAGCATCCATAATAAAAAAACTAGAAAAATTACTTTTTAGTGTTACTTTTTTGTATATTATATATGTCTTTCTTTAGAGTCTAAGATCATTTTATTATTATTATTATTTTTTTGCCTTAAAACTTTTTAACAGTGTGTATTCTACCAACTGTGAAATGTTGAGACTCTTTGAATTTTGAAATTTGCTGTTGACATAAGCAAATTTGAGAAAAAATATGTATGGCTCTTTATAGGTATTGCTAAGACAAACTTTTATAGAACAACCTTAAACTGCCCTGATTATCTTTTCAGTCAGTCAACTCATTAAATTAGCAGATTGTTTGTGAATGTGTACTTCCATCTTCCCATTGAGAGGTTAAGTCAAAATCCCAAATACAAGTCATTTCTATTTCTTTTAGTCAAAGTAAATATATAATTTTGAGAGTACATATAAAAACAAGACCATCACGGCCAACTTACAGCTACAATATTAGGCTTCATAAAGACATTGCTTTTAATTCACCCTGGTCTCCTAAACCCCAGTATGGTCTAACTTGAAAATTAGTGATTTGCCATCTTTATATTAAACAGTACAATTGGTGACACTTGTTTACCATACTTAGAAAAGTGGAAATGTGAGAAATGAGATTATCATAATCAAAAATGGAGACAGATGTGTCCAATTGCAAAATATCCTTTTATTTCTTCTAGTTTTAAATCTTAAAGCTTACAATGTAAAATACTTTTTCCAGTGGATCCTAAAATAGACTGTATTGTACAATCTATTATTTATTATATAACCAAGGAAAAAATTAAAAAGGATTATTTTAGCAATGCTCTGATACTTTGTAAGTCACTGGACAGTCTGTAGGATTTCTACTCTGAAATACAAAGAACATATTGCAACCAAGAGAGATTCATCACTGGAATACAAGATTTATGTCACATATGCAAATCAATTAATGTGATACACCACATTAACTGAATGAAAAATAAAAACCACATGATCATTTCAATAAGTGAGGAAAAGTTTCGTGTCATTTCATGATTAAAATCTCTTGTTAAATTAGGCACAAAAGGAAATTCCCTCAACTTAAGAAAGGCCATTTATAATCATCTTAGAACTAACATAATCAATGGGAATAATTGAAAGCATTTTCTTTAAGGTCCAATACATAACAAGCATGCCCACCTTTATCACTTCTATTCAACATAGTGCAATGTACTAGCAAGAAAAATTAGACAATAAAAATAAAGGCAACTAAATCAGAAACAAAGAAGTAAAACTATACTTATTTGCAGATAGCATAATCTTATATGTAGAAAACCCTAAAAACTCTCCACACAACACACACACACACACACACACACACACACACACACAGAGAGAGACACACACACACACACACTGTTAGAACTAATATATGAATTCAATGAAGTTGCAGGACACAAAAATAACATATACAAATCAGTTGCATTTATTTACACCAATAATTATCTATCCAAAATGAAATCAATAAAGCAATCTCATAATAGCATCAAAAAGAATAAAATATTCATTGATAAATTTAATGAAGGGAATGAAACATTTGTACACTGAAAACCATAAAACATTGAGGAATTAAATTGAAGAATACATAAATAAGTGAAAACATGTTCTGTGTTCATCTAAAAATTAATATTATTAAAATGTCTGTGCTTACCAATGTGATATCCAAATTCAAAATAATATTCAAATTTAATGCAATGCCTATCAAAATTTTAATGGCACTAGAAACAGAAGTGATGAGTGAAATGAACTGTGCATTTTTTTTTTAACATTAAGAACTACTCTCTATGGGGTTGTACTACTACTTAGCAGTAATGTATGAGTATACAAACCTACACACCTAACACTATAGTGGTATTTGGGTCTTTGTCAGTCTGAGCTGGCTTTTTAAATTTAATCCATTTTCTCTCCTCTTAATGACAAAACTTGCTTAAATAAAAAGATACACTTTTTAATGAGGCAAGATAACATTGTTAAGAAAAATGTTTTATGATTTTAAAATTAAATACTGTGAAGCCATTGTTTCTTATTTAGGATTTTAAAAAACCTTTTTCCTATTTTAAAATATATTATTAGGGATAAAAATATGCTGACAGTTTTCAAAAGAGGACATTTTTGAGGCCAACAAACATATGAAAAATGCTCATCATCACTGGTCATTAGAGAAATGCAAATCAAAACCACATTGAGATACCATCTCATGCCAGTTAGAATGGCCATCATTAAAAAATCTGGAGACAACAGATGCTGGAGAGGATGTGGAGAAATAGGAACACTTTTACATTGGTGGGAGTGTAAATTGGTTCAACCATTGTGGAAGACAGTGTGGCCACTCCTCAAGGATCTAGAAATATAAATTCCATTTTACCCGGCAATCCCATTACTGAGTTTATACCCAAAGGATTATAAATCGTTCTGTTATAAAGACACATGCACACGTATGTTCATTGCATCACTGATTACAATAGCAAAGACCTGGAATCAACTCAAATGCCCATCAATGATAAACTGGACAAAGAAAATGTGGCACATATACACCATGGAATACTATGCAGCCATAAAAAAAGATGTGTTCATGTCCTTTACAGGGACATGGATGAATCTGGAAACCATCATTCTCAGCAAACTGACACAAGAATAGAAAACCAAACACCACCACATCTACTCACTCATAAATGGGTGTTGAACAATGAGAACACATGGGCACAGGGAAGGGAATGTCACACACTGGGGTCTGTTGGTGGTTGGGGGGCTGGGGAAAGGACAGAGGGGGGGTGGGGAGGTTGAAGAGGGATAACATTGGGAGAAATGCCTAAGCCAGAGGATAACCTAATTACTACCCAAGTAGCAGTAATAGTAGGAATAATTTTTGTTGCTGTTATGCTATCTATTACTAAAGTAATATCGTGTATTACATATAATGGGTAATAATATTTGTTAATTTTAGTTCACAATTATAGTAAATATAAATTATTTATTGGGCCTGTTTTGTGCTGGGTATTATGGTAATAAGTCTAAAAAGATAATGTCATTTTCTTTTATTTAATCTAGCAGCACTGTTTTACACAATTTTATAGCTGAATAAACTATGATGTAGAGACTTATTTAATTATACAAGGAAGGAGGAAAGGCAGATTTCCACTACTGTTTCTAAATTCAAATCCTGAATTAATTAGCCACCTAAAATTGTTATACTAAGGAAACTATATCCTGTTTATCTTCATCATTTCTTTAATCTTTTTTCTTCCTTTCTTCAATTCTAGCTTCATGACCCCCAATTTTATTAAGATTGCTTGTAAAATCACAAGTATTCACTCTTCACTCTCTTCAGAGCTTGGAATTTTTTTTCAGTAAAGGTGTTAGGTACATTCAAAGTAACAACCGAACACTGGGAGTGTGCCTAGTTGAAGGGCCTGTGGGACCAATATCAGTAATGTGTACATATCTACTAATAGCCCTAGAAAAAGCAAACACCTGCTTGAATATGGGGAAATGGGACTGGGAGTGGCACAAGAGGTCACTGTTGCTGCTTCCTTGTCTGATATTTGGGAGGAGTTAATTGCTGAGCAGCAATTGTTTTCTCAGCAGACAGCCTCCAGAAAGCAAAGCTGGCAGGCCTGCTTTCCAATAATAGCCACTGATCCAGCCATTGTTTGTCACAATGAACGAAGCTCTCTGCTCTGGGAAATGTTTCATTGTATTATCTGGGATTTCTTCCAGCATGGATCCCATCAGAGAGAATTGCCTCATCATATTATTTTTGACCGACTCGGGTAAGACTGCAGGCTTAGCTTTTCTAAAAATCAACTTGCAGCAAATCAGCTTTGATTATGGATAGAATTTACAAAGCCATTTATGCTTCCTCTTATTCCCCGGTTTCAGGAACTCCAGAGTGAAATCCAGTATGATATTAGACTATGTGATATTTCTTAACTTTCAGCTTCCAAACCTGTCTGAATATTTAGGAAAAAAATTAATGGATATTCACTCATGTTATTTCATTTAAAAGTGAACCTATTCCAACCGGCCTCCCTCTCAGTCCTAGAAAAGCCAATACAGTGTTAAAGTATGATCAAGAAATTTCATTGTATGTTTCTAAAAATAAATTACAGCCTATGTTAATGGTTTTATGTGATATGTAATTTTGAGGAAAACAAATATTTATGGAAGTGCCCAATAAGAAGGGTAAAAAAAAAATCAGTTATAATAATAACAACAATTACAAAACATAATGGTTATCCCTTATTTAATACTCACTATATATCTAGCTGTGCTAAGCCCTTTAAACACATTTTCTAAAATAATCTTCAGGCAACCCTAAGAGGTAGGAAATATCATTTCAATTTTTGTTTAAAGCCCACATCCAGAGGTTTGAGTTAATCACAGCCCTCAGTTCTTAGCACACTATCATGGTTGGCCCGTGCCCACAGACCTCTCTCTCTTTTTAGGTATGTGTATTTAATACATCCCTCCTTTAGTCCCATCTCCATGTGTTCATTCTTTTCTTTCTCAAGGGCAAATTAGCACTTTAATGTCTTAATATATGTCCCTGGATGTGCACATATTTACATATCTTTGCTAAATACACAGAGCTGTGTATGTTTTTTACTTTCTGTAACTACCCTTGTGGTACAGATTTTTCTTTTATATTTTTTCAGCACTATAACCATCTACTTACAGTACTCAATGCATAACTATTTTCTTGTTTCTATCCACTGAATGGTATGCTTATCTACTATATGAGCACCCACTTGCATGAAAGATAATTTTGGCTGCTTTGTTGAATAGAGGAGATCAAGAGAAACCAATAAAATGCCTACTAAAGTATTTTGAGTAACAAAGAAAAATCATTTATACCTTACTGGCTTTGCAGTGAAAATCATGAAAATAAGCCAGATACTACATGTATTATTTTAAGTGATTTCATGATGAGACAGTTACATATGAGAGACAAAAACAGGAGTTAAAGATGATACCAGGGTGCTTGGGACTGAGCTGTAAAAGAATGAAGTAGTCATCGGATGAGGTGGAGACAGTAGCAGATGTAGCAGGTTTGGTGGGTTCACTGGGGGGCTTCCAGGGCGATGTTAAATCTGAGGCACTTTTTAGGTATACACATAGAGATGGGAAGAAGGCAGTTGATGTTCAAGTGAACTTCAGCAGAGAGGTTTTAGCTGAACATAGGCATTTTGGAGTCACTGACCTGTGAATGGTATTTAAAGCATGAAGTGAATGAGACTGCCAGTAAAGTGAGGTCTGTTCAATAACTCGAGAAGTACCTAGGACAGAATCCTGAGATACTTCAACATTAAAAAGTGGTACCAAACAAGAGATTCCAGTAAGAAAAGACAGAGTGTCAATTGCATTAAGATAAAAACATAATGCCAGGTAAAGAAAAAAATACTTTTAAAAGGAGATGGTGATATACCTTACAAAATATTTCTTGCAGGTTAACAAGCAGAGCATAAAATTGACCATTGGATTTGTCACAGTGCAGATCTTGCATGATTTTGATAAGATGACCTTTAGTGAAATGATAGCCAAGAACACCTGATCACAAAGTTGTAAGAGAGAATGAGAGTAGAGGAAACCACTTAAAAATGGTGATTTCCAGTATGTTAATCACTCTGCATTTGTGACAGCTGGGAGAAGAGTAACATATGTGTCCATTATTAGAGCATATGTACATTTTGTATGCCATTCTTACATTTCTGGCATAAATCTTCAATATTATAATATGTTTTTGAATATAGTTAGTATTTTATTTGGGCTTCTCAAATTTGTGTTCTTTAATAAATTGAATCTATGTTTTCCTTTGTCTCATATGGTTCTTTACCAATTTTAGAATCAAGGCTATTTTAGTCATAGAATGAGTTAGTGGTTTTCCATCTTTTTCAATTTTCTGCAGCAATGTTCAAAAAATTGAACATTGGGTAGAACTTAACTGTAAAATCATTGGGTGCTTGGTTCTGTGAGGGCAAGTTATTGGTTACTATTTTGGTATCTTTATGGTTAGTGTTAAGAGAGCACGTTTTTGGTGCTTCTGTGAAATCTCCTTTGATCCCTCTTACCAGCTTCCATGTTCTCCTCCACCTACCTCCTATACGAATTGCGGCTAACTGCTTGTACTTGAGACTTAGAGATAATAGCCTTTGGTCAGGAAGCCTTGCCGAAGTCTTAACTTAAGCCAGGAGTCTATTCAGATTCTTTATTTCTTCATGCATCCACTTTCAGATGTTATACTTTTCCAGAAATGAGGGAATTGTTGCCTTCTTCTTTCTAACAAATGCATCTTATAAGTAATCAGTACACATGTTTGTATGTGTTTGTGCATGTGTTTGTCTGCATGTGCATATGTGCCTGCACTTAGGAGGTTGACTAGTGAAGCTCACCGACCAGAAGTCTGCCTGTAAATCCTGATAACTGCTTGGTGCATCAGATCTTTTCCCTGCTGGAGAAAACCTTCCCTAAGATTTAAATTAATCTTTGATAGAGACTTAGAGAGGTTTAAGAATGATAGACAGGAAACCTGATAGACAAAAGAAGTTAGAAGATAATTTTTCAACTAATTCTCATCCTGTGAAGACTATTTTTCTTGTGGAAAAGAGAAGAGTCTATAATACTTCTCCATCTCCCTGTGTATAGGACATCAAGCGTATTTACCCATTTGAACTCCAGTTTTTATTCCCCTCGCTACCAAAAGTGTATTGTTTCAGATATTGACTACTCTTTTTCTTGTACATCAATTCTTTTTCTGACATTAAATCATCCAATATATACAAATATACAGTCATTTTTGCTAAATTAGAAAAGGCATTCCCTTTACCAATCTTGGCACATCAAGAGATATGTTTTCACATATCTCTATTCACATTTTCTACAAAACCATCCATTCAAGTGTCCTCAGTTATTCAACAGTCTTTCTCTCTTTCACATCTCCAATCAGGCTTTTATTGCCACCACTTCACTAAAATTCATCATGTCAAGGCCATAGATGATCTGCGCTTTGACAAATTCAACGGTCAGTTTTAAGCTCTCAGCTTGTTAACCTGTAATAAACAATTGGCATGGTGTATCTATCTCCTTTTATTTAAAAAAAAGAAAAAAGTATTTTCTTTACTTAGCATTATGTTTTTATCTAAATTCACCTGTCACTCTGTCTCCGCTACTGGAATATCTTGCTTTGCATCAGTTTTTAATGAAGTGTCTTAGGATTCTGTCCTAGGTGCTTCTCTGTTGTTGAACACACCTCACTCTCCTGTCAGTCTCATGCTTTCAATGCTTTAAATACCATCCATAGGTCAGTGACTCCAAAATACCTATGTCCAGGTCAGACCTCTCTCCTGAACTTCACACTTGAACATCCAGCTGCCTACTCCTAATTTCTATGTTTATACCTAAAAAGTGCCTCAAATCAAATATTGCCCTGGTAGCACCTCTACAACAAAGCTGGTACCTCTGCCATTGTCTCCCCCTCATCTGACGACTACTCCATACTGTTACATGCTCAGTCCCAGTACCATGGTATCATCTTTAACTCCTCTTATTGTCTCTCTAATGTAACTAGCCCATTATGAAATCTCTCAAAATATTTTGAAAATCTGGCCAAATTTATCATTTTCACTGCAAAGCCAGTAAGGTACAAATGATGCTCTTTTGTCCCTTGAAATATTTCAGTGACCTTTTAATTGCTTTCCCCGGTTCTCCTCTACTCATCACACCAGACAGAATTACCTATTATACAAGTGAGTGCTCACTTTGGTCATCTCTTCAACATTCAGTTATCTGTCCCCTTTACACTGTTGGTAAAAACTACATTCCTCTCATGCATACAGAATCCTATGCATTTTCACCTCTGTTATTGTACTGATGTCATACCCTGCTATTCTCCTGCAGTAGCTCTAACTTCCTTACCATTGCTGGAACATATTTGGCTACTCTGTTACTTTAGCCTTTGTTTAATGGAAACAAGCTTACCACTAGATAGTCACATGACTAAAAAACTATCATCATATCCTTCAAATCTTTGCTCAGATATCACCTTCTGATCCACACTCACTCTGATTTCTTGATTTAAAATAAAATATTTCCACTTTTACTACTACAACACCCTATTAAACTTACCTGGATCCATTTTTTTTCCCATAACATTTGTAAGCTTCTAACATTGAAAATAACTTTCTTGCCTATTATGTCTGCTTGTATTGTCTGTGTACCAGTATTAGGATTAGAAGCTCCATAATGGCATCTAATTCTCAGTATGTTCTGTCTGCAAAGGGTTCTGAATAGTGTGGACAATTCTTGGCTTATGATAGATGTACAATAAATATCTGTTAAATAAATAAAATTTCTTATATATTTAGCTATACTTTCTAAATTCTGAAATTATATCTTGTCTTTGAAGTAGATACCATTCTAATTATAGAAATACAAATTATGTTAAAATACCTTTTGTAATTAGTTGCATGTTAATTCCCAAAGACATTCACTATATGTTAATGAGCTTAGAATATAGCAAAAAATTATACAGAGGGAACTTCCATTTAAACTTGAGGTAAATCCATAAATGATTTAAGTTAGAAAAGGCAAATGCTCAAAAGATGATGTATATAATGTGTGATGATAAAAGACATGTATTTAAAACCAAAGAAATCTTTCCTACATAAAGATTGCTCCTTTATATTATGAGAGAATACTACACATTATCTTTAATTTCATGACATTAAGCTATTTAGTATATATATGTTATCTAACATTACATATACATATATGCATAAATTGATAAATATGCATTGTGTGTGCAGATATATGTATATTCATTAATGAGATATATATCATTCCATAGAATATACAGAATTCATCCATAGGTCTGGTAGGAACTTCCCAAACATCATTTTTCTATCTTTATAACTTATATTTTATGCCCTGGATTCCAAAATAGTGCTGCCATATAACCTTTTTTGTTAGTTGTTTATTCATGTGTGCTAAGTTCAAGTTCAGAACATATAACTTTTTTGTTCAATTAAGTACAGTACCACTTTCTTAAAAGGTCAACTATAAGCTGATTAGGTGGAAGAAGACTTTAGTTCATAAATGACCTCAAATTACTTCAGATATATTTGATGATATTTGGTTATATCTATGATAAAATGTTCCATTTAGGTAATGTAACATAATTATTTTGATAAATATATTTGATATTTGGTTATATCTATCATAAAATGTTCCAGTTAGGTAATATAATATAATCAATTTCACTTAGATAACTAGGTATGTCAGCATGCTGACTAAATATAAATATGTAGGATTCTTTAGGCTTTTATTTAGGTTTAGGTATGCCTAATAGTATTTTATAGATATTATAGATATTATTTATATAAAATTCTTCTTATATTAAAATATACAAATTAAGCACCTATATTTTTATATATTCAAAGGCTAAATATGTTAGTCCTTTATACATTCCCATTAAAAACATAATTATGATATTCACCAGATATTTGCCATTTGAAATAGGATGTACATAATGTTCCCAGCTATCTTCTTTGAGTTGTATTATACTTTTTTGGGCTCAAGTTCTAACATATGGGCTCTAATATTCATATTATATGAGAGCCACACTCCCACTTATATTTTGATCACTGCATATTATACATAAAACTTTAGGAAAAAAAGAACATTTGGTTATAACGTATCTTGTACTCATCAGATTATAATAAGTACAATTCTCCTAGCGATGTTCCGAAAAAGTACCATTGCACAACCCTATGTGCTGTCTCAGGATAATAGCACTTTCCGTCATGGAATTAACAAAGCATCTGAGGCCCATCAATCACGATATCTGTAGTAACTTTGCTGATGTGCAATATTGTTTTTTACCACCATGAGTTGCTATGCTGGTTTGGTTAATAATGTCATCTACTATAGGATAACTGGTATGTTCTTATCCAGATTCTGCACTTTGCAGAGACTTGGGACTAGCACAGTTCTTCCTAGATATTTCAATATCCCAAGAACAAAATTTAGGGGATATTCCTGTTAATCTAACTATAAACTTAAATGTATTTTGTCTATATTTACATCTTAGTAATTGCTCTTTTTTTATACTTTCAGTTCTGGGGTATATGTGCAGAATGTGCAGGATTGTTACATAGGTATACACGTGCCATGCTGATATGCTGCACCTATCAACCTGTCACCTGTCATCTACCTTAGGTATTTCTCCTAATGTTATACCTTCCCTAGACCCCCACCCTCTGACAGGCCCTGGTGTGTGATGTTCCCTTCCCTGTGTCCATGCATTCTCACTGTTGAACTCCCACTTACGAGTGAGAACATGGGGTGTTTGGTTTTCTGTTCTTGTGTTAGTTTACTGAGAATGATGGTTTCCAGCTTCATCTATGTCCCTGCAAAGGACATGAACTCATTCTTTTTTATGGCTCCATAGTATTCCATGTTCTTTTTTATAAGCACCCACAGATTCCAGTGTGACACAACCATCCAGCAGTTTTAACTTTCTAGTGTTAGACTGTATCTATTTAAACTTCTATTTTCAGAGACAACCTGAAAAAGTGATTGTTGTCAACATAAAAGTGATAAACTTCTTCCATCTTGGGTTTAACCTCAGAAAGTACTTGGATAACGGTCATTGGTTCTAAAACTTGCTTGTTAATGTTATTTATAACCTGTAAATTCAAAAAATCTTCTTGAACCTCCAACAGCCAAAGCAATACTGAGTAAAAAGAACAGAGATGGGTCATCATACTATCTGATGTTGAAATATACTACAAAGCTTTTGTAACCTAAACAGCAAGGTACTGGTATAAAAAAAGACACCTTGACCAATAGAGGATAGAGAACCTAGAAACAAAGGTGCTGAGAACACACCTCTTTTTCGAAAGAACACTCTCTTTAATAAATGGTGCAGGGGAAACTGGATCTCAGTGGGCACAAAAAAATGAAGCTAGACCCCTATCTCTCACCATATATGAAAATCAACTCAAATAGATTAAAATTAAATATAATATTCAAAACTGTAAAAGTACTAGAGAAAATCATAGTGGAGATGATTTAAGAGACTGGTGTGGGCAAAGATTTTTGGCTAACACTTCAAATAAACAGTTAATGAAATGTAGAATAGACAAATTGGACTATATTAAACATTAAACTATAAAGCTTTTGCATAGCCTCAGAAACAATCAACAGAGTGAAGAGACCATGTGTAACATGGGAGAAAATATTTGCAAACTCTTCATTTGAAAAGGCACTGACACCCAGAATACATAAGGAAATCAAACAACTCACCAGCAAAAAACCCACACATATTCCCATAAAAATAATCTGCATAGGTATTCTTCAAAAGAAGACATTCAAATGGCTAAGAGTCAACATGACTAATTATCTGAGAAATGCAAACCCAAACCACAATGAAATAGTCTTACCCCAGTTAGGGTGGCAATTATCAAAAAGACAAAAAGTAACAAATGCTGGCAAGGATGTGGATAAAAATTGTCATGCAATGCTGGGGGGAATGTAAATTAGTACTGCCATTATGAAAAACAGAATGGTTGTTTTTTCAAAATCTGAAAATAGAATTACCATATGATCCAGCAATCACACTACTGGGTATTTACCCAAAGGAAAGGAAATCATTATACCAAAGTGATACCTGCACCCCCATGTTTTTTACAGCACTGTTGATAGTAGCCAACATAAAGGATTAACCTAAGTGTCCATGAATGGATAAATGGATAAAGAATATGTGGTATATATACATGATGAAATATTATTGACATAAAAATTAATGAAATCCTATCATTTGTAACATCAATGGAAGTGAGGATAATTAATTTTAAATAAGGCAGGCACAGAAAGACAAAAATTGTACATTCTCACTCGTGGAGTAGAGAGTAGCATAATGGTTACTAGAGGCTGGAAAGGGAGGAAAGGTTGGTTAGTGGGTACAAACATAAGTTAGATAGAAAGAATAAGTTCTAGTGTTCCATAGCACAGTATAGTGACCAGCATGACTGGACAGATTTGCGCAATGTAGTGGCTACTCACTACACACACACGCACACATGCACGTGCGCACACACACACACACACACACACACACCAGTGAGGCAAATTGGTCCAATAAGGAGGAAGTCTTTAAGTCATGTCTGTTAGTGATCTCAATCTATTTTCTGCTACAGTTATAATATGCTGAAGATAATTGTCAGGACACAGACCTTTGCATTACAAATATATTGTATGTTTCAAAATAGCTAGAAGAGGAGATTTTAAATATTCCTAATATGAAGAAATGATAAATGTTTGAGGTGATGAATATTTTGAATAGTCTGATTTGATCATCCACATTTGTATGCATGTATCAAAATATTATATGTACCCCATAAATAGGTACAATTATTATGTATCGGTAAACAAATCTCACTGAAATAAATCAGAACTTTCTTCCCAATGGTTCATGCCAGAGCAGTGTGTAAGTCATTGATTAAAAAAAAAAAATAATGGGCTCATTTTGCAAATTAAAATCTCTTCCTAAGAAACAGGATCTGTATGAAACACCATGGGTCATTCAACTGTGAAGTGATAAATAGAAATATGTAGCAATTGGGACCTTTGCAATTAGAGAAAACATCCTTTGCTTCATCTTTTTTGCAAGGTCGGATTCAATTAGCATGTTCAGTGGACAGTGGCTTTCTGGCTTTTCTTTACAACCTCTGATAGGCTCAATTATTTTTCAGGGAAGCTTCCATTCTGTAAATATGCCAGTAGTGCCTGATTTAAAATTAAATATGTTTTAATGAGACCAGTAGCTCTTAATTTCCATCATTCCTAGACATCTCTTAAAAGCAAGATTGATAGCCAAATATCAATATGTTTTGCCTAAATGTATAATGTACATTAGATGTAACCTTCTCATAATTCTAATCTCACTTTTGGTCTTCTTCACTTTCCCTAATCAGCATTATCAATTTAACACACCATGACGGGACAGATTTGTGCAACGTAGTGGCTACTCACTACACACACACACACACACACACACACACAGACACACACACACCAGTGAGGCAAATTGGTCCAATAAGGAGGAAGTCTTTAAGTCATGTCTGTTAGTGATCCCAATCTATTCTCTGCTACAGTTATAATATGCTGAAGATAATTGTCAGGACACAGACCTTTGCATTACAAATACACTGATGTACTGTGGACAGGATCACAACACTATATATTCTGTCATTTTTTCTTTATCATTTCTATGGCCAAATTCCTCTCACATGACTATGAATTATATAGTAGAAATTGACAAATTAATCTCGTAAGTGCTGAGTAAATATAGGTTTACCAGGCTGCTCAGACAGATAGTCTTATCATTATTAAGCTACCATCCTTGCACACTAAAGATAGGAAGCCTGGGTATTATCTCTTTGTTTCCATGCTTTACTCATTTGCTATAAAGGAGTCCACATTTTAGAAGCTGGTTGTGTTCCAGAAGCTAATTTGTGAATCAATTGTTTGGAACTTGGAATGCATTTTCCCATAGAAACAATATTAAAAATGATGGTTGGGTTCCCAGGACAACCCATAAAATGTCTACTTAATCTGTAATAAACATTAATTCTAAAACTTAACCAAGCTGTATAAAATGGGCTTGATTTGTTAGAGCTTTAGTAGGATTCTATTTTTACCAAAAGGAGACAGAGCTCTATCTTATCTCCCATGCCATCTACTACGTACACATATGAACAAATTCCAATTTTCCAATATCTGGATTTTAGTGTGAAGAAATCACAGTGCACATGGTTGTGGTCCCACTGAATTAGTTTAGGATTCATCTGGGCAGAGATGTTGGAATGAGGGCAAGTTCGGAAACTCAAAGTATGAAAGCCTAAATGAAAGACAGGCTCCTGGGAAGTTTCCAACAAAAAGCTAAAAAATACAAAATTAAAAAAAGATATTACATAGACTGTAAAAGGATATTTTTTACAGTATGAGAGCCTTGTTTGACTTCAGCTGGGAATGTGCATATCAAGTGTCTTCATCTGTTAGTTGCTTTGCACATATTCAGGAATAACCATGGAGGCACCAAGAATATTGTTTCTGGGGTTACAAACAAATTTTGGGTGAGTAGCTAAATTCACGAATACAGAATCCATGAAAAACATGGATCAACTCTGTTTTAGTTTTATTCAAAATGTAATGAATATGTTAGGAAACACTCTGTTAGAATGCTGGCTAGGTTATGTGGTGTAACATACAACCAAATGACCTTTAGTGGCTTAAAGTAGTTTTACTTTTCACGCCTATAACTTGTCCATCACATTTCAGTGGCAGAGACTTGAAGGGGAAATCCCTGTTCTGTGTAGTCACTCAGCCGACATCACAATAGTTTACAATCATCATGTCAGAGCAAAGCAAGCCTCAGAAGGATTCCATTCCAGCAAATAAGAACTATGGCCTGCGAGTGGCCAGAACTAATCACATACCCTTATCCAACCCCAAGATGACCAGGGGTGGTATCTTACTATGTGTCTGAAAACAGGATGAGTTTGCATGTTATAAGAAATTCAGAAATATTTGCTGAAGTTTTAAAGACTGAGCATATACATTGTTAATAAATTATACCCCAACAATATTGAATAAGAACCTAGGAATTTCCATCACTAATTTTGAAGAGCTCATGTTGAAAAGTTTGAAGAATGATATTAAGGAAGGATCAGAAACTCAAAATGCCTCAGTAATAATATGTGGACCTTTGTTTTGAATGTGCTTGCATAGGTCATTTTAAGCTACATTGTGGAATTATATTTTCACATTACATAAAACCAAACTGAATTTTTCTCATAAAAAAATAATCTTGAACTAATTGATTTTAAGTCTTTTACTCCCACCAATCTGACGAAGAATCAGTTTTATGATTTTGCTTTTGTCCTTGAACAGCACGGGAGACCCCCTCTCATATATCAGACATTCTTCCGACAGCCTCAATCCATTTCCTTGATTCCACTAAATCAAGCATACGTTGTGAAGTGAGTAATCCAAGATTTATTATGGTTCGTGGGTTCAAAAACTTCTTTCGCTCTGATTCTCACACCTTCTAGGGTTTGAAGTAAAATTGTCATGTAGAGAGTGCTTAGTGCTTAGTCGTCATTATTTTCTTGTCTTCAAAACACTTGGTTTATTTTCCGTTAATTATAAAATAAAATGTTTCAATTTGCATGTTGGAAGATATTCACATACATTTTATTTTTCCTTAAAGATTTGTTTTGGTGAGCTTTTATAGTTACCATAGCATAAATTGTAGTGTTTTCAGTGGCAGAATATTTTCCAATGCTAAAATTAAAATAAATATTTTAAATGCTGTGTGAGATTATTTCAAATCTGCTTCTTCTTTGTATTTGCTGACAGTTAAAAACCCATTTATGTCTTTACTATCAGGTAAAGACATAAATCTGTTAATAAAGTATATTTAACACTGGTTTTGCACTTTTTCTACTACATATATAATAATATTTTTGAGCAAACCAAGTCTTTTCGAAAACCAAATGAATTTTGTACTTACATATTCATTAAAAATTAAAATTATTTTATTTCAGTAGCCTGTTTCACAAGATGAGTAATTGTGCCATATAGATAACTTGTTCATTAAATTATGTTTGAATATAATAGTTATAATATGAAAATTTTTTCATTTATATATGTGTCATTTTAGATAACATGAATATTTTTTCTCTTTTTCTTATCCTGTAAGAGTACATATTTTTTTCTGATTAGTCTATCTATTCCTTTTTTCATTGAGCAAATATTTACTGAGTACCTACTACGTCTCTGCTACTGTCTCAGGCTGTGAGATATGGCAATAAAAAGATATTTTAAAAAACCAGTACTTGGCAAGGGTATAGTTTAGTGTGTGAGATGGATAGTAAACAATTAAGTGAGCCAAGCATATAATATGCCAGATGGTGAGCAGTGCAATGAAAGGGAAATAAAACTAGAAAGGGAAATAGGTCCTGTTATGACTGGGTCTGTATCTTTTGAGTTGGTAAATTATATTTACACAATTATAAATGTATTTGTTTAGCTTCATTATGTTTTATTGCTTCAAACAGGTTGGGGTGAGGGGCAAGGGAGAAAAAGGGGAGAACATTCAAGAAAGAAACCTTCCAACTAGCAACATGTTATGAAAATGCCTCATTCACAAAGAACTTAGTGCTTTTGTATTCCATTTATTGTGGGTAACTGATCAGGATCAGAAAAATACCAAAACACTTCTTTGTTAACCTAACCCCATATCTGCAGGATCTTCCTCTACAGAAATGATGGAATTAAATACTTTGAGTCTTTATCACTTCTTTCTTGCCTTTCATGGGTTCATTCAGGGAGCTAAAGGGTTTCCCTGCTGAGCTAGTTACTCATTTTTCATGTGTCACAACAAAGATGGGAAGCACTAAGGGATTTTCCCTTTTTGGCAAAAAAATTGTTGACATCCAAAGTAATAAAAAGGAGATAAACTGTGTTAGATTATAAATAAGAGGTCTATTACACAGTATATTTACTTTATCATATAGAATTACTACATCACATGCCAACAAATTTAAAAAGTTGGTTTTACTATTGGGAACATTAGAAAATGAAACAAAATTAGTACGTCTCATAAATTCTTTTGGAACATTAGTTACCTCATTAGCATACATCCTCACTTCAGTCACTGGAGCTCCTCAAATTTAAAATGCATTATATAGGCCCAGTGTGGTGGCTTAGGCCTGTAATCTCAGCACTTTGGAAGACCAGCCTGACCAACATAGTGAAATCCTGACTCTAGTAAAAACACAAAAATTAGCCGAGTGTGGTGGCGTACGCCTTTAATCCTAGCTACTCGGGAGGCTGGGTCAGGAGAATTACTTGAACCCAGGTGGCAGAGGTTACAGTGAGCCGAGATCGTGCCACTGCACTCCAGCCTGTGTGAAAGAGAGAGCCTCCATCTCAAATAAATAAACAAACAAAAATTTAAAAGGCACTATACAGGAAACAGGAAAATGAAACGCACAAATGCAAATGAAAAGAGTAAAGTAAAATAATCTTTTTATTTCTCCTCTTAAAAATTTGCTGTGAAAAACGGTTAGATTACAAAAGTAACAAACAAAACAGCATGATAATAAAGGAATGGCTTTCACTTACACCTAAAATAAATCTTTTACAGAAGACTGACATTAATTGACTAAGTAATTACATTTGAAAAGGAGAATAATGACATGTTAAGAGCAGAAATGTTTTTTTTAACATTCTCAATTGCACGCAAGTGTAATACTTTTGGATTTCATAACTAAATGAGGACAACTCTGAATGTAGAACAACTTTGAAAATATAGGGGCTGATTATTCAGTTGCCCTCAAGCTTTGAGTATAATGAATGCTAACCAAGGAGATATGTTAAAAGTGGTTCTTAGATTATTTATACTAGAATATTATTCTAGCTATAACACCTAGTTCTCCTACTGCCATTGTTGAGTAACTTATGTAACTACATATCAGCCTCACTTTGAAAATAACTGGTTCAAAATAGGAAATGTTCTGAAGTGGGCCAAATTTTGTCCCTTAATCCTGGAATATTCTATTTCTAAGGATACTCACACTGTGTGACCTTTGCCAGTGCCAGCCTACATCTATATGGATTCAATTATTTATACAAAAATTGTGGGGTTTTATTCCCCTTTAGGGGAACTTGCTTATCCCAATCTTTCTCTAGTACTACACTGGGCAAAGTTCCATGGGTCACTGGTCAGAAGAGATGCTAAAAGGCATTTTGTAGTATTTAGGGGGGTTTTCTTGCTATATTCCATTTTGACTTACCATCATTAGATACATAAATCTTTGACAATTCTCCTGGGTGCAAAGCTGACCATGTACAAAGTATCTGTTTCAGGAATCTGCCTCCTCTGCAAATCAGAGTGTATGACCTTGTGATTTTGAAAAGCAGCTCACATTTGAAATCAAAGTTTGCTTTGTTTGCCTGCATCATTCTAATATTTCTTGCCTGGCTCTTCTATTAGCAATCATACCAGGCTGTGATTAGACCTCAATTTTAGCGACTCTGAGGATGACAGCTTGTCTGATGTCACCTTGATGTAAATCTTGAAGACACCACTTAAGCTATATTTTAAGGTCAAACTATAACTACAAAACTTTGAACTTTGATTAAAAATCTACCCAGATATATTTTGGATGGTGTGACTATTTGACAGGCTGGCATGAAACATAATTTATATTGATAATATGCTTCTAATATGCAAAGGCTGTTCTTTTTTAAAATTTTCCTAGAATGGCATATGGTGCAATCTTTTCTTTCCTCTACAGGGTTAAACAGGCAACAGAGAGATGTTTCTAAAGTGCTGGAATAAATGATAGGGAAAAACCTCAATATTGCCTTTAATTCCACTGATACAAAGACATATTTCACCTGAGAAAGAAAACATCTTTCCAGAAACCAAATAAGTCAATTGTGCTAAGTGCCAAAGACATTGATACGTATTTCCTTAGAATTTTATTCCATTTTTTAATCTCATGAATCCAGAAAATGCTAAAATATATTTTTATGTAAAATTGTGTTACTATGCTAGCTTATGTAGCATTTGTGAGATTACTTGTGGAAGGCATATGTCATTTTTCCAGCAGAATTTAGATTGAATAAAAAAATTTCTTTAACTTCCAATTATATTTTATATGCTGTGATACATTGTATTATAAGTTTGTGTTGTGTTTTATGTTTGTTTTTTTTTTTTGTGATATAGCAGGATAGTGAGACTAAATTTTGTTTACACACGTAAAGAAAACCCAGAGAGGATAGTTTTCTTTATATTATGTACTGACAGAGATTCACTGGTGCTTTTATTTAACAATGTAAAACAATACAAAGAAGCTGGACTTCATTCACTAATATTAAACTGAAAATTTTCCAAACTTGCTTACCTGCTTGAAGTTGCTGCCAGTCTAAATTATACAGGCTACTGAAAACTACAATTCTATAAGCTTAAAAACATACAAATATCCATGTCTGGCAACTGTAAGAAAATTAAGGTCATACATGTTCATTTATTCCATTTATCTTCTTAAGGGGCCTTATTGTGACTTTTTAAATTTATTTTCAATGTATTTCAGTACATTTCAGTAAACTAGGAAGCAATGATGTGATTCACATGTAATGACCTATAAAGGAGGAAATCAAATATATTAGAAAGTTGCATAATAGTCTGAATATCAGACTTAACTATCAGTAAATGGCAGTTTTAAAGCCAGACAGAACAATTAAGACTTACAACAGATTTAGAACACATTAAAGTTAGAATTCATAGAAATCTACACATTAAAATGTTTATAGTCTCTCTCTTTCTCTCTCTCTCTCTCACTTCTCTCGTGCACACACACACACGCGCGCACACACACACACACACACACACACACGCACACATAGACAGTTATAATATAAGTATCGGTAGTCATCTGTAGTCCCTAAAACAAAGGCATGACCAAATAAATAACCTGAAACAATCCCTTTGATAATCCTTTTTCCAATTTTTTAAAATTGTTATTGTTGTTTTATAAAGATCTTTAACACGTGTTTTTGTAGATTAATGGCTTCAAGCAAATCTCTTTCATGTAAAATAAGAAGGTAGGACTAGAATTGGAGGCTTCCAGTCCTGGCTGTATATTAAGATCTGGGACAGGGGGTGCTTTAATTGTACCTTGTAATAACAGAATGGTATTTTGTTGTTGTTTTGCTTTTGTTCTGTTGTTTGTTTTAAAGCCTTGTCACTTAGAAGTTTATGTAATTTCGTATAAGCAAAATCATGTCTGGGATTTGCATTCAAATAGACTCCAGAAAGAAAAAAACACATAAAAAAAGAGTATCAAGAAACAAATATGAAGGGAAACAAGGGAAAAGAAGAGGAAAGAAAAGAAAGTGAGACCAAAGGGGGAAAAAAATGGTAGTAACATAGAACAAAATAGTCTTATAATTGTTGAGGCTGGTGGATTGTGTTGTCCAAAAATGTCAAGATGGCTAAATAGTAGAAAGGAGGGCTTTGTTGGTCATATGGGCTTGCAAACCTGTAAAAGATAGTCTCTGGCATGGACTGAAGATGCTCTTTCTTCAAAGAGGGAAGGGGCTGGTTGGGTTTTATGCCCCACAAGGTCCATGTGACACAATAGGGTCACACATATTCTGCATATTTGGGGAAAAAGCTATACATATTTGTAAGACAAGCCAATCACATGTGAAATGGGAAAACATATATGTCACATATATTTCATGTTCACTTTAGGGAGAGTTTTTGACATTTAAATGAGGTGGTATTTTGACTCTTACTTTAAAATGTGAACAATAGGACAAAAAGACAACTTGTACACAGCTTCTGTGAGTTGGCTGAAATTGGCTTAAGGCCTGTAGTTGCTTATCAGAAAAGAATGTAAGGTCAGTCTTTTGTCCAATTAGAGTTGTGATCTGGGTTATAAATCAGAGTTAGGAGGAATCTGATAATTTGACTGATAGCCCGTATTGTTAGGGAGTTCAGCAAAAGTGTGGGTTTTCTTGTAGCTTAAGGAATTTAGAAAATTGTTAATTTTTCCATACCAGATGGGCCCTGAACCCTGACCCATAGGTAACTTTTGTTTCCTTAACCTTAGGATCTGTCTTAGTTGATGAAAAAGCACCTATTTTTGTCTCTCAGATCACAATTGATACATGGGGGTTCCTTCTCCTTATAGTTTTGCATGGTTGCAAAATTTCATAAAACAAAAAATAACAAATGGCAACAAACTTTGTTCAGGCTTTAGTACTACAAGTTCTAGAGATTCTGATTTAGTACTCTGAGTCAGTAGTTCCTAGAGTATGGTGTCCAGACTAATGTTATTACCAGAGTATTGGTTTGAAATACGAATTATTGGGTCCACTCCAGATCTACTGAATCAGAACCTCTGAGGGTGGGGCCTAGCAAAAAGTGTTCTTAATTCTCCTCGTGATTTTGATTTATACCTAAATTTGAGAACCCATCAGTCAGAGTAAGGCTCTATATTTGTTATATTTAAATCCCTAGGTTATTCTAACATGAAGATCATACTAAGAACAATAGTCAAGATGATCTCTGAACTCATACGGTCTTGGACTTTCATTAAAAAAAAAAAGGTTAAAATTCAGTAAAAACAAAAATACATACACACACACAGACACACACAAACACACATACACACACACACGTATACGTAAGTTCTTAGTTTGATGTTTTGCTGCATGCCATGGATTTCTCAAAAAAAGTAAGAAAAATAATATTAATTGTTGAGACGATTAAATGAGCTAATATATAAGGAGCACTAGAATATGTCTGATTTATAAGAAGAGCTAAATAGTTTTTGTTTTATTTATTTATTTACATTAATTTCCAAATACATTCTACAAATTGTACTATCATTTACTATGCAACAGTCTAAAAAGTATTTTAAAATACATTTTGTTTATTTAACTAACTTTTAAATACAATATATCAGCAACCAAAAATATTTTGTTTACCTGTAATGAAATATATTAATGCTTGGCCTATTTACTCATGTGCAAATTAAATGGTAATATTTCTTTGAGCACTTTATTTTGGTTGACATAAATCAAAATATATTTCCTTCATGTTTGATTACAAAGGCTCAAACAGGAACCTAAGGAGACATGGTGACCAACTATGCTGTAGCATCCTGGATTGGTTGCTGGGACAGAAAACTATACCTTAGTTTTCCTTAGATATAAACTAAGGAAATTTGAATGAAAGATAAACTTTAGTTAAAATAATTGTGACAGACGCAGCATAATAACATGAAATGTTAATACAAGCATACATTGTCTTATTGCATTTTGCAACTATTGAATGTTTTACAAATTGAAGGTTTGAGCCAACCTCACTTTTAGCAAGTCTATCATCACCATTTTTCCAAGAGCCAAGAACATGTGCTCACTCTGTGTTTCTGTCACATTTTAGTAATTCTTTCAGCAAACTTTTGTATTATTAGATTCATTTGGGTGATGTGTGATCAGTGATCTTTAATGTTACTATTTTATTTGTGTTGGGCACCACAAACCATGCCATATAAGACAGTGAATTTCAACGTGTGTTCTGATTGCTCCAAGACTAGTTTCTCCCTGCCCATACCATTTCTCTCTCCTGAAGCCTCCCTATTCCCTCTATCAGCTGATTCATGACCGTAATGAAACTAAGCTAGTGAATAACCCTACAATGTCCTCTAAGAGTTGAAGTGAAAGAAGAGTTACATGTTTCTTACTTTAAATCAAAAGCTAAAAATGGGTAAGGAGAAAGACATGTAGAAAGCCAAGACAGGCTGAAAGCTAGGCCTCCTAGGCCAGTTAGCTAGGTTGTGAATACTAAGGAAATACTATTGAAGAATATTAAAAGTGATACTCCTGGCCCAGGCACACTGGCTCACGCTTGTAATCCCAGCACTTTGGGAGGCCAAAGTGGGTGGATCACAAGTTCAGAAGTTCATGACCAGCCTGGCCAACATGGTGAAACCCTGACTCTACTAAAGATACAAAATGTTAGCCGGGTGTGGTGGTGCACACCTGTAATCCTAGCTACGCAGGAGGCTGAGGCAGGAGAATTGTGTGAACCCTGGAGGTGGAGGTTGCAATGAACTGAGATCACACCATTGCACTCCAACCTGGGCCACAGGGCAAAACTCTGACTCAAAAAAAAAAAAAAAAAAAAAAAAAAAAAGGTGCTACTCCAGTGAATGCACAAAAAACAAGAAAGCAAAATAGCTTTATTTCTGAGAGGGAGAAAGTTTTGGTTATCTGAACAGAATACAAATCCAATCCAACATTGACTTAAGCCAAAGCCTCACGCCTGTAATCCCAGCACTTTGGGAGGCCGAGGTGGGTGGATCACAAAGTCAAGAGATCGAGACCATCCTGGTCAACATGGTGAAACCCCGTCTCTACTAAAAATACAAAAAATCAGCTGGGCCTGGTGGCGCGAGCCTGTAATCCCAGCTACTCAGGAGGCTGAGGCAGGAGAATTGCCTGAACCCAGGAGGCGGAGGTTGCGGTGAGCCAAGATCGTGCCATTGCACTCCAGCCTGGGTAATGAGCAAAACTCCGTCTCAAAAAAAAAAGAAAAAAAGAAAAAATCCCTAACTCTTCAATTTTATGAAGCCAGAGAGAGGCGAGGAAGCTGCAGAAGAAGAGTTGGAAGCTAGCTAGAGGAAGTTGGTTCATGAGTTTCACACAGCCTCCATGAATTAAGGAGTAATTTTTACTTTCAACTCTCGTTATTTTAGAAATACATTTTATAATGCTATAGCTGCTGTAGAAGGAGAACCTTCTAATGGATCTGGGTAAAGTAAATTGAAAACGTTTTGGAAAGGTTTTGCTATTCTACATGCTATCAAGAATAGTCACAATTCATGGAAGGAGCTCAAAATATCAACATTAGCAGGAGTTGCTTCCAACTCTTATGAATGACTGACATTAAGAGGTCCAAAACTTCAGTGGAAAAAGTAACTGGAGATGTGTTAATAGCAAGATAACTAATATTAGAAATAGAATATGTGACTGAATTGATATAATCTCATGGTAAAACTCGAATAGATGAAGAATTGCTGCTTGTGGATGAGGAAAGTAGTTTCTTGAGATACAATTTACTCTTGATGAAGATACTATGAAAATTGGTGCATTGACCAAGAATTTAAAATTATAAAAATTTAGTAAAGTAGTAGCAGGTTTTGAGAAGTTTGACCACATTTTAAAAAAAGTTCAACTATAGGAAAAATGTTATCAAACATCATTGTATGGAACAGAAAAATCATTCGTGAAAGGAAGACTCAATCAATGTTTCAAACTTCATTATTGACTTATTTAATGAATTGTCACAGCCATCCAGGCCTTAAGCAGCCACCAGTCAACAGCCATCAACATCAATCAAGCCAAAACCCCCCACCAGCAAAAAGGATTAAGATTCAGTGAAGGCTCAAATGATCATTCACACTTTTTTTTCTTTGCAATGAAGTATTTTAAATTAAGGCGTATACATTGTTTTCTAGATAATTAATACAGATATACAATTAATAGACTGTGGTATATTGCAATCATAAATTTTACATGTCCTGTGACATATAAAAAAACTCATGTGACTTTCTTAATTGCAGTATTAGCTTGGTTGCAGTGGTCTGGAACTAAACCCACAATATCTCTGAGGTATGCCTGTAATAACATCTCACATGGAGTATAAGGAAACTCTTTGTAATCCGCTCCTAATTTTTCTGTAAATCTAAAAGTATTCTTAAAAATCTTATTAAAACAATTTAATATTTAAAAATTTTACTACTGAAATGAGATATAAAATTTATTCAACATTTTTCAAGAAATTATCAAGGGGTTTTGGATATTTATTTTTAAAATGTTTCAAAAATATGGCATTTTTTGGTATTTAATATTTCTCCTGGAACTTCAAAGATAGGACTTTAGTGTTGTTTCAACTGTTGGTTTGCTGATATATATGAGAGTGGCTGAAAATTAGACTTCATTGTTCAAGAGGTTTTTGTAGGTAACTTGATGTTTCTCTTATAAAGATAAGAAAAAACAAGGCAGCTTTCGAGGAGGCCAAAATTGTCACTCCAGAATTGCAGAGGCATTGAGGGAAATCTGGTTTAATATGAGTGCGATATGTGAATATTTTGTAGAATTTCTGTTAGGCACTCCACATATTTCTATTTTTAACTCGGGACTGTCTTCCTTATCATTTCATTTTCATTTTATATTTATTCACCATCCTTTTATGTCTCAAAGGAATAATACGGTTGCAAATTAGAAATAGCAAAGATTAGATAGTAAAACTGACTATAACAGGGATATATTTTAGAACTTAGCAACAATATTTGAGTTTGAGGATGAATTATCTTTTAAAACGAAAGAACAATCACTGTAGGGTTCACTGGCTTGTCTAACAGAGTTGATTTGAGGAATATTTTTCATGTCCCCTAAATTTTTCCATCTCAATTGACAGGTCTTCACTTCTTCCTTCTTCTCAGACAGCAGGCTGACATTTCTTAGACTCTCCTCACCCCATTCACTTTTTAAAAACTCTCCCTCAGGGAAAGTGAAATGTCAGCTGCTGACTCTGAAAAAGGTTGATTCATCAATGGGAGTTCATTTTTCCTGCATACTGTTCCTCATTATTATTGTTTGAATGTTCATATGCAAATATATGAATACAATTATAAGAAAGAAATACAATCATTATTTTTTCCTTAATTCAATTAGGTGATTTCCCACAGTTATCGTTCAGGGAAGGAACTCATATCTGATAATCTCTGATTTCTTTCTCTCAAACCCCCAATATGGCTTGCAAATTTTCTATGGCTCAGTTCCAAATAATGAGGGAGACATTAAAGTTTAATATATTCCCACAAACTACGCGTTATTGCTCTATCCAATATACTGGTAAAATTTAGTCTAGGAACTGGTTGATATTCCACAAAAATTAAGTTCATCATAGTATATGTGTATTTTCCCCTTCCATTTCTTTAATTTTTTAGTAAAACCATAGTCTCTGGAGGAATGGAGTTTGATAACAATGTTAAGTTCCTCATTAATATTATTCAGTTTCTAATAAAGAATCCCTGTAATTGTACATATAGAATAGCTTTTAGGAATTAACCCATTTCTTTTCATTATTAACCTAGCAAAATCTAAAAACCCCTTTAATTTATTTGAAGATCCTATAAAAATACTTCCCCTCAGACAGACAGAAGTTTGAGTCTTATCTTGGATCTCAATTGAGCCTAGAACAAAGAAATCATCAGTTGCCCCAGGGATGGGAAAGTCCAGTTGGCAAGTCAATAGGATTCAGGGAGAGTGAAAACGTTAGTGAAAATTAAGCACATGAATGAAGGTCAAGCAGCCATCAGAAAAGGATCAGCTCCTACGAGTTAGAGATCTGAAAGGAATCCAGTGAAGAATCCAGTAGGCAATTCTGGTTAAAAATAATGTTAAACATATGAGGAAGACGTCCCAATTTATAGGAATTAGGCTTGGCAGGAGAGACTGATATTTGTGAAGTGATGTCTACAAGAGCATCTGCAAGGAAATGTTCCTGCCCAAGTTACAGGACACAGGAAGAGAAAATTGTCAGCAAAATTTATCTTTTCCACAGTGCACTCTTTTTCTGATTTTGAAGGGAAAGAAGACACAGTAATGTGTCTGACACATATAGGCAAACAGATTGCTCATTTTGTAATAAAATATTTGAGCCAAATGCATTTTAAATAATAGCCAGAAGTGAAGTGAGGTAGAAGACATATTTAGCTGCAATTAGAAAGGAAATTTAGTGATCCAAGCGTAGACATTAGAAACTATGCCAAAGCTTGAAAACCAAAAGCTCTCCTTATTAAAGAAAATATCACGGTGTGTTCCATGAAGTTACAGGTTCCAGTAATTTGTTTCTCAATCAACATGGCAGGCTGATGTGAAATGACTGCTGTTTTATAAAACCCAGACAACCTTACATAATTAAATGTAAAACATTTTGGTTTTGTGTTTTTCCTGTTTGGAAATTTGGCCCTTAAAATGCCTGTTTTTCTAGATATTGAACCATAGTCAAAATACATTCAAACAAGAGAGGAATAGGCATATGAGACTTTACTTATAAGTAAAGTATATACAGCTATCACATTTCAGCTGTCACATGTCATTATCTGTTATGGAAGTAAGTAGTTTAAAATAGAACTATCTAAATGTTGTTATGCAGCACAGTTGACAGCTAAGGGACATGTTACTAATGTGTTCACTTATGTAAGGAATTTTCAAAGTTTTCTAACAATGGAAATTTTCCATTCAAACAAAATATTTTGTGTCGCCTCAGTTATAAAATAAAAAGTGACATGGCTGATCGAAGCTGGTAAGAGTGGGCCATACCTAGCATAATTCTGATCATGTTCCCTCTCTTTCAGCCTCCACACTGGGACCAGGTGTGAAGGAATTCCTGCTATCAGGAATCCTAAGGGCTCTCTGGAATGTGATTTAAAACCACTGTTGTAAAATACGTTAAATTCAGCCATGAAAATACTCCAGTCTTGGAGCGTATTTGTTAGTTTGTTTAAGTCATTTGGAAGTCATTAGGAAATTATTTTGTTCTTCCTACTTAATTTGGTTCAAAAATAATGGCACAATATTTTAAAAAATCAAATAATAAAAAAGTTGTGTAAAAATGAATCAGCTTCCCAAATTAATTTCCTTACTCTATTTTCAAGATATGTTATTGTTAAAAATTTCTCATGATTTCTTCCAAAAATAACTGTGCACATGCAAAACAGCCAGCCATGTTTCTCTTTTAAACAAATGAGAAAATAAAAATTATGCTGATTTGTACACTACTTTGTACACCTATGAATAAATCTTAGAAATCTCTCCAAAATTAAATAGATAGTTGTATCTTATCACACATTACATAATATTTCAATGTTTGTATTGCCAAATATTAATTTTAGTATTATTAACAATCAATTTTTAGACTAAAATGCTATATTAATAATTGGTTAATGACCATCTTTTTATAGAAATACTTGCAAATGTATACACACATTTATGTAGGATGGTGTCCCAGAGATGGATATGCTGGATAGTTATTTCAGAATTGCTCTTCAGTCAGCCATGGAGATTCACATCAACAGTCATATGAAAGGGACATCCTTCTCCTTGGGGTATGATATTGGATCCACGCTATCTTTGCTAGAGATTTGAAAATAATGCATCATTTTTTATTTTAACTTGCATTCTCTAGTGCAATGGTTGGATGAGCATATTTTCATAAATTTAGTTTGATTTTTTTTTTGTGAAATGCTTCCTTAGATCAAAATCACATTTTGAAATTAATTTTTGAGAACACTTCAAATATAAAGGAAATTAATACTTGATACATGGCTTGAAGAAAGTTTTCAATTTTTAAAATTTTGTTTCTAAATTTATATTTCATATTATCTTCTTTTATGACTTCTGAGTGTGATATAAAAATTAGTTAGGAGTAGTGACAGAGGCTGTTTATGTTGGTTAGTGACTTGTGTAATATCCACCATTAAAACAAAATTTTCCTCTGATTCTAGGAAAATTATACATTTCCTGAATAGTTAGTGTGTTTCTTTTATTTCAATAATGAGAAATATAGAGTATTTTATTTTAGTTATAGTGCTAGAAATTTCACAGGCAAGTTGATATTTAATCAAATTAATATTCATTGTGATTGTTAGTATATTTTATCCTTCACTTTACACTGCTTTTCACTTTAGATACAAATTTTATTTTGACAGTCTGAGAACAATGCTAATTATAAATATGTGTTTGTAGATATATGCATAGATACAGATATTTAAATAGATACGTGTGTGTATTGGTATATATGTAGGCAGGGGAAGAAGAGAGAGAGTGAGCGAGACAGACAGAGACAGAGGGAGTCTGTTGCAAACAAGCATGTTAGTTATTATCCTACAGAGAAATTTCAAAATTTTTTTCCTTCTTGTAATTAGAGCCATATATATTCTGGTTATGTGTTTCTACATAATAACTGCCATAAAACCTAATGGCTTAAAATAATATATGATTATCTCTAATGATTTTGAGGATTGATGTGCCAAACTAGATGGTTGTCATTTGGAGTCCCTTACATAGCGGCAGTTAGAGAGCAGCTGAAATTGGAGTCATCAAGAAGCTTCTTTACCTTCTTTCACATAGACTGAGATGGCTGAAGTAAAAGGGAGGAATGGTAATCTATCTTTGCTTTGGCAATCTATCCTTCCACATGGCCTCTCCATGTGACTACCTTGATCTTCCTCACTGACTGGCAGTTTCATAAAAATTGAATTTTTTACATAGTGGCTTAGAATTTCAAAATATTCTAGGAGAGAAACATATACCTTGATTATTATGGGAGGATCTTCAAAGGATTTGTGACAATCTTTCATTCTCAGAAGCCAGGGAAGCATAATAGCACATTACAAATGAATAAAATTGCTTAAATTTATATTATATATGTATACATATAAAATATACAGTGGACTATAAAAATAAAAATATATATATATATATATATATATATATATATATATATATATATATACACACACACACAATTATGTATGTGTACTATTCACTATTCATTATATTAAGGGCATTTTATTTTTCTTACTTGATCTCCACACAAGTCTACCAAGTAGTTATTATAATTCCTTTTTTTAATCACATTTGGAATTAGACATGGAGTAAATTGTTTTAGTTTACATTGCTATGAGTCAGTGATTTTGGAGCTTTTTATCCAGGGAATTTCTGGGATGATGTGACTATCTAAAAAAGGGGGCTCGGGAGGAAATATAACTAAATGATCATAGGCTCACAGAATTATAGCAATTTTGAGCTAGGCAGACATTTGGGGATTATCTTTAATGTCATTTTTTTGCATGATAAAGAAATTGATTTTCAGGAAAATTAGGAATTTAATTCTACGAACTTCAGTGATCTTAGCTTGGCAGACCTGACATGTAATCCTGGCTCTACCCTTACCTTCTGAACAGTGTCAGCTGTGGAACCACTGAACACTGTCAGCGTGTTTCTTCATCTGTACTATAGTTATCTAGTTCAGCCTCGTAAACTGACTCAGCACTTAGAGGCTTAAAACAATGAAAATGTGTTATGTATCAGGATTCTACCGGCTGTCTGGAAGCTTTTTCTGCCAGTTTTACCTGAGTTCTCTCAGTTGACCCTTTCTTGGTCCTGGGCTCAGTTGAGACAGTTGAGTTGTCAGGAATCTTTCTGCAAAAGTTCTCATCTCGAGCTTCCTCACTGCACGGTAGTGATACTACGATAGAGGCAGGAGGCAGATAAATTCTAGGTGGAAAAGGGTGAGTTCCTGACAAAACTCCACTGCCCAAAGTAAGAACTTACATTCCTGTTTTCCAGTGTTTCCTTTTCCATAACCACCTATGGCCTGCCCCACCCCCATCCTATGCCTATAAAAAACCCAGAACTCAGCCAGCAGAGAGGAGACACAGCTGATATTAGAGACACAGCTGACATCGAAGACTACAGCTGAACTTCAGAGAGAAGCAGCTTGACTTAAGAGGGGACAGCTTCATGGGTGTAACTTCAGAGAAGACTCCTGCTGGAGATGGCTGGGCTGCAGGGGAAGATTACCTTCCAGCCCCTTCCCCCTTTCTAGCTTTCCTTCTCACTGAGAGCCACCTCCACTGGCAATAAAATCCCCCACACTCAACATCTTTCAATTTGTTCATGCGACCTCATTTCTCCTAAATGCTGGACAAGAGCTCAAGTGCCACAAGTGCAGATGCAAAAGGCTGTCACACCGAGCCTTTTCTCTCACAGGTGGAAGGCAGCTACCTCACGTGAAAAGGCAGAGGGGTCCACTGAATTCTTAACACTTAAGCTGTCTGTGGAAGGCAGAGCTAAAAGAGTACTGTAATACTCCCTCTGGGGCTTCAGAGGTCACAGGCACCCCCCAATCTCTGCTTCATGATCCACATGGAGTTTTGCTCTTGCCAGTTCCCAAAATCAGTCTCCCTCACTCCAGCACCCACTCACCTGCATGCTCCCTCCCACAAGGGGTGAAACACAGTTGGTCTAAGTGAGTCGAGTTCACCCCTGCCAACCAAAGGGGCCAGCTGGGGCCAGCATTCATGCACTCCAATTACTCCCTGAGTCACCTGCATGGTTCCTTTCTTGAAGAGTTGAAAGTTGTGGGCTGGGTGAGTGAGGCACCCCAATCACAAATCCATCAAAGGGATCACAGAAATATGCTGCTTCAGTAATCTCAGGGCAGCATTGCACAAAATGCAAGGGCAGAAGTTGCAGTCCTCTTAAGGGCCAAGCTCTGAAACTCACACAATGCTACTTCTGCCACCTTCTACTGGTAGAAGCAACTCAGAAGGCTGGACCACGTTCAATATGTGAGGAAACAGATTCTACTTCCTGATGGTAGGAGCTAAAAGTAATATGTAGGTATATTTAATCTATCACAAATTTTAAAAATAGAAAATATGAAATATACCCAAAATGTAACAAAACAATAGTATCTGTGCAAAACGCTTAATGCAGTACCTGGTACGTTTTCAACAAATAATTTTTGCTCTATTTAGCATTTTATTTGTTATTTTTTGAAGATGTCTCAAGATTATACAACTAGTTATTGGAAAATACAGTTTTTAATAAGGTTACTTAATATACATTTTTGTATTCCTTCTCTAGATAGTGGCTCTAGTTGGTGTGTGATTCAAATTCTGCTTCAAAGTTCAAACTAATTTAACTTTGTACTACAGCTCCCTCTACTCCCATAACTGGCTTTCCCCATCCCCCTTACTCCTTTTTTTCTTCTCCATAGCATATATTAACCCCAACATAAATATGTTTCATTAATTTCCCCTCATTTATAGAATGTAATCTGTATGAGCATAGTAACTTTTTATTTATTTTTTATTTTTATTATTTTAATTACTTAATTATTTTAATTTATTTATTTTTGAGACAGAGTCTCGCTCTGTCACCAGGTGCCAGGCTGGAGTGCAATGGCACGATCTCGGCTCACTGCAACCTCTGCCTCCTGGGTTGAAGCAATTTTCCTGCCTCAGCCTCCTGAATAGCTGGGACTACAGGTGCGTGCCACCACACCCAGCTAATTTGTTTGTATTTTTAGTAGAGACGGGGTTTCACCATGTTGGCCAGGATGGTCTTGATCTCTTGACCTCGTGATCTGCCCACCTCGGTCCCCCAAAGTGCTGGGATTACAGGCATGAGTCACCGTGCCTGGCCTCTATTTTTATCTCATGTAACCCCAGGGACCAGAAGATAACTGATACAATAGAGGTGTTCAATGTATGTTGGTAAATAGATGAATGAAGAAAAGATTTCTTCTGTTGAGATACTCATAACACAGCAAAGAGTAGCACGAGCAATTGAACATGAACTTCATATTGATATTCTTGTAAACTATTTTAACAAAGCTTGCTTAAAGTTAGCTGTTTTTGGAATATTTGCTTTTATTTTAATGAAACAGAACTTCCTCCCCTCATCCCCTAAAAACGTGTCTATTGGATGACATGCCATTCTTTTTCTGTGTGTTTAAAATATTCCTAAAATAAGTTTAAAAAACCCTTATAATCTCACGTAACATTTTTTACTATCATTTTAAACTTTTTGCTCAATGTCAAAGTGCTTGTTATTTTGTTCAAGAACCCTAACAATCCCAGCACACTTTCTGAAGTTCGCATGTAATACTGTGGAATAATGACTTTTTTCATCTCTACATAATTATATAAAGATTAAATAGAGAAGCATTTAAAAATGGAGAAGTGTCTATGAATTATGATACCTCATGACACAGTGCTCTACAGCCATCTGTCCCATAAAGACATTTTGGTCAACAATAGGCCCCATATATGAAAGTGGTCCCATAATATGCTAATGTATTCTTATAATACATGTAATATGTATTTTTACTGTACCTTTTGCATGTTTAGATACATGTATACTTACCGTTCTGTTACACTTGCTATGTTATTCTGTACAGTAACATACTACACAGGTTTGTAGCCTAGGAGCAGTATCCTATATCATACAGCCTAGGTGTGTAGAGGGGTATATCATCTAGATTTGTGTAAATGCATTCTAGGATATTCACACAATGACAAAATTGCCTACAATGCATTTCTCAGAATGCTTTAAGAGATGTATAACTGTACTTGTATATTGCAGGAAATATGAAAACAGAGTGTATTACTTTGTTTAAAATTCAAAATGTAAACCTATAACGCTTTACAATGACATGATAAGGTTATTTGGAAAAAGCTATTTCATTCTCAGTGGAAAATCTTATTGTTCCTATAATTGCTTCCTTTGGATATAAGCTGACTTTTAACACAGAATATAAGACTTCAAGACATTGTAAAAACACCCTTACATTTTTTTTTTAAGACAGAGTCTTACTCTGTTGCCCAGGTTGAAATGCAGCCTCAATCTAAGCTCATTGCAACCTCCACCTCCTAGGTTCAAGCAATTCTTGTACCTCAGCCTCTGCAGTAGCTGGGATAACAAGCGCATGCCACCACACCTGGTTAATTTTTGTATTTTTTGGTAGAGATGGGGATTTTATCATGTTGACCAGACTGGGCTAGACCTCCTGGCCTCTAACAATTTGCCTACCTCAGCCTCCCGAAGTTCTGGGATTACAGGTATGAGCCACCATGGTGCCCAGCCAAAGCACCCTCACTTCTAATTTCTCTTTTATGAGGTGACTGATACAAATAAAGTTAGATAACTTCAATAAACATAATAAACACAAACATCAAACCCCTTTTTCTAAGGTAAAGAACAAAATGTAATGTAAGTACAAGGTTTTAGATGGGCTTTTTTTTTTGTTCTTTGTTTTTCTAAAGAATTTGTTGGGTCCTCAGAATGTAAAGGGACTCTAGATCACTTTTCTGTCTTGATGAATATTATTGTAAAAATAGTCTTTTCTTTTTTCCAGTTTATACATTTCTCCTCATTCAGCTCGCTTGATCTAAAAATAGAGCTATGACAAAAGTAAAACATATATAATTACCTGCATTTTTCAGGTAGAGATGATGAAGTTCAGGGAGTTTACATCACATATATAGGCCACACAGCTAATATGTAGCTTAGCTAAGATTGGAGTCTGGGTGTTCTAATTTCTAATCCATGTGTACTCCTAACATAAGAGCAATTTCTGTATGTTTGAGGCTCATAATGCACTATTTCATAAAATCTCACAAGAACCTAATCAAGTAAATCTTAGTAGTCTCACTTTACATATGGCAAAATTGAGGTTATGAAAGCATAAATAGCTTACTCTTGGGTAAGAGAGCTAACACGTGGCAAAGTGGGCAATTGAATCCAAGTTTGTCTAAATAGAGCACAAATCATTTTTCCTTTCTGCTACATAACCTTCCTCAGTATGTTTTGCAGATACTATTCCTACTTGTGTTTCTACTGTTTACTAAAACTGTTACTGCACTAAGGTACAATAATTAAAAGCACATGGAGTTGCTTATTGCGCTATCCGTATATAACTCCCTTACCTGCCATCTCTCTCTCTCTCTTTCCGCCTCTCTCTCATTTTTTAAAAACTTTTTAACTACCATGCCAACTACTAACAAATAGAAAATATCAGTGTGCTGTGATGTCTTTTGTTCTTTCCCAAGTTCAAGGTGCTTACAGTCTTATTCTGAATTAAATTATCTCATTGATTTTTTAAAATCCTATAAGATGAAAAGCCAAGGCTGAGAATTCATCAGTGGGGGTAATGACTTTGATATGATTTGTGACAGTTTTTCAAATAGAACTCGAAGATTTGGAACTATTTCCTGTAAAAATGATGATGCTGATTTCCATCTTTTAAAAAATCTTGCCTGAAGAATAGCTGCTATTTTCATTCTTTGAAAGCCAAAATAACTTGTCAGATATATGTAGGTGCTATTTTAAAAAATCATCTTTATAAGAGCTGATTTGTGTAAGAATTAGAAATAAACTCCATTTATGAATAGTGGCAATCTCAGCTTCATTTAATCAGTTCAAACTTAGCTCATGACAGAATGAGTTAAAGCACCCATAGTTCCGTTCTTTTTATTACCTAGATGCCTGTAGACTGAATTAACATAAAGATTGGAATAACTGTTTCCACTAAGGTGGAATATATATATATATATATATATATATATACACCAATCTCTATGTTAATTCAGTCTATATTCAATCAATTTATTAAGGCATTTTTTAAAAATTGAGGAATTTATATATATATACACACACATATATACATTTATATATATATATTATTGTGTTTTAGGTTTTGGGGTACATGTGAAGAACATGCAGGATTGTTACATAGGTACATACATGGCAATGTGGTTTGCTGCCTTCCTCCCCATCACCTATATCTAGCATTTCTCCCCATGTTATACCTCCCCAACTCCCCACCTCCCCGCTGTCCCACCCCTAGTTCCCCCCCACAGACCTCAGTGTGTGATGCTCCCCTCCCTGTGTCCATGTGTTCTCATTGTCCAACACCCGCCTATGAGTGACAACATGCATAATTTGATTTTCTGTTCTTGTGTCAGTTTGCTGAGAATGATGGTTTTCAGGTTCATCCATAATGCTTCATGCTACAGACATTAAGGGAAATAACTAGGATACACCACAATTCAAGAAATATTTTTAATTTAAATTATTACATAAATATTTGTAAAATTATTTTAACATTTGAATAGCTTTCAGTATAACTATCAGTATATTTTAATATTTGAATAATAAATAATATTTGAATATAACTATCAGTATAATTAACATTTGAATAGAACATACATACTTATGTTTAAAAAACAGGGTCATTTGAGTTTAAGAAAACTACATTGCTTATAGGCAAACAAATGTTTATAGGAAAAACAAATGCTTATAAGTGCTCAAGCTTATAACATACAGCCTGTCCTAATTTTCTGTGTTTTATGTATATGGCATGGTTTAGACCAAACACATACATTTTCTTTATTTAAGTATATGGTATTATTTACTGTCATGTAATTCTTTGACTCCCTTGAGTTTTATCATAATGGTATGTGTAAGAATTTCCTACATTAAAAGCAATATTTACTCAAGACTTTTAAAGTGATCTATTAAATCTGTAATTATGTATTATTTAATGTTTTGCTTTTCCCTTCAAATTTTGACATGTTCTTAATCTACCTTTATGTAGCTAAAAATTTCTGATGTGAGTTTATTTTTTTATCTGTGCTTTCAGTTGTGCTTGTTAGCAAATTAACATGTAATAGAGTAAATATAATTTCAAAAATCTCAAAAATTTTTCTTTGATCCACAGTGGGTGTAATGAATTATGACAGTAAAGAGAGAATTACAAAATATGATTTTTTCTATTTATTGATTTTGTATTATCTAAATTTTTATTTTCATTTATTCCATGTTACATTTGTATCTTGTAGCATAATATTAAAAAGTAGTTATATTTTTAAATGTTGAAATAATATTTTATTATGTAGCTTGGTCAATCAGATAAACTTCGAAGAGAGAACCAGGGGGATCAAAGAAAGAAAGAAGATAAGAGTCTTTATTTTTTCTTTTCTACTCCTTACTGAAAAGCAAACAAACGAAACCAGATGATTCAGGTTAACATCATTTTGTAATGCCAATTAATTTCTTCATCAGAATGAGAGTGAATTTCTTCTTATCATAATATCATAATATTATAAGTGTTTTATTTGAGACAGTAACAGTTTGAATATTTAATTGCCTTCCTTTGAAATTAGATTTAAAAACAAATTTATTAAATTCAACAAAAGTCACGAGGTCAAGAGATCGAGACCATCCTGGTCAACATGGTGAAACCCCGTCTCTACTAAAAATACAAAAAATCAGCTGGGCCTGGTGGTTCGTGCCTGTAATCCCAGCCACTCAGGAGGCTGAGGCAGGAGAATTGTCTGAACCCAGGAGGCGGAGGTTGCGGTGAGCTGAGATCGCGCCATTGCACTCCAGCCTGGGTGACAAGAGCGAAACTGTGTCTCAAAAAAAAAAAAAAAAAAATTCAACAAAAGTGAAATATAAGCATTAATTTAGCAAAATATATCATGATAGTATGACATTTTGGGTATGACATCTTAATCTTTGTAGACTTTTTTTTTTCAAAATATGAATGGATATTCAGGTCTCCTCAAAATGATATTGCAACTCCCTAAGGGAATATTCAGAAATGATTCTTATATATTTAAAAAATGGTAAGTAGAGTAAAAAAAAATCTAAGGCTGCTCTAGAGTTCTGTTTTATATGCAGTTATTCCTTGAAAATGTAAACAAATCAATGCATCATTATTTAATATTTTATTGCTTATTATGTAAACTGTCTTAAATATACAGTTTACTGAGAGTTTGAAAAATTTAATGCTTTTTACATGATAATAGCTACTTGTGTTCTCTTATGTTTGTTATTAATATAGTTAAAACATCATGACACATATTCTTGTATGTGCTTTTGTATGATAATTCAGACATACACACTTTACAATTCCCTAGCTAGCAGAAATATCTGGTTTCTCTAGATATAAGTCAAAAATTTTCTGGAGTCTAGGTATCAAACATCTTTTAGAGGGAAAGGCTTGGATTCTGGTTCTTTTTAGCCCAGTCAGGTATGTTTACACAAGATAAGAAACAGTTCATGGCAACAAGAGATACATATGAAAACTACTACAATTATCTATGAGTATCCATGAGAGATTGAGATTTAATCAGCTTCTTCAGAGCCAATGACAACATATAAAAAGCTGCAAAGTAGCTCATTTACTTCTCTTGAACAAACTCTGAATCACTGTGCAATAGAAACTGTCATTCCATGATTAGTATTGATATGGACAGGAGGCAGGGAAATACTGGGTAGAAGAGGGTAGCTCCCCAACAAAGGTTCCATTCTCCAGCCTGGATACTGTGGCCCTAAAATGAGAACAGTTATCCCTTTTTTCTTGCCCAAATGTTGCTTTTTCCAAAACCATCCTGGCCTGCCATGCCCCCCTTCCTGTACCCATAAAAGCCCCAACCTTCATTGGCAGAAGAGCAGAGTGGTGTTGCAGAGGAGAGAAGAGAAGAAATAGCTGAACATCAAGAGCAAAAAAGCAACTGTGCTTTGGAGACTACAGATAGACATGGCTTAACTTCAGATGACATGACTTTGGAGAGGAATCTAGCCAGAGACAACTGGGCTTCAGGGAAAGAGCACTTTCTTCCCATACCGTCCCCTTTTCAGCTCCCCTTCCACTGAAAGCCACTTCCACTGCTTAATAAAATCCTCTGCATCCATCATCTTTCAAACCTGAATGCAACCTGATTCTTCCTGGAAGCCAAGCAAGAACCTGGGTACCAAGAGGGCAGTATATAAAAGGCTGTCATCCTGACACCCCAATGAGCTGGTTAATACTTAGCCATCCACAGACAGCAACTGCTAAAAGAGCATAATTGTAACACACCCCTACATGCTGCTGTGGACCTGGAGCTGAAAAGCACTTGCCCCAGCCCTGGCTTCCACTCACCTGAGTGTTCCCCCTCCCACGAGGGGTTTGAACACTGCTGTGGCCAAGTAAGTAAGTCACAGCCCTTGTCACAAGTCTTGTGAGGGGGTCAAGGAACTCTCCCATCTCAGTATCATCATCAATGCCAAGATGAGTTCTTCAGGTAGATTCATGGCCACAGGAACTGAAGTTGGATGGGCATATTAGTTTTCTACAAAGTTCCTGAATGTAGAGCCTAAACAACATATATTCATTATCATATAATTCTATGGGATAGAATCCAACATGTGTCTCACTGGACTAAAAATGAGAATTTATTCTGGCTGTATACCTTTGTACTGTATCTGAGAATATGTTTTATTTTCCTTTTTTCAGCTTCTAGAGGCTGCCTGCATTCTTTGGCTTGTGGTACCTTCATTAATCTTAAAATCTACCAACAATAGATTTAGTCCTTGTCACGTTGCATCACTTAGACCTCACTGTCTCCTTCATCCACTTTCAGGAACCCTGTGATTACATTAGTTTCATCAGAATAATTTTCTTATTTAAAGTTAGCTGATTAGCAGCCTTATTTTTTTTTTCTTGCAATATAACATGCGCATAGGTGTCAGAGATTTCGATATAAGCGTCTTTAGGGGACCGTTATTCCGTCTATCAAGACAGAAGAATTAAAAAAGTAAAAAGGCAGATGTCATGGTAACAGTTATCAGATGAATTTGTGGCTAGTATCAGTTAGGAATTTTTTTGTATACCCAGTGTTTCAAAATGTGATTCAGCAGGCTTAAGAAAATGGAATTATGTAGCTTTCATATTTCCATTGTTGAGGGTAGGATGAGTATAGGTGTAGCTGGATATTGAGATTCAAACAAATTTCCTTTAGGATCTGGTTTTACCTTCTCCATCTCTCACCTTTACTTTCCCAGGGCTGACTCCTTTTTCAGACAACCTTTCTTTCAGAGTGCAAACTGGTTTCCTCCAGGCAATCAGCATGAAGTTTATTGGGATGGGATGGGATGGTGGACAGAGGGTAAAATAGCTGGTAGTGATTGGCTGGATCAACTTAGGGGATTTTGTTTTCCTTTTTCTTGTTTTACTTTTATAATTCTTTTTTGGCTTTTCGCTACAGGGATAATGTCATTTCTGCTCCTGTGTATATCCAGGACTTCTTTTTATTTTATTTTTTCTTTTTCCTATGCACTCTGGTGAGGATCTGCCCTGTAGCTCTCAGTGCCTTCAGCCCTGCTTGTACCTTCCACCCCTTTCTGTCATAGGCTTAGATAGGATGGTGATTTGGAGGCCCATGCCCTGTAGAATTATAAACACTTAAACTCTTCCTCGTTCTGTTGTTCTCCAGTATGCTCTGTTGGATGCCCATACCCTTCCTCTCTCTTGGGGACAGATCGTGTCTCCACTTCTAATCATTTTTTCTCTTTAAATCAGCTGACATCAGGGGAAATCAAAGGCCCTGGAGAGAGAGAGATCGGCATATAAACCACATTTGGTTTTGCTTTCAAGTTGTCTGCTATGTACTGGCTCAACTAACCAGATCTCTGGTTTTAGTCAGTCCAAAGCTCAACATCTTCATTGTTTGACACTATTAATTTCATCTGTGGGCCCTCTTGCCTCAGTAGACACAAACACTGCCTTTTGTGCCAGTGGGCTGCGAAACTCATGTCCTTATTGTCATGGGAGCTCACATTTCTGCTCCTACCTGAGGAGAGTCAACAACCTACAACCAGAGCACATCAGTGGAAAATTGTTTCTATCTTCCCGTTCATTGTTCAGCCTCTCCACATTTACTAACAAATTGGACAGCAGGAAATCCATATTCTTTATTTACCACAATATCCCAAAGAGGCTCTTTATAACTTCAAGTAAACTTTCAGAAAGTTTTGAACTTTTCCTCTTCTAAAAACCTGTGTCTCTGTCATTATCTCATTCTTGTAATAAAATCTGTCAAGGAATGTGAAGGGTTTGAGGTTTGACTTTGCAAGTGAACACGTTATCTAGCCACAGTTGTATGCATGCTGGCAGAAGTCATGAGATTTCCAAGTGAGAGACAAAGGACTTTATTATTTATGGGGTAGCAGGCAGTATGAGCATCACATTTGCATTGGTGGCCCTTTTTCCTTTTTCCAAGTCCTGCGTGGCCAATGTAGAGGTGGACTGAGGTGAACATTGTACACACAGTGGGATCGTATGACAGGTGAGGGACACTGAGATTAGAAAAGTCTCAAGTTTTTGGAAGAGGCCACTAGCAAACTCTTCTAAGCTTCACCCTCTAAGTGGGACATTATTTTATAATACTTTTCAGCAAACAAATTTGCTTTTTGCACTATCTTCTGCAGTTGTTTGCAATACTAACACCCTTGAAAAAGTACCAGAACAAATGATATTTTTTCTTTACTCAAAAGATGTACAGAAACTGGAGGGACCCATAGAGTATTGCCTCTTATAAGTACATTCTGTAACATTAATCACCAGGCTTGTTGTATCAGAGAGTTCTTAAATTCTTCAAAGTATGGCTTAAAACCAATGTGTTCATATATTTCTTTCCCTATGTCTCTTTAGTGACATTGTATCTATTTTTGCCCACTGAATATTTTTTGGATGACTGTTGTACCATTTACTCTCTTTATAATTCTTTCTACCTCCATACATTGCCTGTCACTTTATGAGACATTTATAAATTGAAGGTAATAGACCAGTATTTATTTTTCTCATGTAAGTTATGGCTCTGATCACAGTCATTTTTCTCTAATAGTTTTTAACTGACCTGACTGTCTCTAACTTATTTTTTTAATCCTTCTCTTTGACACTAAGTTATTGACTTTCATTGGTTTCTTGGCCTACATTTTAGTGCTTTATTCTTTGCTTACTATTAAGATATTTTCTCTACTCTCTAATATCCTTAGCACTTCTAGAATAACCACCTTCTCTGGTAGAAACAGATTTTTATCAGACAAAGGAAATGAAATTAGAGCTATGTTTCCTAATATTGTTTCCCTCTTTTTTCTCTATAGTAAACGAGTGAGTCTGATGCACTTTGATGCCCTTTATACTTGTGAGCTAGCTTCTCAAGGAGCCCAAACCAGAAATTCTGCTTTTAAATGACACACTAAAAGTGTGTGGTGGTAAATAAAGTATTTGAGGATATGGATTCTGGAGCTCAACTACCTGGGTTTGAATACCAGGTCTAATAAATATTTAGCTATAGCCTTGTATGAATTACTTCTCCCTGTCTTAATTTGCCCATATATAAAGTAATGTTTTTAATGGGATTACACATATTGATATTTGTGACCTATAACCTACTAAGTACTAAATAATTTATCATTTAACAGTAATTAATAAAAATTTTTGTAAATAAAGTATTTACAAAATAAATACTTATATACTACTTCATTCGTAGGTTTAAATGATTTTTATACTGATTCAGCTTTTTTTCACTGTTCTTTTTTACCCTTTAAATAATTATTTTCTTACTCATGGTTCTACACTCCTGGACTGTCAGGGTACATTAAGAGAATAATCACAGTGAAGAAAACCTCTGTGGTTACCAAAGGCCTTAGACAGGATAACAAGGGAGGTGATTCTTTACAGTTGCATCTGTAGGGAAAAGACAGAATCTTGATCTGTGGCTCTTATCAACAAAGATTTGTTTTCCTAATAAAAATATTAATAGTCATCATACATATATTTATAAATATCAATATATATGCTTGGCATTCTGATATTCATTACAAGTTTGTGCTAAAAATAGTTTCAGGTGACTCTTTTCCCAAAATGTCAAAAAAACTGGGTTAGGGTAGTGAAAACATAGGTTAAAAGTTGTATGGACCATTATGCAGGAAAAATAAGCAATTGAATGTTTTTATTCTGTTTACAAGTACACTAAGAGCAAATTTAGGAGAGTGATGGGGAGACATACACAAAGAAAGAAAGAGAGAAAAAGGGGGAAGGGAGAGGGGATGGATTTATGTAAATTGAAAGAGCTAATGCTGGTTAGAAGGGTGTTATGCCTCATTTGGTCAGGTTTATAGATCACGATTCTTTCACTGATGCTTTCATTTATTCATTCAAACGCTGTCTAAAACTGTTGAATTGAGGAGTGAAGAAGTTTCTTTGTTCTGGAAACAAATGGTCACAGAATTTTTTTGTTTACTTTCTGAAGATACTTTGTAAGTTTTTGGTTGTAACGCAAGTTGTGAATCAAAAATGAGGAAAATAGATCCATAAATAGTTAAGCATATCCCTTTAATACTTTTGCTAAGTGAATAATGTTTCAAATATGTAATTCCCTTTAAGGGGATATTTATTCCTATTTTACAATATGCTGAGTCAAATATGAGAATAGCATCAAATTCCAACACTATTCTCTTCTAAACTCCCAGATCATTTTGTCAACACATTGTGACCTACCTCATTCTCCCTCCTTTGACAGTTGTTGATGTGTGTGTCTCATATCCACCTATGTTCTATAACCCACTTGAGGACTTAAAATTTCATACCCACTTCATCTTGGGAACCTCTGCCAATAACTGTTGTAATGTCTTTTATACTAGGTACTCAGAAAGTATATGTGAAATGAAAATCATGTAAAAATATATATGATGGTAAATGGTTAATACAAGATAAACCAAGTTGTAATGATCAAAGAGCCCTCAACATAAAGGTCAAATATAAATGTCCTAACAAATGACTTATTTTATTGAATTATTTTTATGAGAACTTGAAACATATAGCAACTAAATATAGCAAGCTATTTTACTAAATATAGTAAGCTATTTTACTAAATATAAAAAAATATAGTAACTAAATATACTAAGCTATTTTTATAGAATATGCAAATCAAAATTTTCCTGGCTTTAAAGAAACCAGGAAAACTTGTTTTCCTTTCTGAATCACAAATTAATGACTAATTTATTTCAATAAGATAGAATTTATAAGATAATTCTCTTGCATTCTACCCCAAATACTTGCACTGTGGGGTAGAAAATAATTTTCTTATGACAAATAGCAAGTCAAAATGCTTGTAAAATAATTAATGTTTCCCTCTTTTTATTGTAACTTAAATAGTTTGCCTTGGAAACTTAAAAGCCCAGGCCTGGTGACGGTATTTCCAGTCTCTCTCTCTCTTTTTTTTTAACGAAGAAAGGAGTTACCACAAAGTTAATAGCCAAGAAGCACTTAGAAGCCCTGGTACAAATGCCCAGTACATGAACTAATGTTCCTACTAATTGTGCTTTCTCATCAATTACATTTAAACATGAATCCCTTGCCTGTCATTGAGAAAATGTGTTCATTTTAAAATATCACTAAATAGATTTTTAAAAATAGAGATATAATTTTAAGCCAGGAAGCAAATATTTAACATTCTTGCTAGGAATATTCTATTTACATTTCATCACATGTGACGTTAATACTACATTCTGACCTGCTTCGTAGAAGTAAAGCCACACTTTTTGATGAAGAAGATATGTGAAATATTTAAACCATTTTTACAAAGGATCTACATATGTCAGTGTTAAATTTTATTTGAAAAATCCACTTATAGATGTGTTGCCTTCTCAAGAACAACAACAGTAAAATCTGGAAGTCCCGAGTTCATTTGCAGTCTTGAGCCTATAAAATATTTTACTTGAAATAAGCCAGTACAATCAAAATGTTAATTATTAAAAGGCCATGTTTATGTGGGAATAAAACACACTTTCTTCAAGTAATCAAAGCTAAAAACAGGAGTCTCTGGAAAAGTAAAGCAGAACATGATTCAGATACTGTAAGTCAAGAGCCAGATACACACTTCTGGCCCTTATAGAAAGAAATAATTGCTTTAAAAATCAAGGACAAAGAGATAAGCTTAAATAGAAGCCAAAAATAATGATATTCCATGAATAATGGCTCCTGTGATGAAACCTGAGAAGCCAAAGGCAAGAATTCTTTTGAAGTCTCAGTTTTCTCATTGTCTCATGGCTTAGCATAATGCAAGTCCTGTGGGATAACATAACATATAACATATCTAATAGATTGAAAACTGGATTCACCTTCACAAAATAGAAATGTAAAATAAAATTCCCTACATGGTATTTGGTTGCCTGTGGAGTTCTACATAATACTGAAATTTAATCTCAAACCAAACATGAAGATGAAGGGCAGGAAAAGTGAAATTTTTAAATATTAGGAAATGGTTATCTAATATATTCTGTTATGATTAATTTATATAATAACCTTTTGAAAAATATAGGCATTTGCGACGTTATGATCTAAGTTGATAAATGTGGTCCTAAACTTAAAGTTATATTAACTCTTTATAGACACGATTAATAAAACCATTTACGCATCTCTTTTAAAACACTCATATCTATTAACATCCTATTTTTGAATATTACATATTTGTTTTACTCCCTTGATATATAGAATGGTGGTAAAAATAGTGTATCTAATAATATTTTTCTGATGTTTGTTAAATTTCTATTGCACTACATTTTCTGCAATTCCCAAGAGCAAATGCTAAATGGAAAGTGTTAATTAGGTAGGAAATAATTAAGCAAATGATTAAGCAAATGAACAGCACAAGGGATTGAAGGTAGTTAACAAAAAGCTTTTGTCTTTTTAATTCTGTCTGTGAAGGGGAAACCAGTGCAAATACTCTAAGGTATCAGATGCAAGCAATTTGAGGAAATAAATCTGATAACTTTTATTTGGATTGTTAGAAATCAGACATAAAGAAGACACTCCCCAGGGCATTTACAGATGCAAAAGAACAAAGACTTTAGAAGTTTTGACAGTTAAAATTCTGATCTAGAAATTGTGATTTGCTGATGAGATAATTTAATGTGGACTTTACAATTTTAGAAAAACTTTCAATAAATCATAATTGCATGAAATAATATCTAGGAAATCATGATTTATTATAAGAACATTCTATATTCCAGCCTTCACTAATTTTGACTAATTTTGATCATAGGGAAAAAAATCACTTAAAAATTAATGTAAACATTACTTTCCCGCCATTCTTTCTTAATTTTTCCTTAAAGAAATTTGGTACCTTTCAGGCACACTCACTAGATAGCACCCAAACATATAATCCTTTTTTGGCAGAGGAAAATCAAAAGTATTAACTCTTAGTACTTGCTGTGGCAAACTCAGAATTGACATTACCACAAAACACAGTTAACAAAAGAGGTCATTTGTCTGTGTCCAATAGCTCCTATATAGCTAACACAACGTATATGTTGCGATGAATTGGAAACAATTGTGTAACAAACTCTGGATGAAAAGCTAGAAGATAGTTACTTGGTAATTGAAGTGTAGAGCTCATAAAAATTTTAACAAGATTCATCATAGTAAATGTTGATGTAGAATATCATTTTATAGAGTTTCCATCCTACTATATTTTTATATTGTTAGTCTGATTAATAAATTCTTCATTTATCCATTCATTTTAATTAAAACCATATTTATGGAATGCCAGGTGCCATGTAATGTTTACTATGCATCACTCAATTTTTCACAATAAAAATGATCCTTTCGGGCATCTCAAAAATAAGTTGATAAATAAAAAGTAAATGTTAAAATGATTTTATCCCTTTTTATATTTATGGGTAGTAACTGTATCATTTGATTTTTATATATACAAATAGCATTACATTTATTTAATTATGAATTTGAGGTAAAATGCCCGTCAATTTAAAGCTGCACTTTTTTTCTCATATTGAGTTTCTGACTCTTGAGTATATTGTGGGTAGCTATTTTATCTGGCATCTGTCAAGCAAATGACATCTATTGCCTATCACCAGGCGTAGAGGTCCAAACACCTCTTCTCACTGCATCTTAGTATTGGAGTCACCAAGGAAAACATAATTCAGTCAAGTACTGGACTGAGCAAAGCTTTACTCACATAGAGAAAAGACAGAGCAGGATCAGCTGTAGCAGTGGGCGTCAGTCCTCCACGGCCAGAGGGTCTCTCCCAGCAGCTGAATCAAGGCCATTGGCCTGCCCACACATAGTTTTTCTGCTGAAAAACAAAAGACTGTATCTCCATCCTTTCCTCATAGGGGACAAATATAGCAGTGGTTTTGGCCAGGTACCATATGACACAAAGCAAATCCAGCACAGATTATATCTCTTAGTAAGGCAGAATCAGAGCCCAAGGCCCATTTTTATGCAGTTGGATGGGGTTCTGAAGCCTTCATGTATAAGTCTGCCTTTCCTGACAGCATCACTCCCAATTATTTCATGTTGTTATCATAAGAGCTTCCCTGATCTCCCATCAACATGGTGGCCTGATATTATCCTCCATTCACATTCTTAAATTCTTCTTCCTTGGGCACTGGACATGTCTTTTTTTTTTTTTTTTTTTTTTTTTTTTTTTTGTTTATCTTTTTTTTTTTTTTTTTTTTTTTTCCTTTTTGTGATTACCTATACTATCCTTTTGTATTTTGATGAGGTCTGAGTATGGTATCACTCAGCTTGCTTATATTTATCTACAGTGACTACTTGTAGATAATACTGAAAATGCTGCCATTTTCAGACCATATACCTACTTGCATCTATATTTTTACAGAAGAAATTAATATCTGCCCGTTCCAGCACAAATTCCTAATTGATACTTTCCTGCTATAGAAAGGCTTTGTTCCGGCTAAGTAGCTGACCTTGTTGTGCCCAAAGATATGGATATTTTACTCCTGTACATTTAATAAAGACATCAGAGCTGTCTGAAATAATCTTTCTATATAGCTACATAAATGATTAAAGTTCCATAACCCCTAAGCCATGGAGCTTTCCCCTTCACAAAATAAAGTTATTTCTGCTGCCTCTTCAGAATTATCAGTATACTTGTTTGTCTCTTGATAACTCTGTCTGGTAGGTTTTTTGCTATCCCTGTCTTTGTTTCTTGCTGGACTTAGAATTCCTTCAGGTGAGTCATTTTTTACTATTTTTTTGAATCTTAATGTCTAGCTCAGCAGTAGACTCAGAAAAGCTACAACCCCCTAAAAATATCATGTGGTATTACATTAGCTATATTTATTTAACAATTCTTTTCTTCTTGTTATCCTTTAGAAATAGAGTAATAAGTAGAATGTTTTATACAGAGATATGTTTGCTCATCATGTTCCAATTTGGTTTAAATCTATTGCTTAGCTAATACTCTCAAGGTCTTGGGAAAAGACTCTGTATTACAGAAATGATGTGTCAGGAGGGGCATCTTCGTAAGAGTCCCTGGTGATATAAGATGAGTTGTTGAATATCTTGGAAGGAGAGCTACATGAGCACAAGCATAATGGCACAATATCAATTTGGCTTAAGTTTGGCTTTGCCTTACCATGAGGGATTTGGAATTTGGATAAAGCATGTGAATGGCCTCCTCTTGTCATGATTCTACACCATTATTCTCTAGAATACATACAGCTTTAACTATTTTCTCTCCTAGAAACTGGTCATACATGTCTATATGTCTAAATATTGCTGACCTAACTGGGTTGTAACAATCTTGAAGATATCCTTTGATTGTTTGATTCTTAAGGGATTATACATCAGTTTTTCTATATATTTCCAGTTTAATATTTTCTACAAAAGGGTGAAATATTTTACCCTGTATTTCTCCTATGCAAAAACTAATTTCTTAGCATGGTGCCTGCCATATGGGTGGGTGTACAGGTAGAAACAAGTACAGGTGGAAACAAGAAGAAGAAAACTTGAATTAAAATGAGAAATGTGTAGTTTCAGAGCTTGGTCATTTAAAAGTTAGATAATCATGTGCATTTCCTTATAAATGTAGAAAATGATAAACATTTGCTGTCTGCATTTTTCAGGTTTGTCATCAAGATCAAATGGGAGCATGGATGGGATGGTTATATTAAATTTCTATTGTATTTTTATTGAATTTAAAGAATTAGCTGATAATTGCTCAAATTATTCTTCTTTGAAATGTCCAGACTTCTATGTTTCCACCTTACTTGTGTGAATCTGTTTGAAGTTGAACAATGCAATTTTCTATTTAGAGAATTTACTTTAAACTTTAAAAAAGTTAATGTAAACACTAATTTACTTTTTTTGCCACCTTTACCTACATAGTTTCTTAAGACATTACAACGGATTATTAAGTAACTGATTAAATTTTTTTCCATGTATTTGGATTGAAAACTACATATCTATTTGTATTAGTCGATTTGCACATAGCTATAAAAAACTACCTGAGACTGGGTAATTTATGAAGAAAAGAGGTTTAATTGACTCACAGTTCTACAGGCAGTACAGGAAGCATGGTTGGGAAGCCTCAGGAAACTTACAATCATGGTGGAAAGGTTAAAGGGAAGCAAGTATTTCTTTACCAGGGGAGAGAAGGAGAGGGAGAGAGTGATAGGGAAACTGTTACACACTTTCAGACAACCAGATATCATGAGAACTCACTCAATATCACAAGAACAGCAGGGGGAAATCTGCCTCCATGATCCAATCATCTTCCCTCAGTTCCCTCCTCCAAAACTGGGGATTACAAGTCAACATGAGATTTGGGTGGGGACACAAAGCCAAATCATATCACTATTGCAGTGGTCCTTAAATTTTTAGCATCCTTCAGAATCAGCTGGAGGGCTTTTAAAAGTGATTGTAAGGGCCCTCTATCAATTTCTGATTCTGAAGTTTAAGGTAAGGCTTAATAATTTTAATTTTAGCAAATTGCCAGAAATTGGGTAATTTGTGCTCTTATGGAACCACATTTGAGAATCATCGTTCTGTCATAGTCTCCCTATAATTTACTTCTCTGAGATTAATTTCTCATCTTTTTGATCTATACACTCCCTATCTCTGTCCTATATTTCAAAATTATTTCCCTAATTATTTTACATAGTTATGTTTTACCCTATTATCATGTAAAATTTAAAATAATGCTAAAACCATGATGTAACAAAACAATAGATACTCATGAAAAGACTGGCCTTGTCTTCATTTTTGTAACTCAAATAACTGAGCTAGCAGTTTTCCTCTGTTAACACACACCCAAATTCAGATGCAACCTCAAATTTACAGGCCATTTGTCAGGACCTGATTTTGCTTTCAAGAAACAATAATATAATTGGGGAACTATCTCTATTTTTGACATGAAAAGTAATAGCTATGCTACTGCAGAGTGAGTCACTTGGATGGATTTATATCTTAGGGAGAGTGTGAACTGGAGTAGGGCTGAGTTTGAAGATAATGGGAAGAAAGAGAGTTGGCGTGGTCAGCAACTGCCGCTTAAATTTGTACCTCTGATTTATGTAAAGAGATGATTTCTGCTTTATTTGAAAATATGAAAAGGGTACTAACATAAAACAAGAAGCAATTTGTAAGGATCACTAAATATAACATTAATTATGACTCTGAACTTCAGAAGCGATTCTGAATAGACATTTTATAATTAAGAAAGGGTACTTTTATCCAGAAGAACAGTTGGTTGCAAAACCAGTAATGACCTAACAGGCGATTCATTAGTTGTCTTTGTTCTTATAAATTCAGAAAAAGCATATTTCAATTTGGCTGTCAAAAGGAAATGCACAACACAAGAAAAAGGCATGATTAGCAGTTAATTTAAAGCAACTGAAGTGTATTAGCCCTAGTCCAGTGAGCAGTTTTACTTTTGTTGCTGGCTTTAGTAATCACACACGTAAGAGTCATTTAAAAGCCAATCTGGTGGTTCAGTGCGTGCTGTTTTATTGTGTTTTTTCTTTGCCAGTGTGCACATTTACCCTTAAATGGTTCGCATCTCTTCTTTGTAATTTAGTGATTATGTGAAGGCCTCTGTGTCCTCCCCAATTATTTTAAAAGACAATGAGAAGCTTAATTTGCATGAGATTTAAAGAAAAGTCTAGATTTTGAGGTTCTTTGATTACTTACAGACTCTCAATACAAGTGGATATCAAATCTTTAAAAAATGACAAATATATAAAATATGTTCAGGTTATTTTCTATAATCATTTAAATTTAGATTGTATAATTTGATGGATAGTCCCTCATTTTTTTTTTCCAGCTATTGCCATTACTTGACCATTTTGCTTTCTAGCCATAGATAGACCTGGTTCATAGGAATAAGCATGTGCCTCAGTCTCAGGACAGACCCTGTTTACATGTGTTGTCCTGATGGAAATATTAATATTCCTTTTTTCATTCTGAAAATTGTACACAGTTGGATGACCAATTATATGATCATTCTTGGTTATGAGGCATGTCTTTAGATAACATGATCTCACGTCTCTGTGTAAGAAGTCTTAGCGTAGGTGGCTGCTAACTTTAAATTTGTAGATGTCAGATTAAAACTTTAGGAATTAATCTGTGGTTTAAAAACACAATAATTATAGGACATTCTGTTGCATTTTAGATTATATTTATAGTTAATATATTTGTATAGTCTGGTGCATTTAGTTTATTTGGTACAGCAGAAAGTAAAATACTAATCTGTTCCATTGTCACTCTTGGATAAATGCTCTTGCACTAGTGTGACCAAGGGTACTTTTTTCTTTTTATACTTATTAATAGCATCTAGTATTGCCTACTATAGGTATTCAATATACACTTTGTTGATTTCTATCTGATTCATATATTCAGAGACCTGTGATAAATTTTAATTTTATTTGAGTTAGAGAGCCAGGTGCTTGATGGAGGTGAAATTACCCTTACAAGTGTGTAGAAACTGTTTACATAACATTATGAACAATTGTATGTTTTAGCTGAAACGCTGGATTTCCTACTGAGAAGTCTAGGCAGTAAGAAGTCTCTGGGTCAATATCCTGTACTTGCTCTAGTTGATAAGGTTACAGAGCGATTTGGTGCTGTGGGAAATATGATTAGAAACTGACACTGAGGATAAGAAAAGGAATTGACCTTCTGACTATGAGCATGTTTCTAATGTTCCTGCTCTGTTTTCTTTTTTTTTTTGTCCCCAAAATGAGATCAGGACCTATCTAAGCTGCATAATAAGTAACAAATGATTTTATAGAGAGCCTTTATTTATTACAACCACCAAAAGGATGAAAAAAAAAAAAAAAAAAACTTTCTGCTTTCTCCATTAATGATCTCAACATAGATTCTCATTATGCAACATGTAGTTGTCTGACTGCATATAAAAAATACACTTATATGGTTTCAGTAAAACATTCTGTGAGAACTACAGCTGATTCAAATGTCAAAGAGTGTCATTTTCTTAGGAGTTATTCACAGCAATGGAAAGGGCACATTATACTTACTTAAAGGGCTTTCAGCCAATACTCATTACGTCTGACTGTGTAGATATGGTATTATTCTTAGAACTACCAGTGTTATAGATATTATTAGCTATCCATTTCACAAATTATAAATAATGGCAAATAACTCTAAAAATTCAGACTGTGTACTTTAACAGACACAGACACATTTGAGTGACTCTAAGAGATATTTGTTCTACAGATAGAGCAATCAAAATTAAATGCAGGCATATTTTAAAATCACCTAGACTGCCCAAGCTTCTTAGGCTTCCAGAATATCTTTAAGTGAGTTCTAAGGAAATCCAGTGCCGAAGCCTTTACATGTGGTTATTTTTAATTTACAAAATAAACCCAGTTGAGAGGCTATGTATATTTGTAGTGTATGTTAGGGTAATGCTAAGAAAACTAATATTTCAAAACAATATAAAATAATGTTGTATATGCCCTGAAAATTGATTCCTTGCCATTGTTGATTACATGAAATCATTGGCAAAAATATCCATTCATAAATTAATTCATAAAATTCATAATAAAATAAAATTCATTCACAAAAATAAAATTCATTTTTAAAAATAAAAGGGAGAGTGAGAAAGAATGATAATAAATAGCGTACTGTCTTATTTATTGCTTTAAGATTTAATTCCTAAAGTATTTTTGCACTATACTTAATAACATTATTGTTGGACCATCCTATTATAAGTCATAATTGATAAATATGGGAAAAATTAAAGGATTAAGTAGATTTAATATTTTTCTGTCAAAAGAAAAGTGTATGTGTAACAGAAAGCCAAAAATTTTTACACTTGAATTACTCTTGAGAAATCCTGAATTTTAAAGAAATAATTAGATAACCAACGTTAAAATTAAATGCTCAGATGGCTCCAATGTGTTGGGTTTTTAGGTAGGAAAATGGAAGTCAGAGGTAAATAGTAAAACAAAACTTTAGCTTAACCAGTCAGAAACTGCCCACCAATCTCTAACTAGGGACTTTCCACTGGATCTTACCCAAATAAGGCAAACACCTAGCTGTAGCCAATCAAATGTTTTCTTTGCTTCTGTGCTCAGCCTATAAAAGCCTTCTGCCCAATGTGTTAAAATGAAAATCTCTGAAAGTTCTTTTTGTTTTTGTTTTGTTTTGTTTTGTTTTTCCCTGAGAGAGGGTCTCACTGTCTTGCCCAGGCTGAGGAGCAGTGTCATGATAATGACTCACTGTAGCCTTGACCCCCTGGGCCCAAGTGATCTTCCCAACTTAGCCTCTCAAGTAGCTGGTACTCCAGGCATGCAGCACCATGTCCAGCTAATTTTTTTTATTATGTACAGAGCTGGGGCCTCCCTATGTTTCCTAGACTGGCCTCAAACTCCTGGGTTCAAGAGATTCCCCTGCCTCAGCTTCCCAAAGCTCTAGGATTACATGTGTGAGCTGAGGCATCTGGTCACCTCTTCCAGTTTGAGTGCTGCTTGATCATCAGTTCTTTAATGCTCAAATAAACTCTGTTAAATTTATTTTGTTTAAAGATTTATTTTAACAGTGGAAACTATTCACACATTTTTTTTAAAGTAAGACTATAAAAGTTCCAAATGAGAAAATATAAGTAAGGGAAGGAAGAACGGGGGAAGCCCCCACAAACCCTGAGTGATATATGGCAGATGATGTAGACAACATCACCTCCCCAATATCCCAGAGAATGGAGGGGTGAATGGAAATATACAATGTTAAACATAAACACCCTACCTCTAACTTTCCTGTTAAATTTTCTGTAGAGCCAAGCAAATGAAACACACAGACATACAGACACACACACACACACACACACACACACACACACACGCAAACACCTATTAAAAACAATAACAGAATACTTTTGAGAAAATAGATACATTTTGAATTTTTTTAAGTGCCAAATTCTTCATTTAGACTTCTGCCAGGCAAAAATCTAAACTAACTCAGCAGATGTCAGCCACTACAGTACTTCTGAGCTATGCAGGTAAAAATATTTTTATATAGAACTTATTAAATCAATATTATAACTAAGGATTGTTTTGTCAGGATTTGGTGAACATTCTAAATTAACAGTGTCTATGAGTCCAATAAAATGATTTGTTAAATTCTGTTTTGAAGTACTTGCTTTCAGCCTGCTATAGTTAGCTTATAACAGTGTTACAATTTATTGAAGTTTGCTAAGAAACATCTCTTACTTATCTATCAGATATCTGAGGGTTATGTGCACATTAAACTTTCTCTCATAATCTAGAGAGAAAAAAAAGAGTAACACTTTATTACCCAGGGTAAATAGGAATGTTAATAGTTTCATTAAATATTTGAATTTATTATTGTTTTGGAACAACTGTTTATAATATTTATAATTTTCTACAAACAAATATAAAATTAAATCAGTAAAATTGCTTATGTTATACTTTATTGGTCTCATTATTAAAGCCATCACTTTATTATAAAAAACAAAGCAGCAATCAAACAAACCAAACCAATTAACCAAACAAAATTTTATCTCTATTTCCAGTAAAGATGAAAAAAGCACACTTCACCCTACTATTGTCACTAATTTCAACTAAAATTTATGAAGAAAATGTGTGGAGTCCATATTTCGTTACTCTAAGAAGTAGGAGACAGTAGGCATGTTGGATAAGAAACAAGTATTTGAAGTACAAGTTAGCTGATGGTGAGTTTCTCCATCCCTTCCATACCTCCTAGCTTTGACTCATGACAGCATAAATCCTAGAGCTATGTACTGGGTACAGACATAAGTAAGTACCTCCAGATAAAGCCTTCGCGTTCTAATCTAAGGAGTGGAAAGGGAACTACCTACAGGTTACACAGAATGGGAAACATCTCATGAGTTTACCATGAATCTGCCAGCTGGTGTATAAGTCTGTTTTCATGCTGCTGATAAAGACGTACTCAAGACTAGGCAATTTACAAAAGAAAGAGTTTATTGGACTTACAGTTCTACGTGGCAGGGGAGGCCTCACAGTCATGATGGAAGGTGAAAGTCACGTCTCAGGTGGTGTCAGGCAAGAGAGGAGAGCTTGTAAATGGAAACTCCCCTTTTTAAAGCCATCAGATCTCAGGATACTCATGCACTCTCATAAGAACAGCGCAGGAAAGACCCTCCCCCGTAATTCACTCATCTCCAACTAGGTTCCTCCCTTTACAAATGGGAATTATAGGAGTTACAATTCAAAATAAGATTTGGGTGGCAACACAGCCAAATCATGTCAGCTAGATTGCCATTATCTGAAAGTTTAGTGTGGAAGACCATGCTCACTCACAAGGTTATTTGCAGAAAGCTCCAGCTCCTTGTTATAGAGTTGCTCATAACATGTCAAGTACATTCCACAGAGTGCATGATCCAAGGGGAAAGAAGAAAGACGGTGTCCAACATAGAAACCACAGGGTCTTGTTATAACTTCACTTTAGAGATGACACACATCAAATATGCTGCAATCTGTTGGTTAAACATATTGTTCCTAGTATGGGAAGGAACTAAACAATGAGTTTAGTCTGTTCCTGGGGTGCATGGTGGATTATCTTGTATTCTGGGTAATACAGCTTACAAAGAATTGGTAAAGTCTGACACATTCTCAAGGAAAAGGAAAATCCACAGATGTCAAACTTGAGAAGAATAAGATGTTGAAATTACTGGACCATAAATAATTTTTTTTTTTTTTTTGAGACAGAGTCTCGCTCTGTAACCCAGGCTGGAGTTCAGTGGTGTGATCTTGGCTCAGTGCAACCTCTGCTTCCCAGGTCCAAGCGATTCTCCTACCTCAGCCTCCCAAGTAACTGAGATTACAGGCACCTGCCACTACACCTGGTTAATTTTTGTATTTTTAGTAGAGATGGTGTCTCACCATGTTGGAGAAGCTGGTGGCAAACTCCTGACCTCCAAGGATCCACCCGCCTTGGCCTCCCAAAGTGCTGAGATTACAGGTGTGAGCCACCATGCCCAGCCACTGGACCAAAACTTTAGAGGGATAACTATGCTCCAAGAAGACATGGCAAAATCTGTTGAAGCACATGGCAAGATAGAAAATTTTGGCAGACAAATAAGAGAAGATTTTTTTTTTAATGAAGAACCAATTGAAAAATTTAGAATTGAAAAGAAATTGTATTTTTTATATTGTATCTATTTTAATATATTAAAAATACAGGGCTGAATAGCAGAAGGGAGATAAGAGAGGGAAGAGTCTATAAACTTGAAAGTACATCAGTAGAAATATTTTAATCAATAGGACTAGGGAAAACACTGCATGGAAATTTAGCAAAGTTTTAGGAATCTGTGAGGACAATATCAAAAGGTCTAACATTCATTCCATGAGGATCTCAGAAAAGAAGGAGAAATATTATGGCACAGGAAAAATTTGAAGACACGAGGCTGAAATCTTTCTAATTAGGGAGAAGACACAAAATAATTTAACCAGTGCCTCAGTAAAAACCAAACGAGAAATCCGAAGAATCCTATGCCTACTCTATCACAGTAAAATTGCTAAAAACCAAAAATGTAGAAATAGATATCTTGTAACATTTAGGGAAAAAAAGATACATTGTATATGAAAGAACAATGACTCAATGACTGTACATTTCTCATAAGAAACCATATAAACCAGAAGACAATTTTTACAGTGCTGATGGAAAAGAACTGTGAAGACAGAATTCTATATCCACTAAAAGAGAATATGTAATTACTATTAGATATAAGGAATAATATATTAATATATTTTCATACTGCTATAAAGAACTGCCTGAGACTGGGTAATTTATAAAGGAAAGAGGTTTCATAGACTCACAGTTCAGCATGACTGGGGAGGCCTCAGCAAACTTACAATCATGGCAGAAGGGGAAGGGGAAGCAAGCCATCTTCTTCACAAGGTGGCAGGAAGCAGTGCCAAGTGAAGTGAGGGCAGAACCCCTTATAAATCCATTAGAGCTCATGAGAACTCACTCACTATCATGAGAACATCATGGGGGAGCCACCCCCATGATTTAATTATCTCCACCTGGTGTCTCCCTTGACAGGCAGGGATTATAGAGATTACAATTCAAGATGAGATTTGGGTGGGGACAGAAAGCCTCACTATATCAAATAAGTTCAAGGGATTCATTGTGCAGCCTGGTGACTATAGCTAATTTATACAGCTAGTGCTCGACTTACGACCATGGTCAGGACTGCGGACCAGTCGTAACACGATTTGGTCGTAAGTTGAGTAGGCTATATGTACAGTTGAAATGGTGCACGCTGAGATGGTAGTGCTGCCGGAAGCTGGTCTGTACTGTCGTATGCCCAGCTGGGCAACGTTTGCACTGCCAGACGCGGAGCAGTCATGGCTAGTGATTGTGGTCATAAAGTCGAATGCTTGTAAGTTGCATAGGTGGTAAGTCAATCAATACCTATATTGTGTTATTCGAAAATGTAAAGATAATGAGTAAGTGTTCTTACCGCACATAAATGTCAATTTCTAATGAAGCTAAACATATACTTAACATATGACCTAGCAACTACAGTCTTGGGCATTTATTTCAGATAAATGAAAATTCATATCCATACATAAACCATATGTGACTATTGATAGTCACAACAGTTAAAATTGAAAACAATCTATATGTCTTTCAACAGATTAGTGGTAAAACTGTGTTTAACTGAATATATGTTTATTCATACCATTAAATACCACTCTACAGTGAAATGGAATGAGCAAATGATACACTGATACATGTAAGAATGTACTGAATATTCATTGGTACATTGAAATGTGCAAGACCTCTTGGATGGATCTCAAGGAAATTATGCTGAGTGAAAAAAAAGTGTATCTCAAATGGTTACAGAGGGTATGATTCCAGTTCTTTAACCCAAGCTTTCCAACCCACAGCCTATGGACTGCATGTGGCCCAGGACAGCTTTACAGCTTTAGAATGTGGCCAAACACAAATTTGTAAACTACTTTCTCAAAATATTATGTGAATTTTTACTTTATTTTGTTTTTGAGATGGAGTCTTGCTGTGTCGCCAGGCTGAAGTGCAGTGGTGCAATCTTGGCTCACTGCAACCTCTGCCTCCCAGGTAGTAATTCTCCTGCCTCAGCCTCCCAGGTAGTAATTCTCCTGCCTCAGCCTCCCAGGTACACACCACCACACCCAGGTAATTTTTGTATTTTTAGTAGATACGGAGTTTCACCATGTTGGCCAGGATTGTCTTGATCTCTTGACCTCCTGATCCACCTGCCTCAACCTCCCAAAGTGCTGGGATTACAGGCATAAGCCACCGTGCCCTGCCTATTTTATTTTATTAGCTCATCAGCTATCATTAGTATATTTTATGTGTGGCCCAAGACAATGCTTCGAATGTGGCCCAGAGAAGCTGAAAGGTTGGACACCCCTGTAATCTTTTTGAAATGACAAAATTGTAAAGATAAAGAATTTAGTGATTTCTGTAGATTAGGAAAGGGGGCAAGGAAGTAGCTATGGCTATTAAAGGATATTATGAGGAGATCTTTTGTATCTTGACTGTTGTGGTAATCACATGAATCTACACAAGTGAAGAAATTGCCTAGACCTACACACACACATATGCCTGTGCACCCATGTATGCACACACACACACACGAGTGTGTCACAAATTCTGATTAAGGCACAAAGATTATATCTGTCAATTTCATGGTTGTAATATTGTACTATATTTACATAAGATATTACAATTAGGAGAAACTGTGTGGAAACACATTCAAATTAACTAGAGTGTCATTTTCTCCATTCAAGTTTTCCTAGATCACATGCAGAAGGGAACGGATTAATTCTCTTTAATAGCTGGCACAATCTTAAAAACCTATCTTTTCTACTAAACTTCTTTAGGAAAGGTTGTATTCATCTTTGCATTCCCAGAGCTCAACACTGTATTCCAAGAATCTAGACTGGCATGGTGTAAATGCTCCATAAACATTTTTTTAACAATTTAATAAATAAAATAATGAAATTCTGCAAAATAAAAAAGTACCCTGTGGGGTTTTTCATGCTTATTGAGAGTTAGATAAAAGTATTTTAAAGAGAAGTACTTAATCTTATGGGTTAAATTCTCAGCTAATATGTTTTTTCTTTATTAAGTAAATTAGCCTATTCATTCATCATAAAAGAAACATGACAAATGGAAAAATGGTCAATACTATGTCTCAACTAGCTACAAATCATATAAGCATCTAATTTCTATTATGGTGAGCAGAGGAAATCAAACACACAGCTGGTGCTATGCTGTTGTTTATATATTTCCAAAGTAATTTCTCATCCAAGAGAAGAGATTTTCCCCCACAACCAGACTAGAGGAGGTCCATGGTAAACGTAATATATAAATTATGTAGACCCCCTCACTTCAAAGTGAATTATTTTATGTGATCTTGGGTATTCATTTTAAGAATAAGAAATGAAAACATGTATTCTATGTAACACTGTACGTTTGTAATGAAATATCACCTTTTGCTCCTATTGGTCTGATAGTAAGGCTTGAAAGATATAAATAAATGACAGTTAAAAACTCCTTCACCTTCACTAATTCAGATCATGTGATATTTATGAAGTGTACTTAGCTCCTATATTCTTTTATCTTCTATGCCAATTCATTTCCAGAGACTTTATTATGGTTCATATATTTGAGGCTATTTTCTATGATTCACAACTATTAAATATTCCTTATCTCATTCAGGTTATTTTGAAACTTTTAAAATCTAATCAAAGCAGAGTAAACAATATGAGATTGTATGTAATGAAAAATCATGTTAGAAAAATCTTATCAAATTTCTAATCTTTTGACTTAGAATATGAATGTTACAGTTTACAAGTTTGTTAGACTACAGAGGAGGAGCGTGGATGTGATTTGATTTTCTAGTATGTTTGATTATTTATACGTTTAGTTTAATTTTTTTAAAAAGAAGATAATTAACAAGGGCACCCCCGAATAAAATTTTAGAAAATAAAAAACATCACTGTAAACAGTACCAGATAAAAAAACAAAGCATTGCTGAAGATCATACTTGGGCTGTATCTAATCTCACTTTATTCCACGACTACCACCACCACCAAGGATAACCACTGTTAAGTTCTGTCTTTGTGCTTTATATTAAGGAAATCATGCAATAGATATAGTATTCTCCTCTATGAGCATACCATCATGTATTCATCAGTTTATTCTGGATACCTACTTGAGTTGTTTCCAGTTTGAGATATTTTGAAGTAATTCTATAAACATTCCTATGCATATCTTTTCATAATCTTAACTATGCATTTTTGTATGGCTTATACCAGGTATATAATTTCTGAGTAATGAGAAACGTGTAGGTTCATTAATGTCAAATGCTGTCAAAAAGTTACCCAGAGAGATTGTACCAATCTATTCTCTAGCTCCACTGTAAACACAATCTAGTCATAGAGTAGAATATCTATTCATTGTTTGAGACTTGAGGTGAGCCCATAAAGATATCCTATTGTAGTTTTAATTTGCATTGCTACAATAATGAATCAAGTTCAGCCCCATTATATACGTGTATTATCTATTTGGGTATTCTCTTTTATGAAGTTCAGGCTCAAATTCCCCAATTTTCTATTGCGTTATCTGCCTTTGTTGTTTTCTTGTTGTTACATATATTTTCTAGGTATACATTTTTTTCCTCCCATTCTGTGATTTGTCATTTTATCTTTGTTGGCATGTTGTGTGTTTTCTTATTATTTTTCAACATTTTATCATATATACATATAATTTATGTATTTTATCATACACACAAACACAATTCATGTATTTTATCATATACACACACAATTTATTTATTGTAAATTGACAAATACAAATGATATGTATTTATGGTGTGCAATGGGATGTTTTGATAAATAAATACATTTCTGAATGGCCTATTCATCAGTTTACATCCTTAGCAGTTTTTGTGGTAAGAACATTTAAAACCTCTCTTAACAGTAACAAGTACATGATATATTGTTATCTACTCTCTGCTTAAACGAATTAGACTTTTTAAGATTCTACCTATAAGTGAAGTCATGAAGTATTTGTTTTTGTATGCCTGCCTTATTTCACTTAGCATAAAACTCTACAGGTTCATCTATATTTTCACCAATGATGGAATCTCCTTTTTAAAAGTTGAATAGTATTTCATTGTTTATACATACACATCACATTTTCTTTATTTATCATCTATTGTTGGGCAGTTAGGTTGAATACATATCTTGATGATTGACAATAACGCTGAGTGAACGTGAGAGTACAGACGTCTATGACATACTGATTTCATTTCCTTTAAATTTATTCCCAGAAGTGGAATTTCTGAATCATGTAGCTGTTCAATTTTCAATTTTTTAAGGAAACGCCATACTGCCATGCTTACTATACTAACTTACATATCCACCAACAGTGTACATGAGTTCTCATTTGTCCACATCCTCACTAGTGTGTTTGCTTTGGCAGCAACATATAAAGAGTTGTTATAATTTTCAAAAACATAGCTGTCTTATAAATTTAGGTTAAATTTTCATTAGGGGATGGCATGAAGAGAAGTTAAACATGAAACAGAATTATGTCACATTTTAAAATCTATGCAACTGAAATATGTAATGTATATATTGAATATCCACAAGAGGAGTTTAGGATAATTGTGTCATTTTTTAAAAACTATTTTATTTTACTTAATATTTTTGGAACAGCGTCTCACTCTGTCACTCAGGCTGGAGTGCAGTGGTACCATCCTAACTCACAGCAGCTTTAATTTTTGAGCATAAGCAATCCTCCCATTTCAGCCTTCCAAGTAGCTAGGACTCCAGGCATGTGCCACTATCCCTGGTTAAAATTTTATAGATTATTTTTTTAGAGAAGGATTCTCACTATGTTGCTCAGGCTAGTCTTGAACTCAAGGTCTCAAATGACCCTCCCACTTCAGCCTCTGAAACCCCTGGGACTACAGGCATGAGCCATCACTCCTTGTCCTTAAAATATTTCAAATAATTATGTGTTGTCTTCCTGATATTTATTTTTCCTAAAAATCACACAAAGTAAATTGAGACTATTATAAAAAGCAAAATAATAAACAACTTTTATTTCTGGCAAAAATAAGCAGCTTTTGTTTCAACATTCAGAATGTAGTTGTGGTGTCAGTGGGTGGCAGTAACTATTACACATGTGCAAAGATTAGATAGTCATTAGATTTCGTTAAATCAAAACTCCATCTACTGAAAAATGGGAATATTCATAATTTTACTAAAATTATCCAAGATAATAGTTGGAATGTGAAAAGTAGATTGCTTGCAACTTAGGTGGTAGCTACTATATTATTACAACAACTACCCTCTGTGGGATATGCTGAAATACTCCTGAAATTCACTATAGTAGGACATGATTACATATAAATAAGTATTGTGAATGTAATACCAACTGATACCAAAGAAGAATGAGAAGCATCATCTACACAAATGATAAATGGAAATAATTGGCTCATTATTTGTTGAAAGAATACCTGAAGGAAAGTCATTTATATTCTTGGCAAAATTAATACACATATACCTAGCCTTACATAACTAACATTTCTACAATCCCAGCTAATAGAGAATCATGCAAATCATTCAAATCATCGCTGACATGCAAAATGTTTTCTCTCAATTTCACTGTTTCACATTATCTTCAAAATGCCCTTTAAAGAGTAAGTGTCCAGAGTACAGCCATACTCCTTGCTTGAATAATTTATAATTTGCAGGGACAATGCCAATGATTGTTAGTAAAGCCAATATTGGATTTGAGAGCTCTTCACCCCCACTTCAAAGCATTAAAATAGTTTTACTCTTGTGTTGGCCTGCTTTATGCCACTATTCTGCTTAGTCCCTCCAAATAGAAATCCATCCAACAAGGGTGATTTTCTTGGCACCAGGTGCTTGCTGCCTCTGTTGGTATATAAATAATATGCTTAGGTTCTAAATGGTTATCATATAATTCATTTTACTTATCTTTGGGAAATACTGAAATGTATGGAGGCAGAGAGACAGAAACTAGAGATATATTGCATCTGGGCACTTTTTATTTAGGGTTAACAAAGCACAGACAAATACCACCAAAAGTATGTTTGTTTACAGTCTGTATGGACTAGCATGAGCTTTATATTAATGTATGAGTGGTCAATCTGAGATAAGTCTTACTAGGAGTTAAGTATGTTTATAGAAAAATTAATAATGCTGCTATTTATTAGAAATAGTTATGTGCTAGATACTTTAAAAAGTATTTGATCAATACTGTCTATATGTGCTAGATACTTTAAAAAGCATTTGATCAATACTGTCTAATTCAGTCTTTTGCAAAAATCTGTAAAGAAAGTTTCTACTATCTCTGACACTTAGAAAACATAGAGTATAATAAAATAATTAATAAATAAAACTAGATTACATAGCTAACTGATGGCAGAGTCAGAACTGACCCTCGCAGTGCACTCTGCACTCTTTCTATTGAAAGTTTCTACCTTAGAAATTTAATTCTGATGTATTCCTTGTTGTACACTAAAAAGTATAGGGAAATGTCAATTTATTTCTATTGAAAAGTTTGGCCAATCTGGGCTTTATTCTAGAATCCAATGATATTTTAATGTATTAGTTTAAAAAATATTCTAAATACTTTTGTTGTATATTTATGTTTCATAGATAAGATTAAGGAAATAGACATTCATATGTTAGAACTTTTTCAATACAATTTCATTTTTCAAAACGTATTAAACTTTTGACTTATTTACATCCTTCTCTGATTAAATTGCCCAGCAATTTTTATTCTTACACATTTGTATACTTGTTCATTTTGTTCCATTTTTGGATCAAAGTTTCAAATGGCTGTCAGGTGATTTCGTATAATTGTTAACTAACATCTTTACTCTGTGACACACAGAAAATTAATTGTATACCTCATTCTTGCTTTGTTTACTTACTTGCAGCTATGTAGACTAGTCCTTTATTATTCATTATCTGTAAATATTCCTTTGTATTTAGAAAGTAAGATACTTTAATACCTAATTTAAATATAATTATTAATTTAGTGCTCTACTTTTGAATACACAAACTCTATGCAGTAAAATTACCCTTTCCCCTATTGATTCCACTGACTTACAAATCTCGGTTCATCTCCCTAAAACAAAATTAACAATTAAAACTAATTTTTTCATTTCCTCTTTATCTCCCTATTTAATGTTATTATAGTTAACACTACAATAGAGAAATTTATTCATTTTGGGAAACGTGATACATTTTTTCTAAATTGCAAGTGTAAAGTTTTAATTTTTCCATCCAGAAATGCACATTTAAGATATCTTCCATGTTTAGATTCCTTTTTTAGAATTTTAAATGAGAAAGTGCTCTTAAAATAACTTTCTTCACAATTGAGCAATGAGTTTTGAAAGTCATCCTCTTCCTTTATTTTCATTACTATACTTTAAATTCTGGGGTACATGTGCATGAGAAGGCAACTTTGACATTATTTGAAAGTGAAAGCATTAATTCCTTGAAAAGCAAACATAAGTAGCACAGATTTGGGAGCAGTATATGATAGGATGGTCAGTATGAAAAGTAACAATATCAAGCAAAAGTATGTGTAATTTTCTCAAAGAGATAAACAGATGGATTCAGTGGAGAAAGCAAGCAACAACAATAAAGAGGCTTGAAGTGGCTTGGTTTGAATTTCAAACAAAAGGGATTTTAAAAACTGAATTTTAGCAGAATGAAAAAGAGGATTACTGTTGAATCCCTAGCAAAGGCTTATTTATTATTGTTTTACGTTCCGGATTACTTGAGCAACAATGATATAATGCAAATTGTATAAAAGACAATTTATGTCCCATTTATAAGGTTAGTAGGAATGGAAGTCATAGATTAAAAAAGCATCAATTTAGTACTGAATACAGTTGAAAAGTATGGGATAATAGAGCACTTATGTTTTTTCTTCCTCTGAAGCCAATTTCAAATAGAAAATTGTCATTGAAAGGATGCATTCATGAGTCTCGCTTAAAGGGAGGAGATATGAATGAAAAAATAGAAGCTATTGCAAATTTGGAAGCAGTTTGACAGAATGCAGAAACACCATTAGGAGAAAACCTAGTAAGAAAAGCCACTCTTTAGGTAGGTTTAAATTTGTCTAACACATGACAAAAAAGAAGAAGAAGAAGAAATAAAACATATGGTCCACCCATACGTAAAAACATATGACTAAATCTGGCCTGTTACAATTTATTTTTAAACAATTGAGAATAGCCAATTGGTAGAATCTAACCAGTTGAGTTAGGATAACATCCCATGTTACTAAGTACTGCTTAAAAAGCAAAACAAAACGGGAAAAGAAAAATAAAACATGCAGACAAGTTTTCAACTTAAGAGCTGCACCAAAATTCTCGGAAAATTTAACTTTACTGTTTTACCATTTCACTGATAGCATGAAAGTTTTCAATAAAAATCCTTTGATTTGACGCTTTCAGTAAAAGTCAGCAACTGCTTATTTTTTAAAACTCCATTTTGTACCTCTCATGGACAGATTGTTCAATTTGAACACTGGATGTCTAGAAGTGGAAATTCTGGAATGTAAATACTGTTCTGTTTCTTTATCACTTCATTCTCCTTATTTCAAATATTTCCCCCAGTAAAGTCATGATAATTAATCTATTTATTTATCTTCCCTATGCTCTAAATTACCTTTCCTCTCTTTTAGAAGAGTAGGTAAGAAAAAAAATGATTTTTATAATTAGTCATTATTCTAAAGTACCCATTGGCACTTTCCTACCTCCCTGATGGCTGAAGAGGCTTCCAAGTACTCAGGTAATTTAAATAATGATATGTATGTATATATGTGTGTGTGTATGTATATGTGTGTGTGTGTATATATATATATATATATATAAATTTATAT
>NW_022436998.1:12986596-13033124 GCF_009761245.1 Sapajus apella | reverse complement strand
TTATATATATAATATATATATATACATATAAATCCATTCTCCATGCCATGAGTTAAACTGTTCAACTTATTTAATACTAAAAAATATTTGTAGGTATCTTTATAGCATACATTCTCTCTCTAAGATAACAGTTCCAAAGGAGACATTTAGCCAGATTATCTTTTCTGCCATGCCTCTCTAACTTAAAATAGGATAATGCAAATCAAAAATCCTCATAAATATTTTGCTTTAACATTCTTTGAGCATTTGAACCTGCACATTTACTGCAAATGTCCTATTAATATACTATTTTCATATTTTCTTTCTTTTAGTTACTATTTTATTTCTGATTGAATTCATTATTATTACACATATGTGATGTGCTGTGAGAAGAGGAAATTAGAAAAAAATCTGACAAGAAAAATATACAAAATCTATTGATGCATCCAGGGTAACCATTTTATCTGGAAAAAACAAGAGCACCAGGAAGCAGTAATTTTGTAATTGGCAAGAGAAAAATGGCCCTTAAGATACAGGATATGAATAGATGTATATAAATATGACTATAAAAACAATTGAATGAGAAAATATATGAAAACTCTTCTTTTCTTGAACCCATTCATGATTGTTTAGCTATGAACATTGGTTCTGGAATTTCTTTCTTTTTTTGACATATGAATCTATTTATTTTACATATGTGTGATTCTACACCTCATGTTGCTTATAATTCCTATCTGTTTTAAGTTAACTTGTGTCCTTTTTTTGTTATTATACTTTAAGTTCCAAGGTTCTTGTGCAGATCCTGCAGGATTGTTACATTGGTATACACATGCCATGGTGGTTTGTGGCATCTATCCCCCCATCATCTACACTAGGTATTTCTCCTAATTATCCCTTCCCAATCCTCCTACCCTCTGCTATCCCTCTTCTAGCCCCCAACCCCCCAGCAGGCCCTGATGTGTGATGTTCCCCTCCCTGTGACCATGTATTCTCATTGTTCATCACCCACTTATGAGTAAGAACATGCAGTGTTTGGTTTTCTGTTCTTGTGTCAGCTTGCTGAGAATGATGATTTCCAGCTTCATATATGTCCCTGCAAAGGACATGAACTCATTCCTTCTTATGGCTGCATAGTATTCCATGGTGTATATGTGACAGATTTTCTTTATCCAGTCTATCATTGATGGGCATTTGGGTAGGGTCCAAGTCTTTGCTATTGTAAACAGCGCTGCAATGAATATACGTGTGCTTGTGTCTTTATGATAGAGTGATTTATAATATTTTGGCTATATACTGAGTAATGGGATTACTGGGTCAAATGAAATTTTATTTCTAGATCCATGAGAAATCACCACACTGTCTTCCACAATAGTTGAATTAATTTATACTCCCACCAACAATGTAAAAGCATTCCTATTTCTTCACATCCTCTCCACATCTGTTGTCTCCAGATTTTTTAATGATTTACATTCTAACTGGTGTGAGATGGTGTCTCATTGTGGTTTTGATTTGCATTTCTCTAATGACCAGTGATAATGAGCTTTTTTTCACGTTTATTGGCTGCATACATGTCTTATTTTGAAAAGTATCTGTTCATATCCTTTGCCCACCATTTGATTGAGTTGTTTGATTTTTTTCTAGTAAATTTGTTTAAGTTCTTTGTAAATTCTGGATATTAACCCTTTGTCAGATGGCTAGATTGCAAAAGCTTTTTCCCATTCTGTTGATTGCAGGTTCGCTCTGATGATTGTTTCTTTTGCTGTTCAGAAACTCTTAATTTTATTCGATCCCATTTATCTATTTTGGCTTTTGTTGCCATTGCTTTTAGTTTTAGTCATGAAGTCCTTGCCTGTGCCTATGTCCTGAATGGTATTGCCTAGGTTTTCTTCTATGATTTTTATGGTGTTAGGTTTTATGTTTAAATATTTATCCATGTTAATTTTTGTATAAGGTGTAAGGAAGGGGTCCAATTTCATGTTTCTGCGTATGGTTATCCAGTTTTCCCAACACCATTTATTAAATAGGGAATCCTTTCTCCATTGTTTGTTTTTGTCAGGTTTGTCAATTATCAGATGGTTGTAGACGTGTGGTGTTACTTTTGAGGCCTTTGTTCTCTTCCTTTGGTCTTTACCTCTGTTTTGGTGACAGTACCATTCTGTTTTGATTGCTATAGCCTTGTAGTGTAGTTTAAAGTCAGGTAGCTTTGTGTGTGTGTGTGTGTGTTTTTTTTCCTTAGGGTTGTCTTGGCTATGCAGTCTCTTTTTTGGTTCCATATGAAGTTTAAGGTGTTTTTTTCCAGTTATGTGAAGAAGGTCATTGGTAACTTGATGAGAACAGCATTGAATCTATAAATTAGTTTAGGCAACATGGCCATTTTCATGATATTGATTCTTCCTAACCATGAGCATGGAATGTTTTTCCATTTATTTGTGATCTATCTTATTTCCTTGAGCAGCGGTTTGTAGTTCTCCTTGAAGAGGTCCTTCACATCCCTTGTTAGTTATATATGTAGGTATTTTATTCTCTTTGTAGTAATTGTGAATGGGAGTTTGCTCATGATTTGGCTGTTAGTCTATTACTGGTGTATAAGAATGCTTGTGATTTTTGCACATTGATTTTGTGTCCTGAGACTTTGCATAAGTTGCTTATCAGCTTAAGGAGATTTTGGTTGAAACGATGGGGTCTTCTAAATATACAATCATGTCGTCTGCAAATGGAGACAATTTGATAGCATGGTGCTTTTGAGAGCTGTCAGGGTCTTCTGGCACTGTGATTAGGAAGGATAGAGGGCACTAGGACTTTATAGCACAACAGAAATAATAATCTAGCAAAATATGTCTTTGGACACTGTCTTTGTGGTCCACGACCACAGTAGAAACATGGAGACATAATAAATCCAGTAGAAAATGCATCATTCTCAATAGACCCATTAGTCCCCTTCACTTACATTGCTACAGATTCATCAAGTCTACATAATCTCTCACCTAGACTCCCTGCCCAGTCATCTCTCTGGTTGCTTTGTTTCCATTCCTGCTCACATCCCCAATGTTTTATTCTCCACAGACAGACAGAGTGAAGCCGTTAATGAGGAAATTTCTCCCCGCTTGCTTGGAACTCTCCAGTAGCTTTCTATCTTATTTCAATGTATAATCCAAAATCCTTACAAAGAGCTCAAAGATGCAGCATTGACATAATCTGGCTTGTGATACCATTTTTTCCTTTCAGTTACCCTGGGATTATTGTTCTTCTTTGACCCATAGTAAGAAATACCATGTCTCATCACGTTTGCATAATTCTGTCCACAGGGAATACTTTGTTTACAGACAATGTTAAAGTTTTATTATTTTTTCTTCTTTTCATTTACATCTCTACCAAAGATAGTCTTCTCATATTTCACAGAGAAGCTTAACTAATACAAGTTTCTAAGTTACCTGTTTCAGTCTCTTTAATGTATTTCTTACTATAAAACCCTATATTTGTGTGTTTACTTATTTACTTCCCTTTTATATATGTGAGCAGGGGTTTGTTTTGTTCGTGAAGGCAGGGGTTAATTTGTCCATTACCAAGTTCTTGTCTCCAGCAAGCATTAGGGCCTCATTATTATTAGTAGTAGTAGTATTACTGGAATACATGAAAGAAAGAATAGGAAAAAATAATGAAATTTTTGTGTTATTTCAAACACAAATAACAGGACTAACACTCCCCAATATATTTTTCTTCAATGATGCAAATATTCTATATGTGTATTCAAACTTTGAAATGTGGTTTGTGAAATTGAGGGATTATATTTTTTTATTTTTTAGGTGGAAGTAAATTAAATAACTACATGTCTATAATATTGGAAAGTGAACCACAGGACAATTTCAGAGTCATGTACATAACTAGGTCTTCTAGCACAGCATGTAGGTCCAAGCATTCCTTGTGTTATTAAAATTTTTTTAAATACTTATGGAAATTTTTGTATTATTTGTAATAAGTGCCCTGGTGTTAGTACATTACCAAAAATTCCAGCAGACTTCAAAAACCTTGTTTTGACTTAGGCTTATGATGCAATTGTGTGATATTAGAAATTATAAATATAAGGTTCAGGTTTTTTTTAGCTGATGAAAATTAAATAAAAATAAAAAGAAATATAATTTTTTGATTTTCAAATTGCAAAACATGTATTAAATTATTATTTCTATAATGACTCCTGCCCAGGCATCTCTCTAGTCAACCTGTGGGCACAGACTTAAATTTATTTAAAATATAGAAAACAAAGACTTTGTCCCTTCAATTTCATGTATAGAAATTAACCAATGAAACAATCAGATACAGGTTAAATATGTTCTATGCACAAGATTTTTCGATGAAGCTGTTATTTGTAATAATGCAACCCTGGAAATATTCTCAATGCCCTAGGGTAATGAATTTACATGCTGAAGTACATATGTAGAATTAGACACTAATTTGTGACCTAAAAAGAAATTTAACATACAATGAAAAATAGTATATATATATTTATTTGTGTATAATTCATCATTGCTTAAGCCATTGATAATGTTTTATTTTATTAATTTATGTGTTTCAAGAGGCTTTAATGTTAATAACTAAACTAGGTTAGGTTAATTATTTCCGTTTGAAGTAAAAACCAACAGTTCATTAGTTCTTGACTTTCTAAGCATTACCTCAGCATAGTGTATCTACAGCTTTTCATTTAAGTAAAGTGCCTTCCCCTTTAGGAAAAAAACAAAACAAAACAAAATAAAAACCTTCCACTATAATCTTTTTTTCTTTTTATTTATTTATTTTTGAGCCAGTCTTGCTCTATACCCCAGGCTGGAGTCCAATGGCACAATCTCATCTCACTGCAACCTCCACCTCCTACACTCAAGCAGGGACAACAGACATGTGCCACCACACCTGGCTAAATTTGTGTATTTTTTTGTAGAGACGGGGTTTTGCCATGTTCCCCAGGCTGGTCTCGAACTCCTGAGCTTAAGTGTTCCTCCCATCTCAGCCTCCCAAATTGCTGGGATTACATGTGTGAGTTACTTCACCCAGCCACTTTAATCTTTTTATTCTCCTTCTAGTTTCTAATAATCTGTTCCAACCATATCTGTAACGTCCCAGCTTCTCCTGGATTCTCTGCTCTCCATCACCTGAACTTTCATCTTTCAGGAGCCATGAGCAGCCAGATGGACCTACATCAGTCAAAATGCTCCTGTCTGCAAGAAATAATACTCTATTTATACTATCTTAAACTAATATATTAACCTCTGATTCTAGAACAAAAAAAAAATCCAAAGATGAGAATAATTGGGGCTTATATAACACATATTACATGATCCCAAAATGGGTGGGGCAATTCATGTGTTTGTTTTTCTTTTTGCATTCACTGTAAAGGTCCTGAGATACAACGTTTTCAGTTTGACCACATGCTTGACATTGGATCATTCAATGTAATTTATATGTCTAAAGAAGATTTTATTTTATGATAAATATTTCTGGATCCACATAGAATTCAAATTAAAATTAGAGTATATTATAAGGATTAAGGGAAAGTTGATCCTAGGAAGAAAATCACTGTCAATTATAAAGCTAGAATCCTAATTCTATATTCCTGACCACACAGAATTTCTGATTGTAGGAGAAAGATTCAAACCTAATTTTGGATAAAAAGAGTGTTTCATCATTGCAATGTATACACATGCAGCACTTTCATGTATGAAACCAACAGAGTTGTTCATTTGTCTTTGACACTTTTTAAATGTCTATAGCTGTTTAGCTCTTTGATCAAGGCTATTTGTTATCTCTTCCACCTAAGTGTATATATGCTTTATTTGTGTGGGTTAGAAATGACAAATGAGCCATTGTATAGTGTTACTGTGTCAAAAAATAGAAGGTTATTTGTTAGTTTATCTAAGGTGTGTGAATCTGTCATCACAATGCGATTCTATGCGTTGTTAGAGTTTTTTTTTTTAATAGTTTTACATCTTATTTTATGTATCCTCCTTGCTTATCAGTGTTTGTTCATAGGTCAATTATAGTGAATAATCTAATGACTTAATATCCACAATAAACAAAGCAAACACCATTATAAACTCTTTATCATATTACTATTACTAATAACAATATGACAAAATATAATTACTTTGACTTAAATACATGTATAACTTGAAAGAAATCCTCTCAAAGATTTGGGTATTTATTCAGTAGAGTGCATAGAATATTACAAATAATAAAACATCTTACAAAGGCAAAATAAGTTGTTATGGAAACATGAAGATCTTCAACCCAAGAATAAAAGAGTATCACACAACACAAGAAAATAGGAATATCAGGCACAATATACCACTACAAATAAAATGAGAATTGAAAAAATTTGATTTTTCCACCCTTGAGTTTTAAAACTACAGTAAATTATAGCTGATGTTTTCTGCAATGATATAGATCTGATTTATAGAGTACAGGACTGACAAGAGGGTGGAGGAATTGCCAGAGTTCAACTCTGGCTTAGGGCTTTGAAGTGGTGCTATATAGTTATTCTCACAGTAAAATGGCTCACCTTTCATTTATAGATCATGATGATGGATGGCACTTTAAGAGCCTTGAGGTGATATATAGCATCCTCAAACACTGAGATATACTCCTAGTTTTTAAACAGCAATGCAGCAATCATCATCATGAATGAGTATGCTGGCTTTTGGTATATTTTAATTATGCCATGGCTAGCAAATAGAATTTTCCTGAAAATATTGATGAAAAGATAACTTCTTTTATCAAAAACAAATCTATCAATATAATATAATCATATATATATATATATACTATTGGGGCATAGCATATTTGAGAAATTTTAATGAAAAGAAACAGAAAGAAATATTACCGTATTGTAAAAAAGAGTAACATTAAACTCTGAGACCTAATTTATTTTTCTTTAAAATGTGGACCAAGTTACCTGCTTTATTTGTCATCACGTGTTTTTTGTTAAACATTAATGAAATATTATGTATAAAGTCAGTTTTATATTGATTCTAGTCCAATATCCTTTTCTGGTTTTTCTCTTGAATCCTTTTTAAGTAATCCAATCCTTAAAGTTTTATTTTTCTGTAAGTTTCAATTTTTGACCCTCTTCTTTTACCTTGCTACTTTTTCCCTATACTGGGTGATTATATTCACTTCCTTTGATTTAGGATCAATAAAATTGATTTTCTATGATGATCTAGCACCGATTTCAACTCAAGCTATAAGACACATTTAAGGAACTAGTTGCTAAAGATCTGCAGCTGAATTTAATCACGTCTCTTCTGTTTTGGTTTAACCTCCATTGTGCTTTAAAGAGGCAAAACTGCAATCTAAATAAAAGTCACGACAAATCTAAGTAAACTGGAAATCTGGAAATCTCACGTAATACTTTCATTTTATAACCACTTAAATCCAAGCAACAAGTAAACCATATCTATTCTATCTAATTTACATGCTTGTAATTCATTCTATATCTTCTTTAGTTATATATACATCTTTCATTTAAACTACAACAATATTAGTTTCTAACTTGTCTTCCTACATGTTGAACATCCCATAAAAGGTAGATTGCTAGATCTTAAACACAAGCTTACATGTCCTTACCACACTCCAGTCTTTTAATGATTCTCCAACACCTGTCACTTACTGAGATTTTTAACATGGCCCATGACCTTAATCATCTGGCCTCTGACAATTTCTGCAAATGTCAGCTGATGCCCTGAAAGTGGGACAAATATGAGGACACAGTCCTACATCAACAATGGGAAACTCTATTTAGTTTTCTGAATATACCATTCAGTTTGTGCCTCTGTGACTTCACACATGTTGTTTCCTGCATCTAAATATCTTTCTCTCTTTTGTCATTTAAATAATCTGGACTCACCTTTAACATCCTTTCTTATGTATTTTCTTCTATGAGAGATCACATCTATTCTATATCTGAATTTCTACAATAATCCAGTTAAATACCTGATCCCCTGCCTTGCAGCCCCATCACACATACTCATTTGTAAGCTTCTTAAAGGCCTGGATGGATCATCCTGATACATGAAGTTGAAGACTTTAATCCAAAAATATATTATTATTTTTATTAAAACATATTTACTAAAGAAATTGGTAATTAAAACATGATGACTCCTTTGCATACAAATAAGTGCCACTAATAATCTAAAAAAGTATAATTTAAATATCTGATCAAAATTAAATCTTCAGCTGCAATAATAAATTCAATGCAATGTACATTTATGTTGTTCGTTTGTAAAAAGTAATGGACCAATTAATGACATGTTTTCTGTAATTAATAATAAAATATAAGATAAATGAAACAGCATTTAAATAGATAATTCAAAATAGAACTGACTTTCTTATTTATGTGATTTTATCATTTCATCTATATTATACAAAGCATTTTTATCTGAAAGTGAGAAATTGTCCATGATGCTAATAATTAAACTGTTGAATACATAGCATGTGTCAGGCAGGATACTACCGTACTTCAAAATTCACAAAAATTATATGAGGAAACCATACCTTAAACTGATATTTGCCACTCTGCTTTAACTGGGAAGTGGTGGAGGTAGAGTTTCAAACCCCAGAGAAGGTCAATAAGTATTCTTTTTTTTTTTTTTTTTTTTAAAAGGAGTTTTGTAGTCACATAGGCTTGGTATATGGACTAAATCATGTTCAGTAGGTTATTTTTGTTCGTTTGTTTTTTCATTTTTTTTTTAGTAGAGGCTTTCAGAGTTCTTTTGGTGCTAATGTGTATTCAACCATCTGACTTTTTTACAAAAAGTATTTTTTCCATTTTTGCTCAAAAGGCTATTAGAATTTTGATGGAGACTATACTGAATCTATGAACCAATTTCAGATTGCCAGCTTAATAATATTAAGCATTTCAATCCATGAATGTGGGATATCTTTACATTCATTTAGGTCTTCTTTAATTTTTATCATGTTTTGTAGTTTAGTGTACAAGTCTTTCACCTCTTGATTAAATTTATGTTTAGGTATTTTCTTCTTTTTGACACTATTATAAATATAATTGTTTTCTTTTCCTTTTCTCATTTTTTCACAAGTTATTGGGGTATAGGTGTTATTTGGTTACATGAGTAGGTTCTCAAATTCATATGGAACTGCAAGGGGCCCTGAATAGCCAAAACAATATCGAAAAAGAAAAACAAAGTAGAAGGACTCCTACTTCCTGATTTCAAAACTTATTACAAGGCCACAGTCGTTGAAAGAATATAATTTTGGCATACTAATAAATACATAGACCAATGGAATAGAATTGAGAGTATAGAAATAAACCTCTATGGCCAATTTATTTTCAACAAGGTTGTCAAGACCATTCAGTTGGAAAAGAATAGTCTCTTCAATAAATCATGCTGGGACAACTGTCTAACCACAGGCAAAATAATGAAGTTGGACCCCCTACCTCATTCATATATGAAAATTGAGTTATGATGGTTCAACCATCTAAATTTAGAAGCTAAAAGTGTAGAACTCCTAGAAGAAAACATATATATTAATATTTATGATGTTGGATTTGGCAACAGATTCTTTTTACACCAAAAATATGAGGAACAAAGGAAAAAGTAGATAAACTGGACTATGTGTAAATTTAAAACTTTTTTACATCAAAGAACATTATCAAAACTTGGAAAGGCAACTTACAGATTGGGAGAAAATATTTGCAAAGCATATATCTTGTAAAAGTTTAATCACCACAGTAAATAAATAGTCCTACCATTCAACAACAACAAGAAGCAAGTACCCCAACAACAACAGCAAAAAGAATAAAAATGACTTTAATAAACATTTCTCCAAAGAAGATATGTGACTAAAAGCACATAAAAACATATTCCATAAAATTGATCATTAAGGAAATACAAGTAAAATCCACAATGAGATACCCAATAAATAAATAAAACTAAAAAGGTGGTTTGTTTCCCAAGAGTATTTGACAATTTTTTCCCCATATCTTTAAGAATGTTTCACAAAACTAATATCTCAGAACTATAACCTGAAAAAATGCTGCTTTGAAATTTTCATCTATAAGTCAGTATTTAGCTAGAGGTAAAAATACATCTTTATGTTAAAAAATTCATATTTTAAGCTTGTTTGCTAAATTATTGACACAATTATCACAAATATGAACCTCAGTATTCTAGAAAATAATACAATAATGTATTTCTTTTTGGAAAAATATTCAGGAAATTATTCTACTGATAGTCTCTCTAGTATACGATGGATTTTAAACAACTAATGGACTCATAGCATAATCTGAAAACATGCAAATTCAAGTTCTTCAATGAGAAAATGATTTCCAAAATGTGCATTTTTGGTATCAGTTTCATAAGATAATTCTTTATCTGCCTTTCATAATATGCAATGTATTTCAAGAGTATATTAAAATATTGTTTGAGGAATTCATGTATAGAAATTGAGTTATATCATTATAAGTTATAGTCTGAAGGAGTTGTGTAAATTGGAGCTACTTATGGGGGCACTTTCCATTTTGAGACAGATTAGATATTGAAATAGAGGTTAGAATATAATAAAATCAGCATGGTTCAACCCAGAAAGCTGCAGGTGAACAGCTCCTTCAGATGTTTGCACAGGTGAATGCCAAGTTTGATTATAAAGATCAACAGATATGAAGAGATGAGAAGATAGAGTGGAAGAATCTGCTATTAAAATGGAGGAAACAGAAGGGAGCTGAGAGAAAAGGCAAGATTCATAGGAAGTTATGGCTACTTCCTCATTTCTCAACAATTGAAAAGGAGAAAAGAAGGGACAGTCATCAAAGAAGGATAAAGAAAAGTGAAGTCATTTTGAAGGGCTCGCTAGTCCTGAATCTAAGGACAAATCAGTGAGTCCTGATTACAAAACCATTTCGATTAATTAGAAAATATATTTTAATAATGGTGAATATATTGGGTGTGAAAAGATATAACAGGCTCTTATATATATAGAGAGAGAGATGACTTCTTGATCATTTTTAGGGAGGATATAAAGGAAAAATAAGAACTTCTGGTGAAATTTCAGTAGATATTAGTAAGAGTCCATGGGATAGATGATTGTTGAAAATGAGTCATTTGTGTAAAAAGGATTATGAAATGGTATACTAGAAAGATACAGTAAGAGAATTCTTAAATAATCTTTATCCTGAGGTTTTTTTTGCTTGAGCTAAATGATAACCTAGAAAACATTTATGCAAAATCCTTCAAAAGGCAAATAAAGAAGATTGATAAAATATTACTGTAATATGATGCATTATGTCCCTCATTGCCTTCTAAGTCCAATTTTATATTGTTATCCTCTTGTCTCTGGCAGACCCAGAGTGCAATCCTTGGACCATTTTTCTTTAGTGCATATTCATTCCCTGATTATCTCTTTAAGTTACAGACCCTTAAATCCAATCCATACAGTAATTACTCCTAAATTTCTTTTTCAAGCATGGACTTATTCCTTGAAGTCTATAATCAACTGCCTATTAGCCCTCTCTTGTTGAATATCTCAAACATAATCTGACCCAAAATGAGCTTCTGATTATTTTTCCTCTAAAGCTGCTTCTGTCAAGTCTGCCCCACCCCAGTTTAAAACTATTTCCTCTTACTAGTTGCATGGACCGACAATCTCTTTCAGGTAATCTTTGACTATCTTCTTTCATTCCCACATCACACACGATCTGTTAGGGAAATGTTTTTAACTTCGAAGTATGCTTGACCCCTTCTCATTGTTCTGGCTCTAGTCACTGTCATCTCTGCCTTAAATTAAAACCCTAATTTATCTTTCTGCTTTCCCCTGAACCCAGTAAATTTTATTCATAACATAGTAGCTAGAATAGAAATCTCTTCAAACCAAAATCCAATTGTGTGCCTCCTCTGACGGAAATTTTCTAACGGCTATCTGTATCACTCTGATTAAAAGCCGAGATAATCACAATGGTTTACAAAACATTTAATCCTACCATCTTTTCCAGGACCACCCCTTCCAGACACAGTGGACTTCTTGATATTCCTTGAATATTGCCAGGTATACTTCCATCTGAACACATATGTATTTCATCTCATTCTTCCTGTAAAGCTTTTCTGCCTGGTATCTCTATGACTTGTTTGCTCACTACCTTCAAGTATTTATTCAAATATTACCTCTCCAATAAATAACTCCTCATTCACCCTCCCTAAAATTATAACACCTCCTCTTTATCACCTGTTATGCTTTATTTTTCTCTGCAACCACCACCAAATAACATTCAATATATTTAACATATTAAATGTGGTTATTTTAAAATATATCATGTAAGCTTTTTGAAGGCACTGAGTTTTTTTTTTTCTGTTTTTCTAACTACTTTATTGACTGTGCATATAACATGCCTGGCACGTAATATGTATTCAATAGTTATTTGTTTGCTTGTTTGAATAAATTAATAGAAGTTTGAGCCATGTAAATCCCTTACTTCCACCCTCAGCTAATGCAAATTGATTAGAGTGTGATGCAAGCTACAATACCAGTCAATTCACATCTTATTTAATGACCCAAGACCTTAGGCATGTGATTTTTTTTTTTTTTTTAACCATGAGCTGAATCAATCAGAACCTCTTTTTTATATGTTTGAACTGTTAATTACAGGAATCTTGCCAGTGATATTGGGGAGAAAAGAGAAAGATTATGGTATAAATAACATAAGAAGTTGCAACATGTGAAAAGATAATAGAGAAAAAAAGAAGCCCTGAGTAAAGACAGAAAGATACTTGGTAAAGGGCAGAGAATAGAACAGATGGAAAAAAGCACAAGGAGTTAAAGTCTGTCTCTAAAGAGATTACCATTTCAATTCTGGGTCATACCACAATTAACTCTAGAATAAAAGCTTTTCCCTAAAGATGTTACCATTTCAATTCTGGGTCATACCATCAATTAACTCTTGAATAAAAGTTTTTTTCTTTTTTGGATAGCCTACACATATCTCTGTTTTTCACAATTGTAGAGAGCATGCATTTCAGCCTGACTCAACTGAAAACATCTTTTAATTCCTTAGTTTGGTAAATTACCTGATTCTGCCTTCAAGAATTTCTCCTTTCAAGCTGCCTATAAACGCAGATTTAGTCATTAAATGTTTTACTCACTCCCACTCAACTTGGACTACTAAAATTGTGCGTGTAAGTCCAGGTACTTTGTCAAACCCTTTTGTTCAGAGTTCCATATTGGTTTCTGTTGAAAAGCACTTTGTTCTGTCCCGCATGGTCCCTTATACCTCTATGCATTGGTCCTCCCATTCCAAATTTGGGGTATAGGAAATTTGAGGATGAGATTAATAATACTTCAAGGACTCAGACTTCCTAGAAAGCGTTCACAACCCTTACACTCTGAGGCCCTTCTGGAGAAGAGACAAAACCCAAGTCCCTGCTGCTTGTAAAACAAAACGCCACCATTTCTCTCTCTCTAGTCTCCAGAAATGTGTCTGCCTCAGCTTATTTCTTCTCAGAGGTACTTTCCATCTCCCTTAAAGAAAAGTCTGTGAGACACTGGGAGAATTTTGTTAAGGAGTCCATCATATTAGAAGACCAGGAGACAGGCTGCTTCTAATTTTAGTCCTGCCAAAATCAGTAGGACAAGAAATTAAAAACCTGATTATCTATTTAAAACAACCACAGGCATAATGGTTCACATCTACAGTCTGGACAACTTGGGAGGCTGAAGCAGGAGGATTGCTTGAGGCCAGTCTGGGAAACACAAGCAGACACCACCTCTTAAAAATTTTAAAAACTAAAAAAAAAAAAAAAAAAAAAAATAAAAAGTAAAACAAACACAAAATAATATTATAATATTACCATGCTATGGCCTTACCTAATTTCTCGAATTTCTAGAATATTAGAAAAGGCAGATAAAACAAAATATATAAACTACTTTTAAATTAAGTGCTTTATAATATTTTATGTGCTTTAATATAATGTACGATTTAATCGTATGATTTAAATAATGATTTCCCAATTGTATTAATCCTATAATTACTTTAGGGAAATTCAAAAAGTAGGTATAGTCTTGTAGGTCATTCATAAAACAAAGGAAAAATAGAAACAATACTACTAAAAATAAATATTTTATAAAATTGATTCAGGGAAAGTAAAATTTTATTTTTACCATTAACAATATACATATTCAAATAAAGTGGAAAGATTGATTTTCTTGGCAATATTAATTTTTGACCTGGCTGATGTTAATATCTGTTCCACTGATGCTCTAATCCTGTTTTAATCTAATTGATAATCCACAACTTAATAAGAAAAAGGTTGCTCATCTGGAATATGTGAGAAATAATAGTGCCTACCTCATAAGATGGCTTTGAAAATTGATACAAAGTTGATACTTGCAAAGCATTTAGAATAATTATTGATTAAAATGGCAATTACTAAATATATACTTTTATTAGTATTATTAGCTTAAAAATAAATTTCTTGTTTATTTCTCCCATTTTATAACATTTCAATTTGTCATTGAGTGTAATAGTTACTTATTCTCATAAATATTGTAGGTAAACTTATTTTTTTCATAAATGATATTATTCCTATTGCTTATGTTTTTAACATTAATTTTACATAGGATAAATATATATATTAGATGAGTCTATTGATGATAGGTAGAGTAGTGAATTATAGCAGCCTTTAAATGTGAAAGAAAGAGCTTTTAAATATAATATATAAGATCTTGATTTTGTACCAAGGGTATCATATCTTGACATGTATTATTTAAGCAATTAATCTCCACTATTTGGTTAATTAAATGTACTATTAAAAGCTTTGATGTTATATAAAAAATTGAAGGTGAATGAAAAGCTATAAAGGCCCTACAGCAGAGAAAAAGATAACAAAACAAAAGAAAATGAGATTTCAAACTGTGTAAATTTTGGAATCCTGGGATATTTTGACAAATTATAGTCTCTAAGAATGTGAATCATAAGGTGTTTTCTAAGTGAATAAGTCACTGAGCTTATCAAATCAGCCTCTAATTATTAGACACAATAAATTCATTAAATTTCTTTAATCTTGAGAAGCATAAATCTTTGTTACCTAAAACTCATTTGACAGAAATACTAAAAAACTCACAGATTCATCATCATGTTATCGTAATGAAGTATAAAATCTATCCACTCTTATTTTTATACTTGGGAGAAAAGATTCTTGATTTTCTGATTTGTTTTAGTTATTTATTAAGTTAATAACATTATTTCTTAGAAAGAAGATTACTGAAAAGATGTTTGTTGTATACAAATGTATTATATTGCTGATTTTCATAATTAAAAATATTCTTAATGGCACTAATGCATACAGGTACATGAAGTTTTATGTGACTGTGACATATTCCCTGAAACATAACAAATGCATACTTTATAGTCTAGTATGAGATGATTAGCTTCCCAGCATAAGGAAACCATGTACGTTATCATCTAAACCAAGATAATTTTGGGTGTAGGAGCTGCTGCAACAATGACTCCAGAGCTACAAGTATAAACCAATATTGTTCCATGTAAACCAGTTATGTACTCTTATGGTAACCCTAATAAATGTAAGAATATCATATGAAAGATATATAAAATGTAATACTTATGTATATTATATTAGTATGTGTATGTATTATATATATGTGGTAATACTGATTATATTTTGTAGTATATGTTATATATAAAGTATATTTATAGTATATATATGTATGTGTGTCTATATATGAGTGTCTCTAATCTCTATTTGTATCTATATAATCTATACATTTTTCTTTTTAAATATTAGCTTCTTAATACTAAATGGAAATTTAAAAATATACAATTCAAATAATAAGAGTCACTTTTGTATAATGCTCTACAGAATTGTATAGATAAGATAGGGCAGTCTCTTTATCCTTCTCTTTCAAAAAGCGACTATTTGTGTTTTTATTTTTTTTTAATGTTTCCAAGTAAGATTTCACTGGTGAAACAAACCTTCCGCTTTAGCCAAAGTGGACTAAAGAAAACAATAAAGTTAGATTTTACTTGGTTTAATAGTGATTTCTCTTTATATTTCTTTTCATGTACTCCAATGTTTTTCATAAATCTTTATGTAAAATCAGACATGAGTGGCCAATTACTAATTAAAAGCTCACAAGATCCAGTTTTCTATGTTTCAGTCTGGACTGTCAATTACTCCTTCTATAAGATGACTTCAAAACAGTTTATCATTTTGTTTATAGAGTTCTGGGTGTGTTCTAATTTCTCAATGTTATTTTTCATACGTGACCTGAAACTATTTATAAAACTCTTGATATGATCTAACCCATGCAGTAGAGAAAGACCTTTCATATCCTTTATTTATATGTTGATTAATGCAACTAAAACATATACTGGCATTTCTGTGTTCCCACTATGCTGCTAAAATGCATTGTTTTAGTTCAATCAAACCGTTAAATGTTGTTTATACATGTTCCATGTACAGAACCAGAATTCACTATCCTACATTCTCTTGACTAGATCCTTGGGCTGATAGCTGGTTACTCCAAATTTCCTCATTGTAGTAATTTCTTTGTTGTTGTTGTTTTATTTTTTTAATTGTTATGGTTACATAATTGTTGTATGTATTTATTGGGCACATGTGATGTTTTCATACAGGCATGCAATAAGTAATGATTAAATCAGGGTGATTGGGATATGCAGAACCACAAGCATTTATCATTCCTTTGTGTTGGGAAAATTCCAGTTCAACTCTTTCTCTATTTAAAAATACATAATAGATTCATGTTAACTGTAATCACACTATTGTGCTACCAAATACTAGATCTTGTTCATTTCATCTTACTGTGTTTTTGTACCCACTAATCATCCTATCTTTACCCCCCTACTAGCTACTCTTCCTAGGCTCTGGTAACAATAATTCTACTCCAAAAGAGTCTTTCTTTTCTTCTTTTTGTTCTCTTTCTTCCCTCCTCCTCCTCCTCCTTCTTCTTTTCCTTCTTCTCTCCTTCTCCTTCTCCTTCTTCTCCCACATATGAGTAAGAACATGCAACATTTGTTTTACAGTGCCTGACTTATATCACTTAGGGTAATGTCCTCCAGTTCTATCCAGGTTGTTGACAATCATAGGATTTTTATTTATCTATTTATTTTGAACCGCAGTCTTAGTCTATTACCCAAGCTAGAGTGCAATGGTGTGATCTTGGCTCACTGCAACCTCTGCCTCCTGGGTCCAAGCAATTCTCCTGCCTTAGCATTTGCAATCCTTGCTATTTGAGATTATAAGTAGCAAGGATTACAAATGCCCCCATCACTCTCAGCTAATTTTTGTATTTTTAGTAGAGACTGGATTTCACCATATTGTATAAGCTGGTCTTGAACTCTTGACCTCAGGTGATCCACCTGTCTCAGCCTCCCAAAGTGCTGAGATTACAGACGTGGGCCACCATGGCCAGCTAGGTGGCCATTGTGAATATTAGTAGAATAAGCATAGGAGTGCAACTATCTTTTCAACATGCTGATTTCCTTTTTTTTCCAGATACATACCCAGAAGTGGGATGGCAGGAACATATGGTAGTTTTATTTTTAGTTTTTTTTTTGAGGAAACTTTATACTGTTCTTCACTGTAGTTGTACTAATCTACATTCCCACCAACTGTGTATGAGAGTTCGCCTTTCACCACATCCTCTCCTGCATTTATTATTGCCTGTTGTTGGGATAAAAACATTTAATTGGGGTGAGATCGTATCTCATTGTAATTTTGATTTGCATTTCTCTGATGATCAGTAATGTTGAGCTTTTTTCATATACTTTGGCTATTTGGATCTCTTCTTTTGATAAATGTCTAGAGATCTTTTGCCATTTTTTAATTAGACTTTTTTTACTATTGAATTGTTTGAGCACCTAATATATTCTGGTTATTAAGCCCTTGTCAGAGGGGTAGTTTGCAAATATTTTCTCCCATTCTGTGCATTGTCTCTATACTTCGTTAATTATTTCCTTTCATTCTTATACCTATTCAGGATATTTTTATTCTATTGTCACTATCCCTTAAATTTCTCATCCATGAAAAATGTGATAAATGCACCTTCTGCCTCCTTATCAAATTAATTGATAAATCTTAAAAAGGTCAACTTCTACAACAGAGCCTTCTAATATATTAATAGAGACCAACATGTGGAGACTCATAATGAAAGTATTAATAAGTACCTTTTATGTCTTTTACCCTATCTAAAGTACACTTTGTGAATCAGAAAGCATGATAAAAAATTTATAAATGAATCCCTTGCCAAGGACCATACATTTTAATATGTTACTATAGTTAATATCCAATTCCTTTCATATCATCCTTTCCCACATTACAATTATAAATTGGAAGAAGGAATAAATGGACATTCCTAGTTTAATCTATGGGGCTTTGGAAGCAGGGACAAGGGATAATACAACAAGAATACTAAGGAAGTTTGAGGTCAGTGATTCATTTTTATATTCTTGACCCTGGGTATGATTCCTCTCAGTATTGCTGTTCTGTGGCATTACAGACAACTCTTCTAGTGTAAATAATTTTCTGTGTGAAAAGTTTCATATTTACTATCTGGTTCCAGTAGAACCATAATTTTCTTCTCCAACCCCACCCACTCTTCTGCGTATTTTATTTTTCATTTTATCATCTGAGATTTTATTTTTATTTTTCATCTTGAGATTCTGTATTTCTTATTTTGCTTTTCTGTAATAGCAAACTCTGTATTAAAACTCCTTATATTTTCTGAGATCCTCAACTGGAAAGAATTATGCACTGATGGGTATTTGACACTGTATGGAGAGATTTTAGCTGTTACGACTGATGGAGTTGGAGCCAGGGCTGCTATTGGCATCTCACGGGTATAGGCCAGTGACGCTGCTAAACATCTGTAACACAGAAAAGATTAACTTCCTCACTGATTGCTAGGTTCATGGCTGAGACCCCCCTATAACAAAAAACAGATTAACAAGATAAAAGCATACATATTATTGTACTTATTTAATACAAGTTTTAAGTGAATGGGAGCTTTCAGAAATGAAGAAATGGAAAACTATTTTTTTTCATGGATAGCTGTAGGGAAGTTTGTACAGAGAATGAAAGAGTCTGATCTAATAGTAATAAATGGGGTGGAGGTGAAAAGGTGGGGGATGGACTTTAGCAAGCCCTATTTATTCAGATTCCTCTTTGTATCTCTGTGTCTTCAGAAATAAGGACGTTACTTTCCTCTAACCTTATGATAGGATAGACCCCCTGGAATAAAGATTTTTATGAACTACTTTAGAGGAAGATCAGACGAATTTTTTTTTTTTTTTTTTTTTTTTTTTTTTAAGATGGAGCCTCCCTCTGTTGCCAGGCTGAAGTTGCATGATCTCGGATCATTGCAACCTCTTCTTCCCAGTTCAAGAGCAATTGTCCTGCCTCAGCCTCCCTCCCGAGTAGCTGGGACTACAGGCATGTGCCACCACGCCCAGCTAATTTTTGTATTTTTAGTAGAGACGGGGTTTCATCATATTGGCCAGGATGGTCTCAATCTCTTGACCTCATGATCTGCCCACCTAGGCCTCCCAAAGTGCTGGGATTACAGGCATGAGCCACCATGCCCAGCCCAGAGAATTATTTTGTGCTCTGCTGCAAGGGAGAAGGTCAGAGAGAACTTCCAACTTCTATGTTTTTATGAGTACCAAGGTACCATATTTTGGAATAGCATGTGCTGAACCCCGTCGTATCCTACAATACATAAATCAGTTCCCCACAACAAGGAACTATCTAGGCCAAAATATCAATAGTTCTGAGATTGAGAAACCTTAATCTAGAAAAGTATTTTTAAAGCTGTGGCACACAGATCAACAAAAATGAGCACCACCCCAAGATCACTGAATCATAAAATCTGCGTGGGTCTAAAGACCAAAGAATCTGCTTTTTAGACAAGCTTCTCAAATGATACATAATCATATGATATTTAAAAGTATAGCTACTATGAGGAACTGCAAGTTATCCCCTTTCTCATATAAAAGAAAGGTCCGATTTGCGGCACAACCCATCTTCAAAAATGTGTTGCTAGATTTAGATAAAAACAAAATTATAGTTTATAATTCTCTTTGGTAATGGGGCCGGACTAGTATAATAACAAACTGTTCATTTCCTGTCTAATTCTGATCTCTCCCGTCCTTCAAACCTGTCATTAATGCTTTGCTGTTGATTTATCTAGAAATACCTCTTTCAACTTGCTTGATTACCACAAGCAAATTACTAGCAATTATCCCTATGTCATGCTGACCTCTGATAACTGTTAGTGTGTGAATCACCAAGGAAAGAGAAAGTCTTTCAAAGATTTATAAATATCACATGATTTTCTTGTTTTTACTTTTTTATTTTTTCATTCCCTACGAATCTTCTAATCAGTAAACATTTAACAAACAAGAATGTTTTTTTGCTTTAAAGTCACTTTTGCTCTTTCCCTCTCTGACACTCTCACATATGTTTCACACAATTTATATTATTCTCTAGCACTTCTTAACCTTCCCTCCCAGTTCACAGGCTCTGCATATCTCCATCTCTTAGTAAGACAATAGTACCATACCTCATAGAGTCAGATCTAATGGGAGGTAATTAACTAAACTTATCTATAAGTTGAAAAGAAGAAGAAGTTGAGAGAGCCCCACTTGTGGGTTTTGTCCTTACTCTTGGGAATCAGAGTAAAGAGCGAAAAGGCGCTGTGGATACTTAGCAAGAAGCACAACTGTGTTCAAGACCTCATAGCAGATTACAATCCACTGCTTAAATGTTTCAATAACTTAAATATAAATTAGCTTTATTTTGGTCAGCTATAGTAGGTTTTTATTAATGAAAATATTCAAGACAAATGTTGACAATATGAAAATACAGTGACTACATATGATGAGGTGTAATCTAATAATAGTTCTGTTTTAAAGCATCAGCATACTGAACATAAATAATCTTTTACATTTTTAACACCAAGGATGTTATTATTTTCTCCACAGAGCTGTGTTTTAAAAATATCTTCATACTGAAATAAAATCATTGCAAAATAAGTAACAATCTAGATTATTTTGATATTGAAATATCACGAATATTGTGGAAAACTAGACATTCAGAATCTCAGTTTAAGAATCATTACTCCATAAAAATAAAAACAGTGAAATACAATGAAGATAGAAAATAAATATGGAACACCCTAGTTACACACATCAGATAAATGGGAAACTAAATGCCTTTCACAAAATGAAACCTCTGTTAATTCAACTGCTACATATGTGCACATTGACTATACATATACATGGGGCTTGAAGTGGCTTGCTAGAAGTATAAATAAGCCAAAAATATAAATGACAATTATTGGAAATAAAATATCATTTTATTAATTTTAAAGGATGAAAAATAAAAATGAACATACAGTTGTCAGGATTTATTTTAGAATGAACGGACAGTAAGCTTTCCAGTTTTCATGGACTTCTCCCTCCAACTATTCATGTTTGTTTATAATCCTTTCCCCCTCCAACTGTTGCCAAGGTTTACATTCCTTTACATTTAAGACTAGTTCCATAAAAAAGCTAAAGAATCATGGCTATCAAATTTCCTTTTTTTTTTTTTTTTTAGTTTTTTCTTGAAATTTTTATTAAGAAAGATCATGTAACAGGTACTAAAATAGAATACTCTAAGAAATTCCAATGTTCCTGTCCCCAGCCCCAACACTTGAAGAATTACTAGCTGATGACAAATCTTGTTTTATTCTTACCTACACAGCTGTATTAGTTTAATATGTCAGATAATAGCCTCTGTAAATATCTAAAAGATATTAACTCTTTTAAGAATAACAATACCATAAGATTTAAAAAATTAACAGTTAATTATTGACAGCATCAAATATTAACAAGCCTAACCAGTGCTCAGTTTTCCTAGTTGTTTACTGATTTCCGTTATTTTGCTTACTAAAAAATTTCACGTTTTTCTTATCTCTTCCCTGCTGTTGAAAATATATTATCTTTTATTCCCTGGAATTTACTTATTGAAATAAAAACAAACAGATGATTTATTCTTTACCGTTTCCCTTATTTTGAGTTTTGCCAATGGCAGCCTCTTTCTCCTATATTTCCTCTAAGTCAATAAAGTATTAATCTGATTCAGAGTTCTTGTTTGTTTGTTTGCAGAAATATTTCTTCTATAGTGCTGGTTACTTGCATTGGTAATCACGTAAATTCTGGGTTCTCTCTCTCATTATGATATTAAAATTATAATTGGGTTCAAGTGCTTTGAGCATAATATATGCACTCCAAATTACTACATTATCTTTTTATATTTGTTAGCTCTCTCTTTATATGTTAAAAATGGTGGTTTTCATGCATTTTTGTTAACTAGTAAGAGTATGATTTTAATAAATAGTTTTCTGTTGTCACATAAAAGATGTGTGGCAAGTCTCTCTCTTGCACATCTTACACAAGAAAAGCAGGTGTTTTAGTCCGTTTTCATCCTGCTGATAAAGACACACCTGAGACATGGTAATTTGTAAAGAAAAAAAGTTTTAATGGAATCATAGTTCCACGTGGCTGGGGAGGTCTCATAATCACGGCAGAAGGTAAAAGCCATGTCTTACATGGTGGCAGGCAGAATAGAGAATGTGAGCCAAGCCTAAAGGGAAACCCCTTATAAAACCATCAGATCTCATGGGACTTATTCACTATTATGAGAACAGTGTATGGGAAACTGCCCTCATGATTCAATTATCTCCCACAGGGTCTCTACACAACACATAGGAATTATGGGAGCTACAATTCAAGATGAGATTTAGGTGGGGACACAGCCAAACTATGTCAGCAGGATACTTTATTCTTTACTAATATTGATTAGTTTTATGATCAATAATTTGGTTCTCTAGTATCCTCCAAATGTTATCAATATGTGATACATTTTTAGTGTCAGTTTGAAGTTATGGATTTGATCTAGTTCTATTTATTTTAGCCCTTATTTTTTATTCACACAAAATTTGCCTTATCCTCTGCCAATGGGGGCCTCTTCCAGTTCACAATTAAGTCAAGTACTATAGTTTTCTTTGATATCTGGCTTTTGGTTTAAACTTTAAATAGTATCAACTATCCATTATCTGCCATAATATGTGAGACCTAGAAAACATTATTTAATGAACGGTAAAAGTATCATATTTAATGTTTATATAAAGACATCTATCTTTATCACTCTTTGCTATTTTATCCTAAAATATCTCAATGTTTAATTTGGTAACCAGAGAATAAGAGAAACAAGTATCCTAATAAACCCTGTTGGTCTTCACAAATAATTGACACTTACATAGAAAAATAAATGTTACACCACTTGTTTCTATTTACTCTTTTATGTCAAAATTTTAAGTTCTCTTATAGTGATTGAAAATGGCAGCCAGTTTTGATGTAAGTCTCCTATATCACGAATGTTAGTGATTATTTTGCATGTCATCTTCACGTCCTTCTTTTCTTTTTCATTTCTTTTCCATTATCATGAAATGGTGTCATATTCAGTGAATAAATTTTATTGTGGTGAGTGAGATTGACACTATTGAAGATGTGTTTTGCCATTTTTTAGATCCTGTTACCTGTTAATATTGCTTTATCAATCTCTCAAATCAAGAGTTCTAAGATGCTTGTTAAGGGATTACCTTGTTTACAAAGGCCACTCTTTCAGACCGTAAAGGTTACCTTGTTCACAAAAGTCACTCTTTCAGACCATTTGTGAGTAGCAGCTAGAGGTAAATATACAGCCCCAGTTTCTTTCTAGAGACCTTTCTTGCTTGTTTCTGTACAGAGAGCTTCATGGCTGTGTTTTATATCAAAGGGTATCCTTGTGCACAGTTGCCATAATGCTGTAGACTCTCCCCCGCAACCACTTTGTTTAAACTCTCAGGAATCCCAAAGCTACTTGTTTTATGTTTTCAAGAGGATCTCAATGGTAGGTATCTTGGTTATTGGGCAGATATATACCATTCCTTTCCTTAAGCAATTCTACTTAATGATTTCTATACTAAAAAATATTGTAACCATTGGAACATCAAATATATTAGTAACAATTCTAATAAGACAAAAGTTGATCCAAAGTATATATAAATATTATTGTTGAGAAAATAGTCTCATATATGGCACATCACCTACAATACTACATATCATTGTTTAAAATATCAATAGAAAAATACCCAAAAACATTAATAACACTTGTGAGTTGTGTGACCTATATTTTGACAGAATACACTCAGATGATGACAGTAATTATGCATTGTTTTTGGTGAAGAAAGATTTAAAAATATACATGGGAAAAATAAAGACATGAAGGAGAAAAGACTTGTTGCCATTGTTGTTAGCATCATTTTTCTCTTGAGATGATAATTTCTTAAGAAATCCTAAGTATCTTAAGCATAATGGACAATATGTCAGGTGTACATTTACTAAATAATATTGGATAGGACAGTGGAGATGCTCCATCCTTCAGAATTTCCTGAGTCTGCACAGCACGTTCAACATCTCAAAATTAACACTTAAGCTAGGGTGAAGCAGAGTATTCCCTCATAAACACACACAAACACACACACACACACACACACAAACACACACACACACACACAGAGAGAGAGAGAGAGAGAGAGAGAGAAAGAGAGAGAAATCTAACAGAGAAAAGGGGAAGTCACCAGCCTCACTTATTTTTATTGGTAATATGGAAATTGTCATCAGGTACAAAAACCTAACCTTATCTGGTGTTCCTTTGGACATGAACACTGCAATAATGTAATGATGAGTCACATACGGATGGTTTTTATAAAGTATCTGTATGTTCATTCTCAGTGAAAAATTGTAAACCTGTCATGTAAAATATCTAGGACTGCTTAATTTGTGTTAAAAATAACAGCTATAATTTCCTGATAGTGTATTAGGACTTGACAACCCTGAATATTTATGTATTTATTTTTAGTGGAAATGCAGGTAGAAAAGATAGAAAGCAATTCAACAGATCTTTTTATTCTTTAGGAAAAATAAATCAATCACCATTGCCACTGAATCTAACACACCTAATAAAATGTAATACTTCATGTTAGTGATCTCTTATTAAAAGTGTTCTTTATATCTGTTAAAATGGCTTTAGATGTTGTATAAGTGGTTTTCATCAGTGATGCCTTTTATAATACTGTCAAAAGCAAGGCAAACATACTTTGTTTGTTAGGCAAATAAAAGCTTGATTTTAACTTTCTGAACCTCTCATGATCCTTGAATTCAAACATCATGTATAAAAGCCTCAAATATCTAGTTACTAATCATATTTTAAATTCAAGTATTGAATAAATAAAGGCTGATGTGGGAGCTCACGCCTGTAATCCCAGCACTTTGGGAGGCTGAGGTGGGCAGATGAGGAGGTCCAGAGATGGAGACCATCCTGGCCAACATGGTAAAACCTCTCTCTACTAAAAATACAAAAATTAACGGGGCATGGTGGTGTGTGCCTGTAGTCCCAGCTATCTGGGAGACTGAGGCAGGAGAATAGCTTGAACCCAGGAGGCAGAGGTTGCAGTCAACTGAGATTTCACCACTTCACTCCAGCCTGATGACAGAGCAAGAATCTATCTCAAATAATAAAATAATAATAATAGAATTTTTAAGAAAATTTGATTTCACTAAGAGGTTTTTTTTTTTTTTTAGGATATCTGAGATACATCATTTACAGTGAAAGAAAGTAATGTGACTCAGTATAATGGCAGTTCATAGCATGTCAATTGCATTATGAAGCGCCCACATTGTAGTCTCTATTGCCCTAAATAAACAGTTACATACTTGTCACCCTAACAGGTCTTGGGAAGGTGTTAATACCTTCCTTTGTACGGAAAAAAAAGTATGTCCAGTTCTTGGGTGGCATTATTTTAGCTAAAACTCTATATAAGTATTCTGTTTCCTGTTTAATCATATATTCTTAGAGTCTATATTATTGGTTGGCATATCAAAATTATTTATAAATCTCTTCATTTTCTGAGACCTCCCCCCTCCCTATAGGTTTCATGTCATTGGGAAATAATAAGACTGGGTAAGCAAGACTGAATTTTCAGGGCTAACCCGAGTCTAATTTAGCAGTCCCTCATCTTACTCCCTTAAACAAAATTTACTCCTCATTTCCCTAAACACCTTTGGCATTTCTCAATAGAGTTCATGTCTTATCTAAAAAAGTGATTCTGAGGTGTTTTTTTGGTTTCAAGACCATTTTCTCTCTTAAAATTATGGAGGACTCCAAAGAGCTTCTCTTTATGTGGATTATGTCAATTGACAATACTCTATTAGAAATTAAAACAATATTTTTAAACACAAGAATACACAAATACAAATACACATTCCGCTAGCCGTCAGAGTGACAATGTACTCACAATACATGTAGCCTCCTAAAACTTCATGGTAATCATGAGAAAATGAGAGTGAAAATGGCAAATAAAATGTTATATTATATAAAATAGATTTGAATTCCCAGAGCCCATGAAAGGATATTGGGGACACCAAGTGTCCTTATGACACATTTTTAGAAATATGTCATTCCATCATTGTCCTACATGTCTCTTCTCTGTACAACGCTTCCCCCATGGAGCATGTCTTATTTAACTTTAGGCTTCCAGAACCCATTACTTCATATTTCCATACATACACACACACACATATACACACACATATATGAACATGGAATATATTTCCAAATGTTTGTGTATATCTACATACATATTTATGTTTCTGTGCATATATATAGTCATCCCTCAGAATCTGTGCAGGTTGATACCAAAATTTGCAGATGCTCAAGTACTTCATAAAAAATGGCATAGCATTGCATACAATCTATGCACATCCTCCTATGTACTTTAAATAATCTCTAGATGACTTAGAGTATTTAATAAAATGTAAATATGTAAATAATTGTATTCTATTGTTAAGGGAATGATGATAAAAACTGTATATGTTCATTGCAGACACAGAGTTTTTTTTCCCGTAAAAATTTTGACCCAAAGTTTATTGAATTCATATATGTGGAACCCATATGTGGAGGGTTGAGTATACATACAGTCATGTGCTGAATAATGAAGCCAGTGATGGACTGTATATATAATAGTAGTCCCATAAAATTACAATACCATATTTTTACTGTGCTGTTACATGTTTAGCTAGGTTTAGATAAACTTACAATTGCCTACAGTATTCAGTATAGTAACAGGTTTGTAGCCTAGGAGTAATGGGCCAGACCATACAGGCTACATGTGTAGTGAGCTATATCATCTAAGTTTGTGTAAATAAACTCAATGATTTTCATGCAACTACAAAATCACCTAATGATTCATAAATGTATCCCATCATTAAGCAATGAATGACTATATTTCTACATATATATAGTTCTGTCCTATTACGTTGTAAAATATATATGCATAGTTTAGGGTGTGTGTGTATACAATTTTGTACAGCATCAACACTGTAATTGTTATAAATATGTTTGCCATATAAGGGAAAAATGGTTATATCTGTCCAACTAACAGCATACAAACTATAGTTTTACTAGAAACACTTTCCCCAAGCAATGTATTTCATATAAAAAGGTGTATGCTATTGTATTCAATCTTTCTGTACAACAGCAATATAAACAAAAGTAATAAAACAGTGAGTAAAGGAAGTAATGTGTGTTTTGTATCCTGACGAAGTGACTGACAGCCAATAAATCTGGATGAGGTCTTTGGGTGACTTACTATCTTGCCATACATGGACTGTAGAGGGAGAGGGTTAATAATTGAAAAAAAAATTACTATTTTTAGCATAGTATTCATATCATGACTTTAGTTTCTAGGTAAATTTAGGTGTCAGCTATTAACATGCGTGTGTTAAATTCAACAATTTTATGCAATGAAAATTGGAAACAAATGCTTCAGGCAATTACTTATTAAATGAAAATTGGTATTTAAATGTATCACATATTATGTTGAATTTTTAATCCTGAAAATTGATTAAATTGATTTTGACCAAATTATATTTTAAATGTAGTAAATGATCTTGATATTGAATATAACATGTTTGCCAAGTATTAATGTGTAATGAAATTAATCATTGTCTGGTGTATGTTAAACTTTTCTGTAGTATGATTCTTCTGTTAATAACTCAACATTTGCTGTTCCTTCAGTTTTTCTTTTTCTTTTCTCTTTTTCTCTCTTTATTTTGCATTTTACACTGGGTCTATATTATTTCACTCAAACTTCTGTAACAAAAGTGCCACTGACTAAGTGACTTACAAACAATAGAAGTTTATTTCTCATAGTATTGAAGGCTAGAAAGTTCAACATGAAGGCACCAGCAGAACTGGGGTCTGGCGAGAGCTCACATACTGATTTGTAGATGACTGACTTTTTAATGTAACCTCACATGGCAGAAGGGGACAGATATATCTCTGTGGTCTCTTTCATAGGGCACTAATTCCATTCGTGACGTCTTTGGCCCTACATCCTAATCATATCTCAAAGACCCCACCTCCTATTAGCATTACTTTGGGATTTGGGATTTTACCGTGTACCTTTTGTTGGATATAAACAGCCATGCCACAGCATCATTTATGATCCATTCTGAATTTCTGTGTTATTTTTCTGTAAACAATGTAAGGTCTATGTCTAGAAATACATTTGTTTTTACAAATGTGGATAACCATTCCAGAGCCATTTACTTAGAAAACATTTTAAAATATACCATGCTTGAGTTTTGGGGGCTGTCTAGATCTGAGTATATGTCATTGAAAACATCTGGAATTTACTTTTCATTATCATTTCATAATACTCCATTTTTTTACAGTACATCTTTCTGGATTTCTGTTTGATACATGTTAGATTTTGTTCTTTTCTTTAAATCTGTGTCACATTTTACATCTTTTGTCCCTTTTTGTTACATTCCAAGTAATTTATTTAAATTTCTTCTTCTGTTAACAATTTAACTACTTATTTTTCTAAATATGACTTACTATTTAAACTATGGCTTACTATTTAAATTGCAATTTTAATTATACATATTTTTAATATTCTTTCTTTTTTAACTTTTAGGTTCAGGTGTACATGTGCAGGTTTGTTATATAGGAAAGCTGTGTATCACAGAGGTTTGGTGTACAGATTATTTCCCCATAATACCTGAAAGGCAGTTTCTCCATTCTCCCCCACCTCCTTACCTCTACCCTAAAATAGGCCCCAATATCTGCTGGTTCTTTCTTTGTATCATTGTACTCAGTGCTTAGCTACCACTTATAAGTGAAAACATGCACTATTTGGTTTTCCTTTCCTGTGTTAGTTCATTTAGGAAAATGGCCTCCAACTCCATCCATGATGCTAAAGGAACTGATCTCATTGATTTTTATGACCTCACAGCATTCCATGCTATATATGTACTACAATTTCTTTATGTAGTCTACTGTTGATGGGCATTTAGGTTGATTCCATGTCTTTGCTATTGTAAATAGGGCTGCAGTTAACATATGTGTGCCTGTGACTTTTTTGATAGAATACTTTATATCCTTTTGGGTATATACACAATAATGGGATTTCTGGGTTAAATTGTAATTTACCTTTAGGTCCTTTGAAAAATTGCTATATTGATTTTTATAAAGGCTGAATGAATTTACATTTCCCCCAAGAGTGTATAAGCATTCTATTTTCTCTAAAACCTCACCAGCATCTGTTATTTTTAGACTTTTTAATAACAGCTATCCTGGGTCATGTGAGATGATATCACTTTTTGGCTTTGATTTGCATTTTTCTAATGATTAATGATGGTGAGGATTTTTTTTCATATGCTTGTATGCTGCATGTATGCCTTCTTTTGAAAAGTGTCTGTTCATGGCCTTAGACCACTTTTTAATAGGTTGTTTCTTTTATGCTTCTCTAAGTTCTTTATGGATTCTGAATATTAGGTCTTTGTCAGATACATGGTATGCAAATACATTCTTCCATTCTGTAGGTTGTCTGTTTACTCTGTTTATAGGTTTTTGGTGTTGTTTGTTTGTTTTGCTGCACTGAAGCATTTTAATTTAATTAGGTCCCATTTGTCAATTTTTGCTTTAGTTGCAATAGATTTTGGTGTCTTTGCCATGAAATCTTTGCAAGTTCCTATGTCCAGAATGGTATTTTCTTTTCCTTTCTTTTTTTTTTTTTTTTTTTTTTTTGAGACAGAGTCTTGCTCTGTCGCCAGGCTGGAGTGCAGTGGTGCAATCTTGGCTCACTGCAACCTCTGCCTCCTGAGTTCAAGTGATTCTTCTGTCTCAGCCTCCCGAGTAGCTGGGACCATAGGCACATGCCACCATGCCCAGCTAATTTTTTTTTTGTATTTTTAATAGAGATGGGGTTGGCCATGGCGTTCACCAAGTTGGCCAGGATGGTCTTGATCTCTTGACCTTGTGATCCACCTGCCTCGGCCTCCCAAAGTGCTGGGATTATAGGCATGAGCCACCACGCCCAGCCCAGAATGATATTTTCTAAGTTATCTTCAAGGATGTTTATAATTTTAGGTTTATATTTTTTAGTCCACTTTGAGTTGATATTTATATATAGTGTAAGGAAAAGGTCCAGTTTTGATCTGCATATAGCTAGCCAGTTATCCCAGCACCGTTTATTGAATAGGGACTCCTTTCCTCTTTCTTGTTTTTGTTGACTTTGCCAAAGATCTGATGATCATGGGGGTGCAGCATTATTTCTGGGATCTTTGTTCTGTTCCATTGGTCTGTGTGTCTGTTTATTTATCATACCATGCTGTTTTGATCACTGTAGTCTTGTAGTATACTTTGAAGTCCTGTAACATCATGCCTCAAGCTATTTATTTTTGCTTAGGATTGCCTAGGCTATTTGAGCTTTTTTTTGTTTCCACATTAATTTTAAGATCATTTTTCCACATTCTTTAAAGGATATCATTGGTAGTTTGATAGGAATAGCATTGAATCTATAAATTGCTTTGGGCGGTATGACCATTTTAGCAATGTTGTTTCTTCCTGTCCATGAACATGGAATGTTTTTCCATTCTTTGTGTCATCTTTGATTACTTTGAGTAGTGTTTTGTAATTCTTATTGTAAAGACTTCTTACCTCCCTGGTTAGCTGTATTCCTATGTTATTCATTCTCCTTGGGGCAATTGTGAATGAGATTGCATTCTTGATTTGACTCTCAGCTTGGATGTTGTTGGTGTATGGAAATGCTACCAATTTTTTCACATTAATTTTGTGTCCTCGAACTTTCTTCTATTTATTTATTAGCTCAAAGATCTTTTGGGAGGAGACTATGGGATTTTCTAGTTATAGAATCATATAATTGAAAACTGAAATAGTTTGACTTTCTCCCTGTAGATTTCTGTAGATGTCCATTAGATCTATTTTGTCAATTGCTGAGTTCAGGCCCTGAATTAAACTAAAAAAACTTGGTAGTTTTCTGCCTCAACGATCAGTTTAATACTCTCAGTGGGGTGTTGAAGTCTCCCACTCTGATTGTTTGGTTATCTGAGTCTCTTCATAGGTCTCTAGGAACTTGCTGGGTGCATATACATTTAGGATAATTATTTCTTGCCTTTAACCTTTTTGTAATGCCCTTTTTGACCTTTTAAAAATTTTGTTGGTTTAAAGTCTGTTTTGTCTGAAATTAGAATAGCAACCCTTGCTTTTATTCTGTTTTCCATTTGTCTGGTAGATTTTTCTCCATCCCTTTACTTTGAGCCTATGCATGTAGTTGCTCGTGAGATGGTTCTCTTGAGGACAGCATATAGTAGGGTCTTGCTTCTTTATCCAACTAGTCACTCTGAGTTTTAATAGGGACATTTAGCTCATTAATATTAAAGTTTAGTGTATTAGTCTGTTCTCATGCTACCAATAAAGACAAGCTTGGGAGTGGGTAATTTATAAACGTAAGATGTTTAGTGGACCAACAGTTCCACATGGCTGAGGATGCCTCACAATAATGACTGAGGATGCCTGGCCCCAGTGCATAAAAGGAGAAGCAAAGGCATTTCTTACATGGTGGCAGTAGAGAACTTGTGCAGTGGAACTCCCTTTCCACTGAAAAAAACCTTCAGATATGGGACTTAATTATTACCAGGAGAACAGCATGGGGGAAACTTCCCCATGATTCAGTTATCTCCACCTGGACTCACCACTGACACATGGGGATTATTACAATTCAAGGTGAGATTAGGGTCGGGACACAGCCAAATCAATCATTCTGCCCCAGCCCCACCCAAATCTCATGTCCTCACATTTCAAGACCAATCATGCCTCCCCAGTAGTCCCACAAAGTCTTAACTCATTTAAGCATTAACTCAAAAGTCCACAGTCCAAAGCCTCATCTGAGACAAGACAAGTCCCTTCTGCCTATGAGCCTGTAAAATCAAAAGCAAGTTAGTTACTTCCTAGGTACAGCGAAGTAACGGTCATTTGGGTAAATACACTGATTTCAAATTGGAGAAGTTGGACAAAACAAAGGGGATACAGGCCCCATCCAAGTCCAAAATCCAGTGAAGCAGTCAAATCTTAAAACTCCAGAATGATCTCCTTTGACTCCACGTCTCACATCCAAGTCATGCTGATGCAAGAGGTGGGTTCCCATGGTCTTGGGCAGCTCTGCCTCTGTGGCTTTACAGAGTGCGGCCCCCCTCTGGGCTGCTTTCACAGGTCGATGTTGAGTGTCTGTGGCTTATCCAAACACGCAGTGCAATCTGTCTGTGGATTTACCATTCTGGGGTTTGGAGGACGATGACTGTATTCTCACAGCTCCACTAGGCAGTGACCCAGTGGGGACTTTGTGTGGAGACCCACATTTCCCTTCTGCACTGCCCTACAAGTGATTTTCCATTAGGACCCTGCCCCTGCAGTAAACTTCAGCCTGAAAATACAGACATTTCCATACATCTTCTGAAATCTAGGTGGAGGTTCCCAAATCTCAATTTTTTTTTTTATTTCTGTGCACCTGCAGAAATTAAAAAAATATATATTTCTCAACACTGCATTAAGCTGCCAAGGCTTGGAGCTTGCACCCTTTGAAGCTTGAATTTGAACTCAATAATAAGCTTCAACTTGGCCCCTTTTAGCCATGGCTTGACCTGAAGCATCTGGGACACAGGGCACCATGTCCAGAGGCTTCATTGAGCAGAAATCCCTTGTCTCAGTCTACAAAACCATTTTCCCTCCTAGGCCTCTAGGCCTGTGATGGCAGAGGCTGCCATGAAGGTCTCTGACATGCCCTAGAGACATTTTCCCTATTTTCTTGGTGATTAATGTTTGGATCCTTGTTACTTATGCAAATTTCTGCAGCTTGCTTGAATTTCTCCTTGGAATATGATTTTTTTTTCTACTGTATCATCAGGCTACACATTTTCCAATTTTTTATACTTTGTTTCCTCTTGAACCCTTTGACCTTCTACCAGATACCCTAAATTATCTATCACACATTCAAAGTTTCAGGGATTTCTACATCAGGGGCAAAACGTCACCAGTCTCTTTGCATGGCAATTGTGATCTTTACTCCAGTGCCCAACAAGTTCCTCATCTTTATCTGAGACCACCTCAGCCTGGACTTTCTTATCTATATTACTATCAGCATTTTGGTCAAAGCCATTCAACAAGTCTCTAGGAAGTTCCAAACTTTCCCACATTTTTCTGTCTCCTTCTGAGCTTTCCAAACTGTTTCAGCCTCTGCTTGTTACCCAGTTTCAAAGCCACTTCCACATTTTTGGGTATATTTTTATAGCAGTGCTCCACTACTCAGTACCAATTCACCATATTAGTTTATTCTCATGCTGCTAATAAAGACATACCCAAACTGGGTAATTTATAAAAGAAAGAGGTTTAATGGACTCAGTTCTACATGGCTGCGGAGGCTTCACAATCATGGTGAAAGGCAAAAGAAAAGAAAATGCACCTCTTACATGGTAGCAGGCAAGAGAGCATGTGAAGGGGATAAAACCATCAGATTTCATGAGACTTATTTGCCACCACAAGAACAGTGTGGGGATACACCTCCCCTGATTCAATTATCTCTACCTGGCCTTGCTCTTGACATGTGAGGATTATTACAATTCCGTGTGAGACATGGGTGGGGATTCAGCCAAACCATACCAGTTAGTATTGATGTGTGCAATTTTAATCTCATCATTGTGTTGTTGGCTGGTTATTATGCAGACTTGTTTGTGTAAGTTGCTTTATAGTGTCACTGGTCTGTATTCTGAAGTGTGTTTTTGTAGAGGCTGGTAAATATTTTTTCTTTCCATATTTAGAACTTCCTTCAGATCCTTGTGTAAGGTAGGTTGTAATGAATTCCTATAGCATTTACTCGTCTGAAAAAATCTTATTTCTTTTTCACTTATGAAGCCTAATTTGGCTGGATATGAAATTTTTGGTTGGAAATTCTTTAAGAACGCTAAACATAGGCCTCATATCTCATCTTGCTTATAGGATTTCTGCTGAAAATTCTGCTGGTAGCCTGATGGAGTTCCTTTCATAGGTGACCTGTCCTTTCTCTCTAGCTGCCTTCATCATTTTTTTCTTTCATTTCAACCTTAGCAAATCTGATGACTGTGTGTCTTCAGGATGATTTTTTGTGTAGAATCTTGCAGGGGTTATCTGCATTTACCAAATTTGAATGTTGATCTCTCTCATGTGGTTGGAGAAACTTTCAAATCTCTAATATGCAATATTCTCAGTTATGTTTTCCAAATTCTTTGCTTTCTCTTATTCTAGTTCAGGGATGATAATTAGTGATAGATTGGTCTCTTTATATAATCCCATATTTCTTGGTTTTATTCTTCTTTATTATTTTTGTTTAATTATTATCTGTTTTACATATGAGAGCTAGTCTTCTAGCTCTGAGATACTTTCCTCAGCTTGGTTCATTATGTAGTTAATACTTGTATTCTGAAATTCTTGTTTTTGTTCGTATTCTAAAATTCTTTGAGTTTTTCAATTCTATCAGAGTAGTTTCTTTCTTTTTTTCTTAAAATGGCCATTTCATCTTTCATATTGTGTTCAGTGAAAGTGCAAGGCATATAATTATTGAATTGGATTTTTACTTTCTCCTGAATTTCAGTAATATTTGACCCTATCCATATTCTGCATTATGTTTCTGTCATTTCAGCCATTTCAGCCTGGTTAGGAACCATTGCTATGGAACCATTGTTAGTGTAGTCATTTGGAGGTAAGAAGATACTCTGACTTTTTGAGTTGACAGAGTTTAACACTGGTTCTTACTTATATTTGTGTGCTAATTTTCCTTCAGTCTTTGGCATTGCTGTCCTTTGGGTATACTTTTAATTTGTCTTTTATCTTTGATGTTCTTGGGTATTTGATCATGTTATAAGGTGGGTTGAGTCAACTGGCATCATTTTCTGGAGGACGGTAGGGAGCCAAGACTCAGCTCAGGACTCTAGGCTGTGTACTCTAATTCTGGGGGGCTGTCATCAGGTCCCTGGCTTTTTCTCCCTGGCCCCACATTAGAAGCTTGCTGCACTGGAAGGGCTAACATTTTCCCAGACTGCAGGCCACAATATTCCAATGGGTGGTGTCAGCCAAAGCACTTTATCAGGCAGTGACAGCAGGAACTTTGCTCTTTCATACAGGCCAGCAGCGGGCAACATGGCAGGGTGCATGCTTGTTGGCTGGAGTGGGGCATTGGCAGGCATAGCAGTACTGGCCTCCATGCAAGCGTTTGCAGTGAGGGTGGTGGGGGCATGGTGTGGGGTGGAGTAGTGAGTTGTTGGTGTGGGGTTGGATGGGGTGTCTAGGGAGTCAACGGAGCTGCTGGCATCCACGTGTGTGTTTGTGCCAGCAATGGCAAAGTGGTGGTGGGGTAGTTTGCACTCATACCAGTAGCAGTGGCACAGTAGGGTCCAAGCATGCATAGCAACAGTAGGGAACAGGCAGCAAGGTCTGCCCATACACATATGCACTGACAAAGTGATGTGGTGGGTGGTGGTGGGCAAGTGCATGCTGGCAAATCAGCACAAGGGAGACTACAATCGGGGAAGAGCACAAGTGAGCTGGTGCATGTTGTTGGGGCTATTGCTAGAACTCTTCAATGGTCAGACATGCCCTGGAGGCACCCTGGCTGGGCATCTGAGGCTGCATTGAAGGCAGGTGTAGCCAGGCTGGGGCCCTGGGAGAGGCCAGCAGACAGGGATACTCAGGTTGAACTGACCTCGTCTCATGGGCAAGATCACCTTGCTCTGTTCAGGTCCAACAGTTCCCCTAAGGCTAAAGTCTACTGCGGGAGCAAGGCAAGCCCTGGGAGATGGGTGTCACTGGCTGTCCTCCACTACAGATGCTCCCACACCAAACCCTCTGGGTTCTGCACCAGCTGGAGTTCTGCCCCATCACCTGTCTAAGCAGCTGTCCCTGTCAACTCAAATTTGAGCTGTAGGGTCTCTTGCTGAGAGGATTCCAGAGGTCCAACTCCAAACTGAATTGTTCTTTTCCTGCTCAACTCACCCCTTTTCCAGGAGTTGTTTGGAGCCAGGAACAAGTCCAGGTTTACTATAATCCTATGTAGGATTCCCAGCTACCTCCCACTTCAGCCCAGTGTCTGTGTCTTCCCTCCATCCACTCTCAATTTTTTCCTTCTGAAGCTCTGCTTAGAGTATGTCAGTCTTCCCAGTGGCCCAGTCCCTCATTGGTAAATGTTCATTTTGGCTGTGTCTAGTTGGCCATCTTGCCTTTCTCTAGTAAGCCCTATCTATTTTTTAAATGTCTATATGTCTTATTTAATTTTCCAATGAAACTCCTTTGTTTTCTTTTTGTTCCATTTATGTTGTCAATGTACACACACACACACACACACACACACACATTTATATACTTACATTTAAATATGAAACGTTGCTTTTAAATTGTATGTTCATAAGTCTAGAACCCAAATTCTCTTGAAGTCTAGTTTGTCTATGTGTTATTTTCTTCTGTGACTCACTCATAGAGCCTTTGGTTCTTGTGTCTTTTGCGACTGTTTACTTTGAACTGCTCATTTTTTTTTTAGAACTGTGCTTACGACAATTGTTTGTGGTGGGATTGAAATTGTACTACTCCATAGGGGAATTGCATGTGTTTATATGTGTGTGTGTTTTCTTTGTTTTTGCAAGATTAATATGGACATAGTAACTCCTAACTGCTACCAATAAGATTCTCACCTTAAAAATTTTCAAACCACACTGAAAGTGAGAAGGTACTCCAAACCTATGTGATGTGCAAAGTATGGTTATGATTGCCAGAAAAAAAAAATGCTTTTTCTTCCCTTTGAGAAAATCCCAGTTTGAAAAAGGCAAGTTTATTTGAGCTTTCTTATTGTTCTATTTCAACAACATGTATATAATTACAGATTTGCTTTTATTTTTTTTGACCTGGACTTACTGCCTTTTGTCTTGAATGAACATACTTGAGCAATTTTAGTATATTATACTTTCAAATATTTTCTCACATCATATTATTTTTTTTTGCATTTTTAATTTTGCCTAATTTACATCTTCTAACTTTAGTTTTTCTTTGCCATGCCTCTTTTTCATATTTTTTATATCTTCTCTGCATTGAATTCTGTGTACTTCTTCATTTCTATCTCCCAGACCACATTTTTTCCTCTTCAGAATTTTCTAATCTACTCTAATGTAGCCACTGAGCTTTCCATTTTTATTACTGTTTCAAAATTCTGTGAATTCTTTTTTTTTTTTAAATCTGAGTTTTCAGTTTTCAAAATGAACTATGTTTTCATTAAGAATTTATGTCTGGTTTTATTTCTTATTTCAACATACTTAATTCATTGTCTCATTCAAAGTATTATATTATTTCTAGTTATTAGGATATTATTTGTCCTGCAGTTTGAGTTCATTAGTATCTACACTCTGCCCCTAACACATGCTTGTGCACACTCTCTCTCTCTCATGTGGTTTTTTTTTTTTTTTTTTTTCATGAACTTTTCTTTATTTCCACAGGTTAAAATTTTCATATGGTACGCCAATGACTATGGTATAAAAATGTTCCAAAAGAGTGGATTTTGCTTCATCAGTGCCAAGGGAATTCAATTGTCCTTGTCTGATTGTTTTTTTATGTTCTAAACTTGGAACTCCTGTAACTACCCCACATCTGTACATGCTGCAGGTCAGTGCTTCTGATCCTTCACTAAGACTTTATATAGATCACAATTTTTCCTACTATTGCCCTCAACAAGTGAGTCAGATCTCCACCCTCTCTCTTTTATTTTAACTGAAGGAATAGTTTTTAGCAGTGCCAAGCATAATTTGAGTAATCTTGCTTTCTGTGATCCAGAAGGTGCCTTTCCACCCCAGAATGGAAGCTGGGGACTAATCCCTTGGGCGTTTATCCATGTGTAAAACTGTACTTACTTTTCCCCATCTGACTTGATTAACCTTTTCACTTGTATCACCTGAGGATTTTCTATTCTGTTTTTGTTATTGTTGTTTCAGGCTGTTTTGCACTAAAATATTTCTTATTTCTTTATTTTAACAACCATTTCTAGGTGACTATAGTATGAGAGAGGTCTGTCCAAATTGATTGCTTAGTTTTTCATGTTAAAGCACTCCATTTATAAATTTTGAAGAGCCTCAAGCCGAAATTATTAAAAACTCTTAAAAAGTTCATTATTGATTATAACCCTATTGATAAGAAATCTTAAGGAGAATAGAGAAACGAACACTATTATATCTCTCTTTCATGTCCTGGAGTTGTTAAAATCAATTAAAAGGGTAAGATGTTAAACGACAAGGGAAAGAATAGTGCACATATAGGGGAAAAGTGCCTATAAAGCCCTATAAGAGTTCTTAGTTTCTTTGATGTAAGAAATACATTTGTGATTAAAAGAAAAGTATAATTTAATATTATAACATCATTGGTTAGCATTTATTGAATCATTGCTTTGTGGCTGGAAAGGTTAAGTTCTTTGCATATACTAATGTATTTAATCACAACATCACAACATGCTGAGACAAATCTTAAAAATGGTTCTACTTTAAAGATGTTGAAAGTAAGGCTCAGTTTCCTCTCTTATGCCCTTCTCCCATATCTGCCCCAGGTTCCCAATCAGTGTGTAGTAGAGCTAGTATTTTATTATGATTACGATGAATAGTACTGTCAGTGGGTATAAGCGTCATGAAAAAACTAAGCCAGTTTTGAGCAAAAATGATTTATATGGGTAAAGATGGTAAATTCAGTTTAGAAACATTGAGAATTAGAAGCTAGTCAAATTTCAAATTTGAGTCTAGTATTGGAGAAAAGCTCGGTGTGAGACCTATAATTGTACAAATAATCAGAACAATATTAACCACTATTTATTGAATTTAACTATGTTGTAGGGACTATGTTAAGAAATTTAACACTTTTATTTTCTCATTTTCAATTTTGAAATAACATTATGAAGAACACATTATTGTGCCCCTATTACTAAAAGGAAACTGATACTTAGAAGTTATGTTCAAAAACAGTGCCGAAAATTAGAAAAATGAATTAACAGCCTCTGTATCTAATTCCGAAGCATGCTTCCTTTATTCACAAAATCTGTCTTTATTAGCATATATTCCAAAACAAATATAGGGTCAAGCTACAAATGGGTTCAGGAAAAGTTGGAGAAACTTTGTAAATGATAGATTCCTTAAAAGAATGAATAAGAAGTGGGCCGGGCGCGGTGGCTCAAGCCTGTAATCCCAGCACTTTGGGAGGCCCAGGCGGGTGGATCACGAGGTCAAGAGATCGAGACCATCCTGGTCAACGCGGTGAAACCCCGTCTCTACTAAAAATACAAAAAATTAGCTGGGCGTGGTGGCACGTGCCTGTAATCCCAGCTACTCAGGAGGCTGAGGCAGGAGAATTGCCTGAACCCAGGAGGCGGAGGTTGCGGTGAGCTGAGATCGCGCCATTGCACTCCAGCCTGGGTAACAAGAGCGAAACTCCGCCCCCCCCCAAAAAAAAAAAAAAAAAAGAATGAATAAGAAGTGATACTTTTTTATTTTTATTATACTTTAAGTTCTGGGGTACATGTGCAGATGGTGTAGGATTGTTACATAGGTATACACATGCCATGGAGGTTTGCTATGATGGAAGTGATACTTTTTATAAATATTCTTAATATTCTACAACTGATATTAAAAAATCAATATACTCAAAATATTAAGAACTGATATAAATATCTGGTAATTCTAGATGTTTTAGCTATAAATGTTAAGGTTTATAACATTTACAACATTCTGAAAAACTTTATATAATTTTGCATTTAAAATAATTTATTAATCTAGGTTATGAATCTCCTTGTGGGTCATGTCTTGTTAAGCTGTAAGTTTCCCTAAGAAGTAATCACTGAGTTTGAGAAGAAATGCTCTAATGGCATTTAGTTTTGAAGTTTTATTAATGACCAGTGCCAATATTATTTATTTACAGTAGCATAAGTATTTCTGTAGGTACTCAACTTCTTAAATAATTTCAAATATAAAGAAAATGGAAAAATTTTTAGAGCATATGCTCATTTACAAAAAAAGTTTAGATCAAACTTTTGTGTGAGTTCTTTTGACTGGAAACATTTGGTATTTCCATAGATATTTTGCAGAATTAATTACTCGTGAGAAGTACTGAATGTACAAATATGGACATTTTCCCCTGTATAAATCAATATTATAAAAAAGCAAGATTGATGAGTAGATATGTAAATGTGGGGATGGGGATGAGGGTGGAATAAAAAGTATGACCAAGACACAGGAGTAATTTAACACAGTCGTAGCTAGGTGATTGGGAGGACTGAATTGAGAGACTAGAGGTTTAAGGTAGATTATTAATATAAGGTAGATATAAGGTAGACTGTTAATAAACTGTGTAACTTTGCCTATCACTTACAACTTTGCAAATATTTTTCAATAAGGCTTTGTCCTCCATAGCACTTGAATTAAACTAGTATATTTTAAAATTATATCTAATAGATTTCACCTTTTACCATATTGTTGCATTTTATACATTTGCATTTGTAATGATTTTATAAAAACTCTTGCAAGACTTAAAAAAGAATAGTTTTTATAATATAGCCTAAGAAAAATAGCAATTCTTAACCGTGGCTGAGTGATCTTTTGAAATTCAAATATAACTATATATTGTCAAATATTATAATCTACTATTATAGAAAGATTACAATAAGTATATGACAAATAACTATGTTCACATATCTATTAACTAGAAGGGTAAGTCTAAGACTATATTTCTTTCTGGCTTTTAAGTAGAAGACAAACTATATCTTCTGTGTTTATAAATGACCAAAATATACAGATGTATAAATATTACAAATATGTATCATGAATCACCAGATATTTATAACATAAGTATCCATGATTCTTAATAATGATATATTCAGTTATTTTAATTCTTTGGGAAAACAATATCCGACATTACAGCAATCTCACTATGAATGTCATCATTGAACAAAGTATCAAGAACTGTATATTTTAACATAAAACTTCTCTTTTGTATTATCTGTAAATTATTTTCAAAAGTCACATAATAGAAACTCAAATTTGGACGTGGAAAAATGTAACTGAGCTATTTAAGATAAGAATAATTCATAAGAGGACAATTATATTACATTTGATGCCTTTGTTTTGGATTTTAAGAAATGTAACTGTTTTTTTTTTTTGTCTCTTGGTAGTGACTATACTGAAGTGAAAGGGAAAAAAATTACAGGCAGTTGGAATTTTCTTTTCTTTAGGAAGCTCTGTGATGAATATTGTAGTGACAAAACCCAGGAAGTGTGGGATAATAAGAAATAGCTACAAACTCTGTTAACCCAAGAATGAATGAAATGGAATTGTTTCCCATTATGATGAGAGCTAGACTTTCAGGAGACTTCTGTTTCTATCTTAACTGTCTTTTCTTAACAATTATTATTTTTGTTTTTATTCAGCAGTTAAATGTCCTTTTGCCCACCAGTATATTCTGAGTTAGGTTTATATTAGAGAAAAAAATATAGAGAGAAAAATAGCTATAATATATAACAGTTCAGAAAGAGTGGTTTTCCAGGGTAACGGTAGACATCAATATGTTATTACATATATATTATACACATATAATGTATATATACTATATATAATTTAGTGTATATATATTATAAATTATGGTTACATACAATAAGGTAGATAAGAAGATGGAATTTCAAGACAGAATATACATGGGTTCAAATCTGTATCTGCCAGTAACTGCATGTGCATCATGCATTCATTCAATACTTTAAATTTAATAAGCCTCAGTTTGCTCTACCATAGAAGGAAGATTATGTTTCTGTATTGTGAAAAACTTCCCACAAGTTATTCTGCTCTTCTCTCTTCCTACTCTTCTAAACTGTCTACCTTCCTCATCAAAAGCCATTTATGTCTAAGTAGAGCACAAATAGTGTATTTTTGTAGGTATATGCATTTTGTTTTACTCACAGTATATGTAACATGTTTTTCAACATAATTGGTCCAGCAATTGTTTCAGGTCCCTTCAGTTTAATAAGCCACTGCACATGATTCTATTCCACTTTCTCATGTACATAGAACAGTCTTGCATATAGCATTTTGTAACAGACTGTGCAATGCAATTAATCAACACCTATGGAAATTTGTATCTGCCTAATAATTCAAAGACTAAGTGTTGTATGCACTAGCAAGTAATGGATCAACTAAAGTTTGAAAACATTAGAAACTGCAGAAACTTGCATTTTTATCATTTCTTTCTTTTAAATATCTGTTATACCATCCCAAAGAGAAACCTTTACAAAAAATTATCTATTAGGATATCAGTTCTCCACAGTTGCACTTTTATAGCATTATAAGAAGGAAATTAACTGAAATTTTGGAATTCTAAAAAAATGTATAAGAACTGTATTTTTTGTTAATTCTCCATTTTGTAAGCCATTCAACCCAGAGCTGGAGAAAAAAAGGGAAACACTGTAGTGAAGAGGGTTTGTTTTATAATATTTACAGATTATCAAACAAAAATTAATGATATTTAATGTTTTAAGGTTCTAAACCATTTTATTCTTTTCAATGTCTTCTCTTCAAGAGACACTTGAAATATATATGTGTATATATATATATATATATATATATATTTCACCTTTTACCATATTGTTGCATTTTATACATTTGCATTTGTAATGATTTTATAAAAACTCTTGCAAGACTTATAAAAGAATAGTTTTTATAATATAGTCTAAGAAAAATAGCAATTCTTAACATGCAGGAAATCTACAAATTTCATAATAACACATTCCTAAAGGAGCTGGAAAAATACGAACAGTTGCCAGAGGATGTTGGACATTGTTTTGTACTTGGGCAGACAAGTTTCAGATGTGTGTCACATATTGCAAAAATAAGCCTGATTCTACTCAGCTGATTTTGGAACATGCAGGGTCCTATTTTGATGAGATACAGCAGCACATGGATTAGTCAATTCCATTTCTTCCTACCTTATTAAACTGGTTCAGCAAATAACAAAGTATCAGCTCCTTTTTAAAAAGCTGCTGATGTGCTGTGAGGAAGTAAAGGGCTCTAAATATTGCTCCTCTGCTCTCCTACCCATACAATACTACTCATAAATATTGCTCCCCTGCTCTCCTACCCATACAATACTACTCATATGAGTAGTATTGTATGGGTAGGAGAGCAGAGGAGCAATATTTAGAGCACTATGGTTTCTTTCGAAAATAGAAGTTCTATGGGGACAGGTATTCCTAAGTACGTTTTGTTATTGTACTATTTCACTAATATTTTTAGGCCACAAGTAGTGAAAATGAATTTAAGAATTCTAATTCTTGGCTGTTGAACTATAGTTCTGTACCAAAAACAGCATCAGCCTACCATCATATGGACCTTTAAATATCTCTATTCCTTACAGCAGTCAAAATCTATGACAAAGAATCCATGCTCATATTCCTTTTACATATTCAATAAAAGCATCATGGGAAACTCACATTTTGCCTTTTTTTTAAGTGAGGCATGCAGCAAGCTACACTTATTATACAGTGCATGCCACAATGTGGGTTGCTTCTACTCCATGAGAAATTGTCTCATTATTTTCATACTAACAGATGGACCTCCAGCTGCTCATATTTCTTCAGCTTTTAGGATCTCTTAGGCAGTGCAAAATATTTTTACTCTTTTTAAATAAAATATATATATTTTTTTATAACTGATATCCGTTACCATTGCATTCATATGGCATTTTTTTACCTTACAACAGAAAAACTCTAGGATGCATAAGTTACATAGCTATCTGGCAAAGCAAAGTATATAGCTTTCTTTGATTTTTTTCTTGATATGACACGAATGGGTTTTTATACTAATGGCTTGTTTACAATAATCTCCTTTCAGCAGCTTGCCCTCGAGCAACATGAAAATACAATTAATACAAAAGTTTACCAGCACAGTGACTCACAGCAGATGAAATTCACAATCTCCAAATTACAACCTCTTTAATAGAGTGCTACTCCCTTGGTTCACAGCATGTAAAAATCAGAAGCTGTTTGCAATTGTTTTAGATTTGGATGATTCATTGGTTTATCATCAAATGCCACCTAATGTACTGACTACATGAATACTGAAAACTTAGTTCTGCATGTAAGATCAAAATTTTAAGAAACAACGTTTTTTGGCTGTTGGAAGAGTATTAGCACACATCTAGTCTACTTGTCTGATTTTATGAGTTTACAGTGAGTTAGCTGTAAATAGGACTGAAGTCTACATTTTGATTTGTGGTCTTCAGCATCCTTTAGCTGCAGAGAAGAGAACACACTTCTGTGGAGCCTTACTTTGTGAACCTAGAATATATCGGGCTGCTTGCCTACTACCTGATCTTCAAAAATCTACTCAATCTTCCTATTTTTCCAGAAAGGTCTATTTCATGAATATTCTACTAAGGTACCATTGTAATTCTTTATATAACTTTTCAAGAATGCTAGATAAACTATGGCTAATGCATTTGGTTAAATGCCTTTGGTAAACATTCACGGAGCACTAATATATGCCAGGCACTGTGATACACAGGGAAGATAGAAAAATAAATAGGATGTAATTACTGTATTCAAGATGTGCAAGGTTCCACAGTTACTGCTATGCAGACACTTCTTGAATGGAGGACTGTATAACTTCCTGCTTTCAGAGCCTGTCTTATAACCAAGCCGATGGATAGAAATGGAATAGCTCACTCTGACACTCTCTGATCCTCATGAGATAAAAGCATGAAGAAGCTGTCCCATCTGAAATTTTAAAAGCAAAATAGACTTCAGCATGCATTGCCAAATTTTATGTTATTAAGGAACACATTGTGAAAGCTGACAAACTGATTCTTATTGAACAGTGTGTTAATGATCTCCTAAAGCCACCTTCTCTGGAAGGTGTCTTTCATAACACATCATAAAATAATACTTTTGCAATGTTATATTTCATTTGAATTGCACAGATCACAAACCATTGTCATTTTTTTAAATACAATTTGGGATACATGTGCAAAGTGTGCAGGTTTGTTACATAGGTATACATGTGCCATGGTGGTTTGCTGCACCCGTCAACCAGTCATCTACATTAGGTGTTTCTTCTAATGCTATCCATCCCCTAGCCCCCCACCCCACAGCAGGCCCTGGTGTGTGATGTTCCCCTTCCTGAGCCCATATGTTCTTGTTGTTCAATTCCCAGTTATAAGTGAGAACATGCAGTGCTTGGTTTTCTGTTCCTCTGTTAGTTTGCTGAGATGATGGTTTCTATCTTCATCCATGTCCCTGCAAAGGAAATGTACTCATCATTTTTTATGGCTGCATAGTATTCCATGGTGCATATGTGCCACATTTTCTTTATCCAATCTATCATTTTTAAGTGGAATTATGTAAGCTAATGGTATATCCATTTCAAATTTACTGTTAATTTTCAACTTTTTAATGCATTCTCTTTTTGTTTATCTGGATGTTCATGTACATTTAAAATCCTTTTTAATATGACAATAGAAACTAAGCACATTATTTTCTTTAGTATAATTTTACCAGTTCAGATTCAAAATTCTTAAATAAAAGTTAGCCTGAGCTGCAAAAACAAATAGGTTAGAATTAACAAGTCATTTTATAAATGGAAAAAGGGTTATAATAGTTTTATTTTTTCAAAGTAATCAAATTCATTTACTTTTACTATGTTTTATAATGTTTACTGATTCAATAATACTATAAATGAATATAATAATTACAAAAACTTTATTAAGATCTCATTCTCTGTCAGACACATGCTGGGGGCATGATAAAGTAGAAATACTTCCTACTTTTGGCGTGTTCATCTGCTAGAGGTAAAGGTTGACTTATAAGAAATAAATAAAGGGGCCGAGCGTGGTGGCTCAAGCCTGTAATCCCAGCACTTTGGGAGGCCAAGGCAGGTGGATCACGAGGTCAAGAGATTGAGACCATCCTGGTCAACATGGTGAAACCCCGTCTCTACTAAAAATACAAAAAATCAGCTGGGCATGGTGGCGCGTGCCTGTAATCCCAGCTA
>NW_022436998.1:12770769-12986496 GCF_009761245.1 Sapajus apella | reverse complement strand
ATCAACATGGTGAAACCCCGTCTCTACTAAAAATACAAAAAATCAGCTGGGCATGGTGGCGCGTGCCTGTAATCCCAGCTACTCAGGAGGCTGAGGCAGGAGAATTGCCTGAACCCAGGAGGCGGAGGTTGCGGTGAGCCGAGATCGCGCCATTGCACTCCAGCCTGGGTAACAGGAGCAAAGCTCCGTCTCAAAAAAAAAAAAAAAAAAAGAAATAAATAAAGGAAATAATTACAGATTGTTGATGTGATATTAAAAACAAATAAGCACTTTGAAGTAAATGATGAGAAGGACATGCTTGAATGCTTGATATGGGTTTAAGTTCTCCTGGGAGATATTTGATGTAAGCCCTGAAAGGGAAAATAAATGTAGCCATGGAGGAAAAGATAAATGTGGAAAAAAATGCATTTCAAGGATGGGAAGAAATGTGAGCAAAAACTTGAGATATGAAAGGAAAAAATAGAAAGTAGAATTAAAGATGGGCATAAAGAAAGAGCATCAAAATAAGCTAAATAATTTAGGCAACATGAAGAGCAGTCAGGACTCTTCTAGCCAAGATAATAATGGTTGGGATTCATCTCAAGGGAAGAAATTAAAGGATTGATTTTAAGCTGCAGTGGGACATGGTCCAATGTAACTGTTTTTAAAGTTCATTTTACAGTTAAGAGAATGAAAGTGCACACAGATGTGTCGGGAAACAAATGTAATAACCTGTTTTTACTCAGTAGATTTCCTGCTTAAAGTTACATCCGAAACTATATTTTTCTATTGTGATCACCTGTTGATTTATATGTTATATTCTTATCCTACTTCAGTATTTTCTCTGGCTCCTGAAAAATATCATTAGGTTCACTATAAACACAATGTCAAAGAGAGTATCTTTTAAATTTTTTCTTTTTTTACACGAGGTCTTGTTCTGTTGCCCAGAAGGAGCGTAGTGCAGTGTCATGATCACAGCTCACTGCAGCCTAGACCTACTGGGTTCAAGTGATCCTTCCACTTCAGCCTCCTGAATAGGTGAGAATACAAGCACATGCCACCACCCTGACTACGGTTTTTAATTCTTCATAGAGATGGGGGGTCTTGCTTTTTTGCCCAGGCTGGTATTGAACTCCTGGCTTCTAGTGATCCTCCTGCCTTGGCTGCTTAAAATGCTGGGATTACTGATGTAAGCTATAGAACCCAGACTTTTTAACTGTTTTTATTTTAATGGATAAAGAAAATTATACAACTTGAAAATATTAAAATTGAGGTTTACACAGAAATATCTAAAAGAGCAGCCATTGTAAGAGAATGCTTAAATTACAATGACTGTATTTTACCTAGAAAGGTGAAATATGTCTGAGCTGTAGTATTCCTATAACATGAAAATATATTGGCTCTTTTAGTTTCTTTCTTAAATCTAAGCAGTTTTTGTCATGAGACTGTTATGGTCCCAATCTGTATCGCTTTGTGACTCACATTCAAGTTACTGAAATAAAAAGGAGTAAATACATTGCTTTCCATTCAAATTGATCTCCAAATTGAACATGGCCACAAGTTCAAAATAGCTTGACTTTGAGACTGTGTTATAATTATACATAAATATCCACAAAAGTCTTTAGCAATGTGGCTTTGTTTTGCTAAAACTCTCTTAAATGAAGGATTTCTTTTTAAGGAGAATAACATGGAATTATAGCTTGGTCTTCTGGAATAGTTGTTTCCTCTTTTCACCAAGGGAAGTAGGAACAGGTGATTTTAACCCTACGCTGGGAGGACAGAGACAATGAGGCACCTAAGATATAAGTAAATTTGAAGTTCTCGTTTTCTGTTTGTCTTATATTTTAAAAGATTATTTTCTTTGCTTTCAGAGTTCAATGCTCTGATCTCTATATTAGAAAATGGCTTCAGATGGAATATGTTTATAGGTAAGGCACTTTCCTACTCAGAATAATTAGCTTAACAACAGATATCTCCGGCCAGGAGCGGTGGCTCAAGCCTGTAATCCCAGCACTTTGGGAGGCCAAGGCGGGTGGATCACGAGGTCAAGAGATCGAGACCATCCTGGTCAACAAGGTGAAACCTCGCCTCTACTAAAAATACAAAAATTAGCTGGGCATGATGGTGCATGCCTGTAGTCCCAGCTACTCGGGAGACTGAGGCAGGAGAATTGCTTGAACCCAGGAGGCGGAGGTTGCGGTGAGCCGAGATCGTGCCATTGCACTCCAGTCTGGGCAACAACAGCGAAACTCCGTCTCAAAAAAAAAAAAAAAAAAAAAAAAAAAAAAACAACAACAGATATGGTGTTCATTGGCTCTTCATGGACTGTCTTTCCTGTCCAGAAGATGCATTTTTCCTTTGCCAGTCTCCAATTCAGAAGGCATAGGAGTGGAAATTGTCTCTGGTTATGATCTAAAGAGATGGAAATTTAATACTTACCCCTGTACAACCATCTTCCATACTCTAGTTTGCTTTCTCCACTCACATGCCCTGTTTGGTAGTGAAGAGCTCAATAATTAACCACTTGTTATAGAGACATCTCAAAACTAAGGGCCCATGGAGAGAATCAAATGGCTTGCACTTTTCACATTTAATCAGATTAATTAGGTCTCATTGTAATCTGCCCAACTATCAATTTATTTAGTGAAACTCACTTGATAATAGAAAAATATTTTCTGTAACTTTTATTGTGACCCATTAAAATAATCTTCACTTTTAAAATAATTTTTAATGATAATACACTAGTCAAATAGGAATGCATGTTAGTATGACTCTCATTAATCTCTAACTCAGAGAGATATAATTATTAAATATAAATTTCTAAATATTTTAAAGAAAATTATTTTTGTTAAAAAAGAGCAAATTATAAACATATTGTTAATTCTTTCTAGTTAGAGATAATTAATTTTGTAATTTGTTGTTTTTCCTGTAATTATAATTTCAAAAATGATTATTAGAATAGACATCTAAAATTATTATTAGGAAGTATGATTTTATGGTGTCTGAGGAAGAATAAATTTTTAAAAATATTTTAATTATTTGATTTGTGGGGCAAGTTTGATCAAGAGGAATAATGAAAGATGGGTAGGAGATTTGGAAAATATCTTTGTGATATAACAATAAGGAAAAAGAAAAAAGAAAGAGAAAGAGAGAGAGTAAGAAAGCAAGCAATTAAGTTACAAAGCAGGAGAGAAAAGAGAAAATGAATAATTTTAGAAGATTAATTTAAGATTAACTTTTGGGAAAGAAAATTTGAATTTTTAAAAGAAAACAAGTGATTAGAAATATAAAATACATCTTATATAATTATTAAAAGATCTAATCTTTCCAATAAGAATATAAAAGTTATGTATAAAATTCATATTACATATCAGAAAAATGTTAGTTGCATATTTTATATATATGTATACATCTGTTATTGAGAAGACACAGTGATAGCATTATTACAGTTTTCCTTTAGGAAGTTTAATGTGCACATACATGCATGTATATATTTCTAAAAATAGCGAACACAACTTTTTTGCCTTAATAGTTTAGTCTCTCTATCAGGTATTCAAAGATCTACACTTTTTCTACATCTTAAAGAAGACGTATTTTTCCTTCATTGTCCCATGTTATTTTTTGCCATTGGAATTTTGCCATTTCTTTTCTTCTGTATACTCATCTTTGAATGGGATATGGATGCAAATGTGTTCATAGCAAAATCTGTCTGAATATTTTATTTTGAGATTTTTGACTTGAATAATGTTATATGTCACTTTACACTCTTCACTGTGGCAATCAATAAGCATCTCTTATAAGAGTTCTAATTCTGAGAATCTTGAGTTTCTATTAAATCTACTATGCCTTTATTAAATTAAATGGTAACACTCCTTTCAGGTTCTTGACACTTGAAATTTAGAGAATACTCAAAACTCTGCAGTCCCGAGAATACTCTATTATTATAGCTTTTAATGCCACTGCCTGAATTTTCAAAGTATATTTCATAAAGACTATACTCTCCAACAGGGAAATTTATGATTCATGATTTATGTCCTTACCAAAAAGATCCCCTCATTAGTTTTAGATTCAGAGTAAATGTAAGAGGTGAAATACTGATAGGAACTGTGTAAGAAAAAGAACATTTCATCTCAAAACCCAAGTGTAAAATATTTCAGTTGGTATAAAACTTATGTTTTCATTATAGGAAATTAGAATTAAAATCTTACTGAGTTAATGGGCTTTATCTCAACTTTCAGTTGGGCAAGCTCAATATTATTAAAATAGTGATGGCTCAGGGTTGCTTCTTTTGATTAGATTCCATGTTTTGCCTTAGTGTAAATTCTTGACTGATTTTGGAAATTGATAGAGTGTCTATATTTTCACAATGTTAGTGATAGTTTGGGTCGGTCTACCATTTACATTAAAAATTATACAGGGTGGCCATTTTATTGGCAAATTCAGTGTTAATTTTAAAAAATCAGTTTCAGGCTAAAATTGTTTTTAAACTTAAAAAATAAATATTACTCTATTATGCCCGTGTAGGGAATATTGCAACTTAAATTACTCATTGACTGGATTACTAGAAATAATGTTTTATCATTGGGCATCTTCATATCTAGAAGGAAAAATGTAGGCAAGGTAGATAAATTTATTTCCTTTAAATTTTCATAGCACTTTAAAATTCACAAAGTACATTTATGGGCATTGCCAAATTTTATCCTTTATTTATTCCAATGGCAAAAAGTAACATGGGACAATGATTTTATCCTATTATTTTATCCTATTATTTTCATATCTATTTTACAAATGGGAAAATTGACATTCTGAGTGAAGCACTGCCTTATCAGAGTTGGACAGCAAGGGAAAGAATTGTAAATCAGAGTAGTTTATTCCCATAGAATAGTTTTGCAGAGCTTGTTTGTCCCATAATATCCTAGGCATTATGTCAGGTCTTGAAGAAAGACATAAATCACATGTCATCCTTCAACTTCCAGTTCTTTGTTTCCCTTTCTTCTGTAATGGCAAAGGCAGCTCTGTGCCATCAGGGGCAACAGTACCTGGGGGCCTCAGCTGGCTGCAGGTTTTTCAATTTGGTATGAGGGCAATGCCACTCTGCCTCTCTAAGCCTCTGACCCATCCAATGTCCCTGTCTGCCCAGGATATACTGGTTGTTGTGATACTGAAACATTTCATCTCTGCTTCTGTGTGATATCCCTTTCAAATTCACATGCTTTGCTTGAACCAAAAGGTTGCAGTTGAAATTAAATTATGAAAGCAGGCAGAGCCATTTCAACTGATGGGTCATGAGTTAGTCATCTAGCCCCAAGTTTTGACTCCTTTTTCTATTACCTACAGCACGTATTACAATGCTTTCTATGCAGTTGCAGCCACTGAATAAGAAAAGGGAGAGATCAGAGTGTGTACTTGCAAGATAGGCCCATTTAATCATTAGTTACCTTTTTGTTCTGGATGGAATATGGAAGCAGTGGCTCCTTTTTTCACAGATAACTTTACTTCTGGAATACTATGGGCTTAAGCCCTATGCATTTATGAGTCTTCAAAACAATCTGTATTTGAAATATGAAAATACTATCTACTTGAGGGAAATAGTTCAATCAGTATGTATATTACATTGAATATTAGAACTTGGTATTACTTTAATTGTCAAGTACAATGTAAGAGAACATTGCAACATGCAAATACAAATAATCATGGGATATTGTCAAGGAAGTTGGTACTCTGGCCTATAGATGCTAACATATAATTAACCCTCTTTCCTAAGTAAGAACTTAAGCCAGGACACATTAAATGACTGGAATTACTTCAAACTGAGTAGTTCAGTGCAAATAAGAATTACACTGCTTTCTCAATTAGTTCAGAATTCCTATGCCATTTTAATGTATGTGGGTTTGAAAGTAATGCTTAGTTTTCCTTCTAAAGGACTTATAAAAGCAGTTTGTAGTGATTCAAATGTAGAGTAGAAGGAAGATGAAGTAGATGCACTTTTCCTTATTTTCGTAAGTACAACTTAAAAACATGTTATGTTAATATAAGTTACATTTATATATGCAAAACATAAACACCTGAAAGATGGAGAAGAGATGGCAGGAAGGCAGACTGCCTAGGAATCATGGAACTAATTGTGCAGTGATATCCTTAGGTTTTACTTTTTCATCATGTATCCTAAATTGTGTGCTAGATAAAGTGATAACCTGAAAGCACCAAAAACGTTCAGACACAAACAAAAAGAAAAACCTCCCCAAAGCCTATTATTTATACCCAAATACCAGGAAAAGGGCAGCTGAGCATGACAGAAAACGTTTAAGCTCTACTTGCAGTTCTGCAGTCAAACAACAAGCAAAAACTCTGGTCCCACCCAACCAAGCCAGCAGAGTGCAAATGAGGAGCCTCGTTTACAGCACTGCAACTAGCTACCCCAAACACATCAAAATTTGTGAGACACAGATAAAATTCTTACTAGAGGGAAGTGTAAAGCACTAAATACATACATCTGAAAAGAGAAAAATCTGTCAAATCCATAGTGTAAGCTCCTTTCTGATAACTAAGAAAGTTAAGTGCAGAATTAATCCTATGCAACAGAATGAAGGAAATATTATATGATCAGGATGAATAAATTGAGAACAAAGGAAAATCTTTAAAGACAGCCATGTTAGTACTTTGAAAAATCAATAAAATAAGCCTTTAGACAGACTGACAAAAACAGAGACAGACACAATTTATGAATATCATGAATGAAATAGAGAATATCACTAAAGACTCTATAGATACCAAAAGGATGGTAGGATATTACAAACAACTCTATACACATAAACAACAACTTAGATGAACTACACCTATTTCTACAAAATAAAAAGAAAGCACCAACTACCAAAATTCACTCAATATGAAATAGGTAATTTGAATAGCCCTATAACGAGTAAGGAAATTGAGCTGGAAATTCAGATTGCTGCCTGGCCAGTTCAAAACCCTCACACCTCTGAGTCAACACGCAACAAAGAGAGTTACTGTGTGGTCGTGGTGTTTGATCCTGATTACCAAGGGGAAATTGGACTCTTACTCCACAATGGAAATAAGGAAGAATACACCTAAAATACAAGACATAACTTAGAGCATTTCCTATGATTAAAGTTAACAGTAAACTATAACAACCTTATTCAAGCGAGATTACTGACAGCCAAAACCCTTCAGTAATGCAAGTTGAGCTCATCTCACCAAGTAAAGAATCATAACCAGATGAGATGCTTGTTGAGTGCAAAGAGGATGCAGAATGGATTCGAAGAAGGTAGTTATAAATACTAGCTATGACCCCATAATCCCTTACAGAAATAATAGGACTGTAACTGTCGTGAATATTTCTTTTGCTACAAATATGTTTGCGTGTGTATGTGTGTATCTCAAATATCTTTGTTTTCTTCTCTTATCACCTTGTCATAGAACATAAGATGTATTGACTTCATATCATAACATTTAAGTAATGTTAACTTGTGTTGTAGTATTTTAGTACAGGATATTAAGGAGGTGAGTGAACATGACTCAAGGGCTTTGCATCCTTTGGCAAGAGTTAGTGCATTTGTGGTTGTATGCTGGGTACTTGGATCATGAAAAGCAGAAGTATGACTTTGTTATTGTCTTTGCTTGAAGATTTAGTATAGACTAAAGAAATGGGTCACAAGTTCATAAGGTTTGGACTTTTGATGTTTAATTTTATATTTAAATCAAGGTTTACTTGTAAACTAGGTATATATAAAGACTAGGACATGGTATCTAGCTATTTCATTAAATACTGGTCTAGATGTTGTTTTGAAGTTATTTTTTAGATGAGATGACCATTTAAAGCAGCAGAGTTTGAGTAAAGGAGGCTAATTAACTTCCTTAATATAGAAAGGCTTTATTCAACTACTTGAAGCCTTAAAAAGAAAAGGCTGGCTCCTCTGAGGGAGAGAGAATTCTCCCTGCAGTCTGTCTTCAGACTCTAGCTGCGAAGTAAGCTTTTCTTTGGTCAGCCTGACAACTTACCCTGCAGATTCTGTACTTACCAGCTTTCATGGTCATATGAAGCAATTGCTTCACATAAGTTTCTTTCTCCCATCTCTATCTCCATTATATTTCTGTTTATTAGTAATAAATATTTGAACACAGCGTCATTTACAATTTCTCAAAACAAAATGAAATATCTGGGTGAAAATCTAGTAAAACATGTGCAGAGTTTTTATATTAAAACTATAGGACTTTATGAAGTAAATTAATGAAAACCTAAATAAATGAAGAAATACACTTTTTTCATAGATTGGAAGATTCGGCATGGTAATTATGCCAATTTTGTCTAAATTGCTGCAAATGTAACATAATTATTACAAAAATTTGAGATACACGTTTGATAAAATTCTTATCAAATTTTAAATAATGCTATTCTAACATATACATGGAAAAGAGATGGAACTAGCAGTGCTGAAACAATTTTAAAAAAGAGTAATGTGAGAGAAAGCAGCCTACTAACTTCAAGTCTAATTTTCTAGTCACGATAATCAAGACAGTGCTGTTTTGGCTGAAGGATAGACATATAGTTCAATAAAACAACAGAGAACTCAAACAGTCCCATACAAATTCCCATTTGCTTTTTGACAAAAGTGCAAAAGCAATTTAGTGTAGGAGAGATAGCCATTTTAATAAAATTTGCTGGAGCAATTGAACATCCATATATAGTAAAATGAATTTCAATCGAAGTTTCAAAAGTTATTAAAAATTAATTTAAATTGAATCATGGACTAAAATGTAAAATTATCAAACTTTTAGATTAAAAACTTAGGAAACATTCTTTAGGCAATGGAGCAAGGCAAAGTGTTCTTAAATTTAACATCAAAAGTATAATTCATAAAAGGAAAAATGTATCATTGGGCTTCATCAAGATTAAAAGTCTGACTCCACAAAAGATACTATTAAAAGGATGAAAGAAGAATTTGAAGATTGGGAGAAAATATTTTCAAACCACACATATAATAAAGAGCTAACATCTAGAATGTAATTCTCAATATCCAACAGTAAAAAAGAAAAAAAACAGTTAGAAAATGGACTGTTTTCTGTTTTACCTATTTCTGAAAATACAGAAATAGGTAATTTACCAAAGAAGTCATATTCAATTAAGCACATGAAAATATACTCAATGTAATCAACCATTAAGGAAATGCAAGTGAAAACCATAAGGGGGTATCACTGCACGCCTAGCAGAATGAATACAATAAGTAACAATTATATCAGCAAATACTGGGAAAGATTCAGAGAAATTTACTCACTGGTACAGTGCTGGTGAAAATGTAAAATTGCACCACCAACTTGGAAAACATTTTGACAACTTCTTACCAAATTAAACATACAACTATAATATGATACATTACAGCATTAATGAGCACTTATCCTAGAGAAATAAAAATTTATGTTTAGGCAAAAGCCTGCTCACAAGTGTTTGTTTATGGCAGCTTTATACATAATAGCCCAAATCTGGAAACCACACAGATGTCCTCCAAAAGGTGAATGTTTTAAAAAATTATGATACCATGGACTACCGTATACTACTATTCAGCAATGAGAAGGAATAAACAATTGATACATGCAACAACTTGGATCAATCTCTGGATAACAATCCTGCATTAAAAAAAATAAAGCCAAACCCAAAAGATGAAATGCTGTGTAATTCCATTTGTTTAACATTGTTAAAATGACAAAATTATAAAAATATAAACCTATTAGTGGTTGCCAGGAGTGTAGGCACAGGAACACATGGGAGGCAAGTAGATGTGACTACAAAAGGGCAGCATGAGAGATTTTTGTGGCGATGAAAATATTCTATATATTGACTGTATCAGTGTCAACATTCTGGTTGTAATATTGTTCTATATTTGTGCAATATATTGTCTTTGGTCCAAACTGGCTAAAGTGCAGATAAGATCTGTCTGTATTATTTTTAAAATCAGCATGTGAAGCTACAGTTAACTTGTTTAAAAAAAATCAGTACTCTTATAGCATGTTATGTGATATAAAAATTTTTCATCAGCTTCCTATACACATTTTTCTAAATTGAATCAAGTTTAAATGTAATACTTGAGCTCCATTTTTAAAGAATTCCTGAGAAAATCTCATCCTTATTTAGATAAAATATCAAAATCTTGATTTAAATATTGGATAAATTTCCATTTTTTAAATGTGTTGTTTGTTCATTAATGAGAGTTTCCTTATGATTCTATAAAGTGACATTGTCATTGTGACATGCAGAGAGGTATATTGCTTGACAGAAAACAATTTAGGATTTACAGAATCCTTTTCCTCTATCTTGGATTCTCACTGTGCCTACAGGTCATATCATTTTGGTGAGTGCATCTTGTGTAATGTGTCTTTGCATGCCATGCATGTCAACATATGGCTAAAATCATCCAAGAAGCCATGTAGATGGTGTCTGTATGTACTGAAAACAAGCACCTCATTTTTCAGCAGTGGCCTCAAAAGAAAAATATCACTGTAGAATAGCAGGTTAAATTTGAATTTCAATTTCTGTGGAGGACAATTAAATATTTCAGAGCCTAATGTGGGGTAAACTCTGGAAAGGAAGTGGAAGTGGTATAATGTAGACTTAAGTCACTGTATAATACAGACTGTAATAAGTATTTTAAAAAGCAGTGTGAGAATTGTCTGATAAAATTTGCTAACAATATATCCATTGTATTTATTAAGTAAAATTGATAAAGCAAGAATGCATTTAGACTATTCTTAGAAAATAAACAAAAATATTGTAAGTTATTTATATAATCCTGTATTCTTCATAGCACATGCTGATTCATGTTCTTTAACCATTCAGTGTTAGCCCAGTTTCATATATGGTAGGCCCAGTGTAATTAGTGAGTTTACTGGAGAGAATGTTGCCTTCTGAAGAACTCGAAAACTTTCTTGCCTGTTGCCACTTGGTCCAATTATAATTGAATACTTAAATTAGGTAGAGACTTGAGTGTCATCTTTTACTGGAGGCCAATATAATGCTGAGTACTAGCATTTGGACCAAGGTCTCTGTTATGTGTGGCACAGCCTTCATTGAGAACTGTAAGAAATCTCAAAGATTTGAAACTGTAAAGTATATGAATTTGCTAATTAAAGGCCAATTATGGCCACATAAAGATTTTGCCAAAGCTTGGTGAATTAGAAAATTCCACTGATTTCAGATACCTCCCTAATTATGTGCATATTAGCGAAGCAAATAATTCTATTAACGAGGTCAACACTATTGTATATGAAAGACATCATTTTCTGATTATTTAATTTATGAAAATAGGGTTATAACATAAGTTGTGAGTTCACGCTCATCTGCAAGATGAGTAATGGCATAACATCACTTATCTATGACTTGACAAGTAACGCTTTTAATTAAAAGAGCCAAAACACATTGCATTGCATTTTCTATGCTGTAAATTGTCATTTTATTGATCTCCATGGGAATTGATGGGTTACATCTTATTTCTATTTGTCCAAGAGTGGAGAAGGTTACCACAAGTCTCAATTGATCACGAAGGAGGATCTACCTTTTGTATAGTCTTGAATAAATCATAAAATGGGACTAAAACAGTACCCAAAATAGATTATTCATTTTAATCAATTATATTAAAGTCAGATTATAGATTCATATATACAGTGAAGTAATAACATTTTAGAAATCATCTGTTAGCCTGCGTATTATTCTGTAAGTAGCCATATTATTGCTGTCGAAAAGAGATTTTTGAGTGGGACCTTCTAGGTACATGGCATTAAAACTAATACTTACCAGAAAATTATAGAAGCTACTCGAGACATTGGATGTGTATTTCAAATAAAAGTCGACACTATCCAGTTGGTATTCTACCAAGTACTCAAGTATTATTTTCTCCTTCCATTAACTGTATTCCTAAAGTGAAAGATTTGTTTTTTTCATTCACAGAGTTCAGTTTTCACTAACTTAGATCTGTTCACTTCCATGCTCAGAATCTGTGAAACCCTAGTTACTCTAGGACTCATTCACAGAAACTCTCTTGTATGTCCTTTCTTTCATGGAATATTCCTGCAGCTGAGGATTGTAAAAAACAAATTGGCTAGATGTTCCTAAATTTATAATCTTTAAAAATAATTTAATGGAGTGATTAAAAATTTTTTTTATTATTGTCTTCTTTTCTTTGAGACCAAACCTCTCTCTGTTACCAGGCTGGAGTGCAGTGGTGCAATCTCGCCCTCTGCAACCTGCAACTCCCTGGTTCAAGCAATTCTCCTGCCTCAGCCTCCCAAGTAGCTGGAATTACAGGCATGCACCACCACACCCAGCTAATTCTTGTATTTTTAGTAGAGACAGGGTTTCACCATGTTGGCCAGGATGGTCTCCATCTCCTGACCTTGTGATCCACCCACCTCAGCCTCCCAAAGTGCTGAGATTACAGTCGTGAGCCACTGCACCTGGCCTTATTATCCTTTATGAAATTTATTTTGCTTTGTTGAAAATTCTAAGTTTAAATATTGGCTCCATTATTTAGAACTCTCTATAACTTGCATAAATCTTTCCACTTCAGTATGAAAATAGTTTGCTGATATATCATTTAATTTATATAAAGAATATGGAACTGTATTCAACATACTGCAAATTTCAATAATTATTAAGTATTTTTCTTGAGCATACATGTACATTTTTCTAATTTTAATTATTATTATATAAAATACATAATACACATTTGAAACCCTACATTGGTATACAATATTTTGCATCTTAGTACTTAAACATAAATGCATACATATATCTATAAATGTGTTTATATATATGCACATATATTTACTTTGTACACTCATTTTTATTAAAACCTCATAAAAATGTACTGAGCAAGTACTGTATATTAAGCGTTACACTAGATTTCTGGGAATAAAGTAGTAATTTGTTTTATCAATTCTTAGTAAGTAATGGAGATAACTTAAAACTACTTTTTCCTACTCCCTTTTTCTCCTTATGTGTATTTGGGTTTGTTCATGGATATTAAAGGCTTTTTCTCAAATCCAGTGATTCCTGGGCATCTTTTCCCATGTAAGAGTGAAGTGTTAAAGTCTGTCTGGGAGCTCTGTGTGGCTGAGCAGAGTTTGCTGAGTGATAAGGTACACTTATATAAACCAGGAGCAAATTCATTCATTTCTGCAAGAAACACTCCAGCCCCTCTTCCAAAAATTAGTACTCTAGAGGGCTTTGCTTATAGAATGGTCAGTTTCGCCAGGAAAGAATCCTCCATCTCCTGTTTGGAGGTTAAATATCTATGATTGCTAATGGGTAGGGAGTTACTAAAGGAAGTAAAGAGATAATCTCATATTTTTATCTGTGCAACTATTTAGTTTGTAAAGTTGTGTTCATTCATTTTTTTTCTCGGTCGTGTCCCACCCACTTACTAGGGTCCTAGAGTTCAGATACGCTGGTTTCATTTAGGGATACATCTTAGTATTCAGTTTTTCAGCTTTAAGAAATGTGCTGACATCATTCATATGCATGAATTAATAACTTTCTAAATAATTTAAAGTCATATGAATTGAGTCTTGAGGGAATAGAGATAAAATATTATTTGCTTAAATATGACATATTTCTAAATTTTTCTAAAAAATTATAATTTTACAAATGTATTTTAAGAGTTATTGTCTACCTGTGCTGTTTTCAAATATATTAAAGAGATGGACTTAATTACAAATAAAAACAATGTAATATAGAGAAAAGGAAAATCAATGGTATGATTCTATGAATTCAATTAAGACTTTGATTTAAACACAGTTTTATGTAGATTCACTAAAATAGATTTTATAAAAATCCACATTATCATCAGGTAAATATTGGAATTTGAATGATCTTTATAATCATAAGATTGCTTTTTTAATGATAACCCTATAGAAATTTGCAGCCATCTGTCTGTAACTTATCACTTCCAGTCTCTCTTTTTTTTCTTTATGGTTTTTTTTTCTAATATACTATATAATGTTCTTATTTATTGTACTTACTTTTTTTCCTGCTCATCCTTTCCTCTCATTGAAATATGTAAATATCATAAGGCTTTTCTATTTACTGCTTTGTCCCAAGTGACTTATATAATACCTGGTTTGTAGTAGTTACTTAATATTCATTTAAAAAAAAAGATTATTTCAGCTAATTTCTTTAAAAATGTAAAGCACATCACACAAAAGTTATAAAATACAATTATACAATTATGAAATAGAAACAAAAGTTGGAGTGTTTGTTTTTGTATTTGAAGGAGGTACAAAGGTGTTCACAAAATAATTCTGTATTCTGACTATGATGGTAGTGACATGACAATGTGTTTGTCAAGATTTATGGAACTTTTTTGAAAAATTCACAAAAAGCCAATTTTTCTATGTGTAAATTTTTAAAAAATAAAAAGCATGTCCATCTTTAATAAAAGCATTCTACAAATCAATGTATAAATGTCTCTGAGATGTAATAAAATATGCAGATTTAGTCTCTTCCCCCAGTTCCTGTTACAGAGCTTCTAAAATGCTTATAACTTCTTGAATGATAGGAATGATGGGAAAATTGTTTGTTACAAAACTTGGTCTTAGTACCAAGTTCCTAACACAAGAGTTTCTAAAACCTTTGAAATTTACTAAGTGATACGGGTGAAAGGAGCATCTTTTGCCATTCATAATAAGCTATTTTCAACCACACCCAAGTTTATGCTAATAAGATGACTAGAATGGATATTGATCACAGAGAAAGCAGCCATAGTATCAAAGGGTTTGAACTACCTCCAAGGAAGCAAAGAGGCTACAGATTGAGTTCAGTGACAAATGGTCAATGATTTACTCATATGCCTATTTGGTGAAACCTTCATAAAACCCCTGAACAATGAAGTTCACAGAGCTTCTGGGTTGGTGAGCAATGGAGGTGCTGGGATGGTGGCACACCTCAGAAGACCATGGAAGCTCCACACCCCGTAATCCACACCTTGCCCCATGCATCACTTCTTTTTCATTTTTTTCTGAATTGTATCCTCTAGTAATAGACCAATAATAAGAAAGCATTACCCTGAATCATGAATCATTACAGCAAAGTATAAGACCTGAGGAGAGGGTTGTGGGAACCCCTGATTTAGGTGATTAGTCAGAGTTCAAGTGACAACCTGGGAATTATGATTGGTGCCTGAAATGTGGGGCAGTGTTGTGAACTGAGCCCTTAACTTGTGATGTCTGTGCTAAAACTCTAGGTACTTAGTGTCAGAAATGAATTTTTGGGCACTCTATTGGTGTCCAGAGAGTTGGAGAATTGGTTGGTGTGTGAAAAAAAATCCACAGATTTGGTGTCAGAAGAGTTGTGTGAATAAAACAAAAATAAAGATTTCCTTTTACCTCAAATAATATTCTATGGAGATAATTTAAAAGAAGGAGTGAAAGCATGTGTCTTACTGCTAGTACCACAAAGTGAGAGAGAAATTGTACATCCCAGAATATATTTGGGCAAATCATTTTCCATTACCTAACACAAAAGATTTCCTTTTCCTTTTTCTATGAAGGTGAGAGCATTGGAAGTTTTGCAGCATGGTATTTTTTGACACCTTCCTTGCAACAATTCTTAAATAATTCTTATTAATCACATTGCTGGTTTCTCTCAACAAATTGAAAGAAATCCTTGGCCTGAGTCTGACTTTCTGTGCATGGATTTGTGAAAGTTTGCAATGCTGAAAACATAAAAAGAAGGAATCCTTGCTGTATTATTCGAAGGTTAATGCTGAAACTAGTTTCCAACCAGTTTTGCTTTTGATGTATTTTTAAACTCGAAATACTTTCAGAGAGTGAAGAGAAGCAGTAAGTAGAAATAAAAGAAGGAGAAAGTATAATTGATACTAGATTTTGCATATGTACACAGGAGTGGTACATTAGAAATTAGATACAATATTTTTATTTTAAATGATGTTGACAAAGCTTTCTTGTATCTATCTTATGTATGTTATCAGAAAAAAGACTTGTTCAAGAGTCTTCAACCTTTGAAATAGCAGCTAATGTGGATAAGCACCTTTATGTGAAAGCATTTTCTACAAAGAGGTGAAATTTATCATATTAATATTTTAATACAAATAGTTCAGGGAAAGTATCATTTATCTTTTAACCAGATCAGGAAAAATAATTTAATACAGAAAAAAATAATGAATTTTGGTATTCTGTTTGCCACATAAAGTTCTAAGCTATTTTTATATTTGGAAACTATTCAAATGCAGACTTTATTAATTTAAAATTTATTAACCATGGTCCAGAATATGTACATTATATGTGAAAGTGAGCAGTTCCTGAGTTCAAGTCCTTACATAACAGACTATTCAGTATGTGCATAGGCTTATTGGGAACTATGAACACATTGGACTCCTATATGCAAAGCATTGTCACAGAGATTTGGTTACAGATTAATATGAACAGGACATTTAATGAGAAAAACATAACATAATAAATTATCATAGTTATAAAAATAATGTATTTCTGAGTTAAGAACAGTGAAATATTTTCCAGTAATGGCGAATTATTCCCCCGATTCATCTTCATCCCTCACCAAGAACATTTACTTCAGAACAGCTCCCTGGGATCAGTATTTCAGTATGATGTTAGGGACAGTGGTAGCTGATTGAAACCAGGACATTTAACCAATAATTTTGATATCTTTAGTTCAAGACCTAGCTATACATAACCATAACTAACCATGAGCAATCTGGAGCATTCACAACAAGTGATATGGGTTGACTGTGTCCCCACCCAAAGCTCATGGTGAATTCCCAGGTGTTGTGGGAGGGACGAAGTGGGAGGTAATTGAATCAAGGGGACAGGTTTTTCCTGTTCTGTTCTCATGATAGTGAATAAGTATCATGATATCTGATGGTTTTATAAGGGAGAGTTTCCCATCACAAGCTCTCTCTTTGCCTGCTGCCATCCATGTAGGATGTGACTGCCTCCTCTTGCATTCTGCCATGATTGTGAGGCCTCCCCAGCTATGTGGAACTCTAAGTTAATTAAACTTCTTTATTTCAAAAATTTTCCAGTCTTGAGCATGTCTTATCAGAAATGTGAAAATAAAATAATTCATTAAATTGGTACCAGAAGAGTGGGCACAGCTGAAAAGATACCCCAAAATGTGGACATGACTTTGGAACTGGGTAACAGGCAGAGGTGGAAACAGTTTCAAGGGCTCAGAAGAAGACAGGAAATGTGGGAAAATCTGGAACTCACTAGAGACTTGTTGAATGACTTTGACCAAAATGCTGATAATTATATGAACAATGAAATCCAGGCTGAGGTCGTCTCAGATGGAGATAAGGAACTTGTTGCAAAGTGGAGCAAATGTAACTATTGTTGTGTTTTAGCAAAGAGACTGGCAGCATTTGCTTCTGCCATAGAGATTTGTGGAACTTTGCACTTGAGAAAGATGATTAAGGGTTTCTGGTGGAAGAAATTTCTAAGCAGCAAAGCATTCAAGACATGATTTGGGTGCTGTTAGAGGCATTCGGTTTTATAAAAAAGCAGAGCATAAAAGCTTGAAAAATTAGCAGCCTAGCAATGTGATAGAAAAGAAAATCCCATTTTCTGAGAATAAATTCAAGCCTGCTGCAGAAATTTGCATAAGTAACAAGGAGTTGAATGTTAATCCCCAAGAAATGGAGACAGTGTCTCTAGGATATGTCAAAGGTCTTCATGGCAGCCCCTTCCATTACAGGCCCTGAGGCCCAAGAGGAAAAAATGGTTTTGTGAGCCAGGCCTAGTGTCTCCATGCTGTGTGCAGCCTCATGATTTGGTGCCCTTCATTCTATACTCTCTAGCCGTGGCTGAAAGGGACCAACATAGAACACAGGCTATGAATCAGGAAGTGCAAGCTCCAGTCTTTGGCGTCTCCCATATGGTGTTGAGCCTGTGGGTGCAAGAAGTCAAGAATTGGGGTTTGGGATCCTCTGCTTAGATTTCAGAGAATGTATGGAAATGCCTCGATGCCCAGGCAGAAGTTTGCTGCAGGGGTCCGGCCCTCATGCAGAATCTCTGCTAGGGCCGTGCAGATGGGAAATGTGGCATCAGAGCCCCCCCATAGAGTCCCCACTGGGGCACTGCCTAGTAGAGATTTGAGAAGAGGGCCACCATCCTTCAGATCCCAGAATTATGTATCTACCAACAGTTTGCACTGTGTGTCTGGAAAAGCCACAGACACTCAACACCAGCCCACGAAAGCTGCCAGGAGGAAGAATATACCCTGCAAAGCCACAGAGGTGGACCTGCCCAAGACCATGGGAACCTACCTCTTGTACCAGCATGACCTAGATGTGAAACATGGATTCAAGGGAGATCATTTTCCAGCTTTAAGATTTGACTGCCCTGCTGGATTTTGGACTTGCATGGGGACTGTAGCCCCCTTGGTTTGGCCAGTTTCTCCTATTTGAGATGGTTATATTTACCCAAATGCCTATTACCTTATGGTATCTAGGGAGCAACTAACTTGCTTTTGATTTGAAGGCTCACAGGCAGAGGGACTTGCCCTATCTCAGATGAGGCTTTGGACTGTGGACTTTTGAGTTAATACTGAAATGGGTTAAGATTTTGGGGGACTGTTGGGAAGGCATGGTTGGTTTTGAAAAGTGAGGACATGAAATTTGGGAGGGCCTGGGGGGAATAATATGGTTTGGCTGTATTCCCACCCAAATCTTATCTTCAATTCTCATATGTTGTGAAAAGGACCCAGTGGGAGGTAATTGAGTCATGTGGGCAGCTCTTTCCCATGCTGTTCTTGTGATAGCAAATAAGTGTCATGAGATCTGGTGCTTTCATAAGGGAGTGTTCCCTGCACAGTCTCTCTTTGCCTGCTGCCATCCATGTAAGACATGACTTGCTCCTCCTTATCTTCCGCCATGATTGCAAGGCCTCCCCAGCCATGTGGAACTGTAAGTCCATTAAACTTCCTTATTTTTTAAATTGCCCAGTCTCAGGTATGTCTTTACAGCAGTGTGAAAGTGAACTAACACAGCAAGGTTGTGTTCTTTTGCCATTTGTGACTTCAAAGAAGCCAATTCTTATTTGAAATCTTGGTAACATTTTCTTAATTGAATTACACTGTCTGATCTTTAACTTAGTAAAAACATCTACTATTGATCAAGAATTCCAGGGATTTCACTTATTTAATCTTTTGGCAAAATTAACATTCTTTCCCTTTCTCATTTTGGTTGATCTTTTAAATTATATAACAGAAATGCTGTTGCCATTTTAAACATTATTAAGAATTTAGTTTCTTAAAACTATGGCTTAACATCAAACAGCAATACAATATACAGGTTTTAGAATACTGATAAGCAAACTGCAAATACAGACCTGTCTTTTGCTTTGATCATATATTCAGGTGTTTCTAAAACAGAGAGACTACAGATGAAAGGTTTAGTTGCCATTGTACAAAGTCTTAAGTATGTGTTGTCTCGTGTTACTTAACTCTTTCCTCAGATATCTTAACTTTATCCTTTAGGGAAGTTAATGAAATGAGTTAAGACTTTGGGGGACTGTTGGGAAGGCACGATGGGTTTTGAAATGTGAGGACATGAGATTTGGGAGGGGCTGAGGGGAGGAGATAGAAAGAGAGTGAGAGAGAGCGAGAGAGCGAGAGGCATCTGAAAAAATTATTTTTATTTTCCAATGAGAATGTCATTATAAACATCAGAATTTTCATCCCTGAGATTTATGAAATCTTAAGATCACCAGTTACACATTTGGCTGAAAATTTTGTGCTGGAAATTTAAAGAAGACACTTGGAATTTTTCATTTCAGGACACTTCATAACTGTTAATCTGCCATTCTTTAAGCACACATTAATCAGAGACATAGATAAACCTTTCTCCTTCCATCTTTTTTTTACTTTCAGCATGCCTTTTCTTGTTCTCTAATTTTATTTCCTGCTATTTGTTCTATATTTTTCATTTCCATGGCTAATTCTGTATTATTGTAATTGTCATTATTTGGAGGTATTGGCTAAGATGGAATGCAATGGTACAGTGGTTTTGGGTATTATGTATATTAAAGAGTTTGAAATTGGGTGTAGAAAGTGGTCAGGGAAAAGCTCTTCTTTAGTAAGTTAGGGTCCAAATTAAAATTACATTGTAAAGGCAAATTTTCAGTTTCCTTAACACAATAAAAATGTTGTGTGTTTCTTAAGTTTTAACTTTAAAACAATTTAAGTATGCAAAACATACAGAGACTATTAAGACACCTCGGCCCAATCCTTGTTGTCGTTAGCAAAGTGATCTCTAACCCTTCTCTCTCCCCAATACATACTGTGATGTTTAAGATGTTAAAAGTATTAAACATTTAATTATTTTAATACATACATAGGAACATGCACATTTATATACATTAACAGGTGTCAGGATTAGGACTTCAACCCATCTCCTTGAGGGACACAATTCAATTTGCACAAATATGTAGTTTGTATAAAGTTTACGTATATTATATCTAGTAATAAAATGATATGTCACTTTGTTCATTTTCTGTTGCTATAGCAAAATATCATCATCTGGGTAGTTTGTAAAGAAAAATTTATTTCTTATAATTCTGGAGGCTGGGGAGTTCAAGAACATGACTCAGGTATCTAGTGAGGGTCTTCTTTCTGTTTTCTCATGGCAGAAGAGCAGAGGAACTAGTGAGCACAAGCAAAGGAAACCACAGAGGCAGCCAGCCTGCTTTTATTACAACCCTCTCTCAAAAGAACTCACTCAGTCCCGTGAAAACTAATTCATTCCCTAGTGAACTAACTCACTCACTGGATGATGATATTAATCCATTCACAAGAGCTGCACCCTCATGGCCCTATCACCTCTTAAAATACCCACCTGTTAATATTATCACAATGGCAATTAATTTTCCAACACATAAACTGTTGGAAGTTACATTCAAGCCATAGCAGTAGATATTTAGATAGATAGATTATTTAAATGGTACAATTTGGATACAATTTAGGAAATTTATAGATCCTACATAAAATACACAAATTATTTGAGGTCCATAAGATGTCAGTTTGAGAAGCCCTGGAGTAATGTTTTCTTCTTTTTATGTTCTCTCTCTGCTTTATTTCGTGTTTTTTTTTTTTTAACACTTTTCTTTCTTCTTTCTTTTCCTCTCTCCCTCCTTCCATTTCTTCTTTTATTTCTACCTTCTTTTTCTTCATTCTTTCCTTTTTTTCTCTTTTTCTTTTTCATTCTTTGTCTCCTTCCTTCCTCCTTTTTTTCCCCTTCCTGCCTTCTTTCTGTTTCAAGATGATTTTATAAACAAGTAGTTCTTAACTTCCAAATTCTATATTCGTATTTCTCATAAACATAAAATGGTATGAAACTATGTACATTTAGAATGTCACTTCCTGGTTTTGTTAGAACAATTGGGACAACTTGTTTTTCTTCAGTGATTCAAAAGATGTGGGGAGAGTCTACAAATACAGAAGTGTCTTCTCTCAGGCAGACAAGAATGCAATGATTGATAGATTCTAGTGAGCAGCCATAGATTAACAGAGAATTATTGCAAATAATGACATCTCCAAATGAGATGTCACTTTGTTTTAAATCTGTAACAAATATTTAGAATTATTAAATAAATAACAGCAAATTATAAATTTAAATAGCTGACTAAAAACCCCTGGATATGGAAAACAATTTGGTACTTTGAAAAAAAATTAAAAACAGAATTACTGTCTAATCCAACAATTCCAATATTAGATGTATATCTAATAGAATTAAAATCAGAAGCTGGAAAAGATAGCTTCCTTCTAATTTTTATTGCAGTATTATTCACAACAGTCAAGATTTTAAAACAAACCCACATAAATAGATAAAGAAAATGTGGTATGTACATACAATGAAATCTTATATATTATTTACCAAAAAGGAGATGTTGCAATTTGTGACAACATAGATAAACCTGGAAACATTATGCTAAGTGCAGTAAGCCAATTAAAATAGAACAAGTACTACATGGTTCTACTTATGTGAGTTATCTATTGAATACATTAATTAAACTCATAGAAGCAAAGAGTAGACTCATGGTTGCTGGAGGACGGAGAAGTAGGAAGGCATTAGTCAAAAGACACAGAGTTTCAGTTATGCACAACATGAATAAGCTCTAGAGACCCTCTGCACAACAGTACCTATAGTTAGCAATATCACATTGTGTACTTACACATTTTCTTTTGATTTGCATTTCTTCAGTTTTGCTCTGATGTGCTTAGATGTAGGCTAACTTTTATTTACTTTGCTTAGTTGAGATTGCTATGTGGTTAAAACCAGATGGCTTACATTCTGTGATACATTTAATTTTGAATATGATTATTTCCATTGAATACTAGATAAACATGTATTAAAGCATTATTTTTCTCCCAATTATTTTTCTCTTCAAGTAAGCCTATACGTGTCAGGTACTCTATACATGGGCATATGAAAGCAGAAAAATTGCTATCAGTAGCATTTTACAATGTGAAAAACAGAAGGACATTTTTAAACAGAGAAAATATTACACACATATATATAAATGAATGTATATATTAAGTATCTTGTGTCAGTATTCAACAGTCAACACATATTTTCAAATGCATAAATTAATATTTATATTAAATACATCTCAATACATTGATTAGTAAATGACCCTGCTGAGTGAACTCAGACAGCCTTGTTCTAGCTTCCACACCCCTAAACATGATGCTAGGCTGTTTCTAATGAAGGTTATTTAAAGATTAATAATAATTTGGTGTGACTGAAATAGAATAGTGGAATGGAAAGTATGTGGTCTGTGAGAGTTTACATTTCAGTTCTTTTCTTGCATGTCCTAAGAGCTAATCACATTTTATTATTCATTTCCCTTTCTAATTTGTATACTATTTTCCCCATTGACCTATCAAAGAGAAAGAAAATTAAACACACACACCCTACACAAGCAAAAAGCTAACTTCATGTTTTCAGATCATACCTGTCGTTAAACCTGGTGAGAGAGCAGCATCTAGCATAGTGCTCAGTGCTGTCACTGCCTTAGCCTACTTTGAATGCAACTCAGGCAGTGAACACAGTCCACCTGCTAGGCCAAATTACCCTTTTCCTTTTACTTGGGTTAAAGAGGAACGTGTAGCATTATTAAGATAGTTTCCCATGGATAAGACTTTTTAAATCACCAATTGATAGTCATTTCATGATAGTATTAGCTAGGTTACCAACTCATAGAAGTTTATGATTTATTCATTGGTTAATCAATATTTAATGACTATTAAATGTTAGGCATAATATTATAGGAACAAGAGTTATGTAAGTGAATATAACAAAGTCTCACTATAAATTTGCACATAAATTTTAAGTTGGTTGGCCTTTAAGCAAAATGATTACAGACTCATTGCATCTTCAGTGTGAAATAGTCTTTTGAGTAGACCTTATTCTCAATACAAGACTCTCTCTATTACTTTGTGCTGAGGCAACTTGAAGTTACTGTTTTTTTTTCTCATCGTGAATATTTAATATATTCTAATCAATAGCTTTTATATATTAGCATTGTACATTTACATTAATGAAGAATTAAGCTTTTGAGTTCTAAATATAAAATAAATGAATGCCCTATTTTAGGCTAAAATAAGGCAGCAACGATATGCTAGTTTTATCATAAAACTGATGTGAGAGTTTTAAAGAAAATTGAAATTTTTACAAATGGATCCTAAAATAGTAAGTCCATTAACTCCGTACTTGGTTCATACAAATGCATGAAAATAAATATATAATAAGACTTAAGAAAGTGCAAGGATGCAAAGAGGAATATCCTTCATCATGAGTACTGGAAATGGAATAAGTCTGACTTTTCAATATGAAAAGTGATTATGGAAAATATAGGCAAAGCCTGTAACTGATGGGATAAATTCAATTCAGCAGAGTACAAATGGGAAGCTTATTTTGGCCTCAATCTAGGCCAAGTTTTAAAATACAACAGTGTAAATAATGGGTTTGATATTTTGCCTGCTCTTTTTCTTGTATTCTTAGCACCTACGGCAATGCCAACATAGGAGACATTCAATAAATATTTGCTGAATGAAGAAATTACATAGACCACAAAAAAATAAAACCTCATAGATAATTGCTACAAATATAACCAAACCTAATGAGGTTTTCATTATAAAGTTAAACCCTGTATTAAATTCTGTATTGCAAAGAATAAATCAATATATAGATGTAAGTAGATACAGGTATAGAGTTTTAAAGGTTTCTCATATTCGAATACTTTGTAAGGTGACTGACTAAAATTTATGTGAATTAGCAATTAGCTAAAATAAACTAGGGAGCATACTGTTTTGAAAATGGTAATTATTGCTTAGCATTGTTTTAATGCCGTCATTTTCTATGAAGAAAGGGATTGTAACATAATATTAGTCTACCACTGAAGTTTCAAAAGGCAGATTTTTTCTTTATAATTTGGGCATTTTTAGTGGAAAAGAAAGGAACATCAGTAGGTATTTTATGAGTGTTATTTAGTTATCATCATGTGAATCTTAAAATGAGAGTTTCATGTTCATAACATTTCAGATTTATCATCACAGCTGTTATTGTTTAAATCTTTGAATAATGCATGAAGAAAAGATAAATGAAACAACGTCTTTTCTCACAAGCGTAGCTGTAGTCAACTTTAGGTTAAATATCGGTATATACTTCACTAAAGCAGTTTTAACAAATGAAGCTGCTTGGCACAGCTAGATGATTTCATGTTGAATAAAAAAACAGTCCTAGTTTGCCATTGTGGAACCATCTCAATGTCATGACTGCTTCTTATTATCTATTCATTCTTTGGGAAAGGGATGAAATCCAGGGAGGTACCACATCTTACAATTATTTATTTGTTTGCTCATTCAAAATTTTCATTCAACAAATGTTTGTTGAGAGCTTACATGTTTCACATTTCACCTCACTACCCGGAAATGCTAGCTACAGGAATTCATCCTAAGAAAAATGTATATTGAGTAGAAGCAAATACTTAATATGAAAGTCTATATATTAAGAAAGAAGAAAAAAAGAACATCCTATAGTTCTTACAAAAGGGGACTTACTAAGTTAAATATCATCAAACCTAGAAAATGATGTTTTATATTCATGTTCATTAATGTAAAATATATTCACAATATCTTCCTAAATAAAATATGCATACTAAAAAACAATTTGGAGAAATCATAATAATATATGTATGTATGTGTATAAAAGTGCTGTTTGAATATATATTAAATAATTAGCTGATTTTATGTCTCACGTGATGTTATGGAAGAATACCATTAAAAAAATCTATTTCATTTCTGCAGAGACTATATAGTCCACTGTAAACTTGTATTTAGTGTTTAAAAGAATTATAGAAAACATTGATTTAAAAAGCTCTATATTTTCAGAGAGATTAAGAAAACTAAACTCTAGTTAATATTCAATATAGTCTGAATTAGAATTTGAAGGGATCTCACTTCCCCTACTTACTTCTTCAAAACTAGAATCCCTTTGCTGTTTATACCGTCTTTTGACTATTTCTTCTCTTTATTTAGACTCTGATTTTCTATGAATATTTCGAAGAAGCCAAACATTAGCACTCTTTGAACCATACAGTGTTTCCAAAAATATACACCAACATTTTAGCATTTATTTCTGATGCTTTTGCAACTGCCCCAGGATAAATATCTGTCTGACTTAACTGACCAAGTAGAAGTTAATTTACATGTGACATGATCACTTAAATAAAAGCATTTAAGTTCAAAGGCAAAAGATGGTTTAGGGATTCAAACAGTGGAATAGTAGAGAAAAGATGCCCTAAAATTTTTACTATGGTAATTACAGATCGAATGACTAACTTAAATCAATTATTGGCATGTTACAATGTAAAATAGAAAAAAATTTGGAAAACAAGTGCAAAAGATAGAATCATAGAATCATTCTTTATATCATAAACTCTACCTTTATAACCATAACTCTTTTAAGCAATTCAGCACTGATTCTGAGTGATATATACCGTCATTTATTTTTTTCAAAACCCTGTGAAAACACTGGGGAATGCCCTGTACCAAAGTGAAATTCATCTTTATTTCCTGTTGAGAACTTACTCTCAGTGTAGTTTATCTGAAAGGGAAATTGAATATACTATCAGTCTGCTGTCCATCCTGATTTACTGGGATAGCTGCCTTTAGCTGTCCTAAGGAAGGCTTAGAAGCATTCTCTGAAGACCTTCAACCTCAGTAGCATAGGCCTAAATAGCTATCTCAAGGACACGTAACTCATAAAAGCATGAAATGTTTTCATCAGCAAATCATAGAGAGCAGTCTGTATTACGTGGGATTTGTGTGGAATTTTATGATAACCAGAGTATCCATTGAAATATCCCTGGGTTCCACAAGAGAACTCCATGAAAATGACAGAAGAGTAAAGATTGGGTTTAATATTAAAGTACTGAAATATACAAAGTCATGTATTGTATGGGAATTAATCATGATTTGCATATTTTACAGAATAACTATAATAGTAATAGACATTCCAAAAAGATGATAACAGCTATAACTTTTTAAGTTTAAAAAGTATTTCTATTAGTTGTTTTTCTTTTTCCACTTAGTTTCCAAACAACTTTTAGTAGATGTTGCATTTCTAATTTCACTTGACAGACTATTAGAAGGTAAACATAACCTAGTCAACATTGTATAACTAGAAAGCCATATGAAATTTGATATTCTGATTCATTAATTCATTTTACAAAGGTGTTTTAGTATCTAAGATGTACAAAACTCTATACCAAGTACTTAATAGTCACTGGATAAAAAGTAGGTGGGCAATAATGGAGGAAGACAGGAAAAAAGGAAGACTAGTAATAAGGAATGTAGTAAGGAAAGAAAGAAGCTGTATCTGTCACCACCCAAGAAGTTATCTTTGCCCACTGCCTTGACAGAGCCAATTTATCAAGACAGGAGAATTACAATAGAGAAAGAGTTTAATTCATGCAGAGCTGGCTATACTGGAGAGGGGAATTTTATTATTACTCAAATCAGTCTCCCCAAGAATTTAGGGATCAGAGTTTTAAAGACTACTTTGGTTGATAAGGGACCAGTGAGTCAGGAGTGCTGATTGATTGGGTCCAAGAAGAAATCATAAGGAGTTGATGCTGTCCTCTTGAGCTGAGTCATTTCTTGGGTAGGGCCCATGAGACCAGATGAGCCATTTTATCAACCTGGCTGGTGCCAGCTGGTTCATCCAGTGCAGCGTCTGCAAAATATCTCAAACACTGATCTTAGTATTCCCAGGAGCAATTTAGGGAGGTTTAGAATCTTACAGACTCCACCTGCATGACTCCTAAGCCATAATTTCTAATCTCATGGCTTATTTGTTAGTACTGCAAAGGCAATTTCGTCCCCCAGGAAGGAAGAGAGTTCTTTTGGGAAAGTTAAACTATAAAACAAGCTCCTCCAAAGGTTAGCTAGGCCCAAACCCAGGAATGAACAGGGACAACTTGGAGTTAGAAGCAAAACGGGGTTGGTTAGGTCACATCTCTTTCACTGCAATAACTTTCTCAGTTATTAATTTTGCAAAGATAGCTTCAAATCTATGGTTGAAACTACCCAAACTTCTTGCTTAATCTAACTGAAATGTTTCTAAACAGTTTGGGTGAGTTGGCTTTCATATGTTTCAAAGTCTGTTGCATTAAAGTCTACATCAAATAAGTTAAAATTGAATTTATTCTCAGAAAGCCTGACCTATTAAAGACAATTTATATATGTATATATATGTATATTTACCAAATTATTAAACATTAATGTAATTAAATTTGAGACTGTAGTGTAATAACAGTGTCAAATAGATCCAGTCAGGAGTAGAGCAGCTGAAGAAGTCTTAAATGAAGAAGTGGTATTTGAGCTGAGCTTTGGAAACTAAGAGAGAGTTAACCAGGTGAAAAGGAGAGATAAGAAGGCAGAGCATGTTCTGCAGATAGACAAACCAGCATATGCAAACGCTTACAGTGTAGAAAGGGTCTGGTATCTAAAAGGCATATAGGAGGGCAGCATGTCCAGAGGTCAGGGAGTGAGGTGCAGATTCTTACAAATTGTATTATTATTAAGGATCTTGGTCTTGACCATAGGAATAATGGGTAACTATGGATAGTTCATATAGGGGAATTAAGTGATTTAATTTGCATTTTTAAAACATTGTTCTTTCGTGGCACTGGGAAAAGGGTTAGCCAAAGTCAATATGGACATAATAGTTACGAAGCTGTTTCCTTAGTCCAGGTCAGATATAACGGCAATTTAGACTAAGGAGTTTGTTGCTGAGAAGGAGAGAAGTGTGGACTTTTAAATAAGTATTTAGGAGCAAAACCACAGAACTTGGAAAAGTTTTAGCAGGAGAGAAAGTGTAAGGAGTGGGTCTCCGATTACACGGTTGTGTAACTGGACATAGAGTTATGGCATTCATCCAAAGAGAAAATTCTGGAATAGGACTCTTCCTGTGTAGAGTGAGAAGTTTGGTTTCACATTTTTCACTGTCCTTGTAGAAGTTAAGTTTTGGTGAGCCAGATTAATATATGAATTTGATCCACAGAGATGATGACAGATGTAGAGATGCATGTGTGAGTCATTGTCATATAGATGATAATCGAAGCACTGGGGTGAATAAAATTTTCTGTGAAAAAATAAGCGTTCAATGATCAGAAATAAACCTTCATTAAATAAAAAGAATAGGCAGAATCTGCTCATGCAAATGGCTAGAAATAGTGACAAAGAAAGGAAAAAAGAGATTCTCATGTCTGAGGAGGTACGAGTTTTAATAAGAAAAAAAGTGTGTTTTTGTCATATAGTGGTAATATGGGGTAAGATGAAAAAAATAAATTTAATAGTATACAGTTTATTAAAGTGCTCCTAGAAAACTTGTGATGAAATGATAAGACAGGCAATAAAATGGAGTGAGAAATAAGAAAAAAAGATAATTATAAATTATTTTCTTTTGTTATTATTCCAAATTTTCATGCCCTACGCTAAACTTGGCCTCTAAATTTCTGAGTGGCTTCCTAGTTACTTAGGATAAAAGAAGAAATTACATTTGTTATGTTGCAGAAAACAAAATTAATAGAGAAAATAATATATTTTACACATTTATTGGCTGCATAGTGTTGCAGATATTCCTTTACTAGACTGTTAATATGCTATAGTATTTGAGTCTTTTTTCTCCATCAGCATCTTACATAGCATCTGGCTACAGCCTGTTATGGATAAGTTAACTTTTAAAAATCCATTATGTACTTCAAAATTAGTTCTGTAATTGTATTATCACTATGGAAGAATTGGCTACATTTCAGCATAAAATATAAATAGATCTGACTTTTTTCATTAATATTTCACAGTACATGGTTTAGTATTGAATTGAAGCAGAACACTGAGGTGGTCATGAAAAGGACAATTTATAAATGTGAATTTAACCACAGAGAGATAAAATAAATCTTAGTTTTAGTTCTTCTGGGTGAATATGGTTTCCTGGATATATCTACATAAAAAGTATATTCAATAAAAATAGAACATCTTCATTAATGTGATAAAGATATAATCAACACCTCCCTGTTAAACATTATTCAACAAATATAGCTTATGAAGAATCAACAGGCCAGGCATGGTGGTGCAGGCCTGTAATCCCAGCACTTTGGGAGCCCAAGGCAGGTGGATCACCTGAGGTCAGGAGTTTAAGAGCAGTCTGGCCAAGTTGGTGAAACCCTGGCTCTACTAAAAAAATAAAAGTAAATAAAATTAAAATTAAAAATTAGCCAAGCGTGGTGGCAGATGCCTGTACTCCCAGCTACTTGGGAGGCTGAGGAGGAGGGAAAATCGCTTGAAACCAGGAGGTGGAGGTTGCAGTGAGCCGAGATTGCACCACTGGCACCCCAGCCTTGGTGACAGAGTAAGATTCCATCTCAAAAAAAACCAGTCAACAATATCCCATTCTTTCTGTACATAGCACAGCTCTTGTCTTTACACACACAACTGAGAGTTATTGACATATGTGTCTGAATTCACATTTCTTCCAAAGGAGATTGACCAGCTCTATACCATGAAATTTCAGTTTGCCAAAGCCTTTTTCTATTAGTTTCGTTCACCTGCTTATCTTTTATGGCAAAGAGATGCTATTTGAATTCGTACTTTTGGAAAACAAGTGCCTAGCAATCAATCATCTTGCTTATTTTATGTGGAACCCTAATAGGCTGGTGGATAATTATTGTGTTTACTTTTTAAGAAAACAGAGCTTCAAAAGCACCTGACAATTAACAATGCCATCTCTCACCAACTAAACTGTAAGTTCATATAGAAAATCAAAAGCTGTGGTTTTGAATAGGAAGAACAGTATTTGCTGAGCATTTTGTTTTGATAAGCCCAAAAAGCCATGAGGACCTCAGTATGGTTCCTCATGGGCTCAGTCCTTATTCTAGTCCCATTTCTGTCAATCCTTCAAACAACCCAAGGAAAAATGATGCTTCTTCCTACTGATATTTTGGAGATTGCTATTTTTAAATCCTATTTGTATTATATAGCAGAAACAAGAATGATTACATAATTTCTGGGGCCCAATACAAAATGCAAATGCTGGGCTTCTTGTTAAAAAAATCTGAAGAATTTCAAAATGGTAACAAAAGAGCATTAAACTAAGCATGAGGCTCTTCTAAGTGTGGTCCCTGTGCAGGGGCACAGGTTGCTTATCAAGTCAGCCTGATCAGAAGACATGTAAGCCATCCCAAGAGAACAAAGTCAGAACCTGAAAGTTCATTTCAAAGGAAATATAATATTTATTTTTTAATATTTATTTCTCAGAGCTCATACCCTTTCCAAAAAAGCTGAAAATTTGTATCCTTGCTGTACTTTTCTGAATTTAAATATCTGTGTAATTTCCAAGCACATGTACTGCACAGACTTGTTTTTCTAACAGCTCCTCAGATATTGCATATCAATTACATGATCTATGCACCACCTGTTAGTGATGCTCTTATTATTTTCTGAGTATATGTTGCAGTTTCTTTTGAAGTAAGGCTTACTTTTGTTTAGCTTTATGGTCCTTAGTTTTCAAATCAAGTAAGATTTTCGCAGTTATAAACAGAATGGCTCTCACTCATCTTGGGCATCAAAGCCTAGATTTGCTCACTCTATCTTTCAGGAGTATTGAGTCCACACCTATTACCCACCTGAGGTAAATGCTGGAATGTAAACACTGCAGACTAAAATGAAGTTTGAGCATACAAATGAAGTGTTAAATGGAGTATAAAGTTGAAGCAGCCTATTTTAGAGTGTGGGCTTGCCTCAGGCTTTGTACACTATCAGGAAAGCTCAGACTTGGGGTTCTTGTCAGTTTGACGGGAGTTATAGAATCCTGTCTGAGATATTGTAAATGAAAGAGAGAGAAGGTAAGAATAAGAAACCATCAAGACATGGTACTCCTGTGAGTCAATGGTATTTTTAATTTGTCTTGTCAATTTGTAAATAAATGTTCTTTAAAAGTTTACAAATACGTATTTCAAATGAGAACCATCCAAATTATTAATTTTCTGTGATTCTGGTTAAATGAATTATCTTAGTTAGTATTCAGCTCTTTATTTATTGAAGCTAATTATATTGTTGATATGGATAAAGATGATCATTGTCTGAACATAGCAGTCTCGTTAAAAATGTGTAAATCAAAATCAGATATGGCCAGCTGCCATGACTCATGCCTGTAATCGCAGCACTTTGAGAGGCCAAAACAGGGGGATCACTTGAGGCCAGGAGCTCCTAACCAGCCTGGCCAACATAGTGAGAGAGACCCTGTCTCTATTTAAAAGAAAATATAAACATATTGGAAAGCCAAACAAAATTGGAAAATAGGATAATTATTAACATTAAAAAATATGAAACTCTAAATTAATATATGTCTATAAATTGTCTACCGAAAACTTAAGCTTCTTTTGGTTTTTAACTTTTTTTTAAATGTTCATGAAAAGGTATGTTCTTCTCGCTTTCAAAAAAGACAAAAAAGGACTATTCTGTTTAATTCCTTTGAAGTACAAAGCTATCCATAGAGGTTGCTACCTATATTTGTGAGGCGCAATCTCAACAGCATATTCACATATCTACTCATAACTTTTGACTGCATTGACATGTAGTTTTTTATGTATCTTTTCTGTTCATTTAATCAAGTACCACGAGGCAGTTTTTAATGTTGAGTTAATGCTCAAAAATTATATTCTGAACATGATTGCTTCCAAGCCTAGCTAGTCCTAATGACTGGAATAATGAATAACAGCAGTAAACAAAACCTGAGATATTGGCAGTGGGGATCAGAAAAGCCATATTTTGAGAAGATGTTTCCTCTATTTAAAATTTGGTAATTTATCCTCTAATGAACATTTTATGAGGTGGAGTCTCAAACACTTATAGAGTTTGAGACCATGATAGCCTTCCTAATTACTCTGTTAATGGTAGCAGCATAATAGAGATGTTGCTTACAGGCACACATTGAGTAGAGTGAAGAAAAATCATCTAAGAACTGACAAGCTCTGAGACAAGTTTTACATTACAGTACATCTTGGGGAATATAATAACAACAACAAAGCCTAGATCATTAGCTGTTTTTAGCAGTCTGTCATTATACTAGCTCTTCATGCTTCCAACAAAGCAGGCTGAATTATCACAGCAGTGTACAGGTTCTTTTTCACTACCTGAATCCACTCTGTGAGATATTTCAGAATGAATAAATATCTAGGAAGAAAACATATGTGTAAGTATTTACAAGAATTAAGGTGTGCCTACTATATAACAGCCCTAACTTGCCCAAACTGAAAAATGTGGATAGATTTCAGAAAACATTCCTCTTTTTCAACAGGTAATGCATCACAGGGTTATTTTTAAAGGAGTTATACTTTTAAATTAATATACAGTTGATATCTTATGCTAATCATGAAATGAGCTACCTGAAAGAAAGGCTGGTTGGGTTGCAAAGAAATTTAGATTTGAGTTTCGGTAACTCCTATTTGCTGATGGTCTATCTGAAATCAAGACCATGTCTATCAAACTGTGAAAAAATCAAGTAAAAATATCAGAAAAATATAGGTTGGGGCAATGTAGTAGATTAGATAATCTCAATGACCCTCCAGACTGGAATACTAATCTAGGTAAGAGATTTTAAAATATATCTTTTTAAACAAATGTAAGAGCTAACATAAAATTAAGAAATCTGTAGATCCTTCAAACAAAGTGAAAGCAGAAACACTCGAGAAAGAAAACTTTAAAGACCAACAATCATACTTAGGGATTTTTTTCAAAACCTGGAAATCTTTAACCTCTGCTTTGAGAGCACTAAGTGCATTGGATGTGAGAAATGAAGCCAGGACCTTCCTAATCTGGGTAATTTATGGGAATCATATGCATAACAGTCAGTAAACGTTTCTAGTCATAAGAAAAATTATATATTAAAGGAAATAATGTTTCCAATTTTACATTAAATTATCTTGGGAAAAATAATAAATTTTCCTCAACTAATTTTATGGGGCAAACAAAAATTTGATAAATTTTCATATAAATACAAGAAATTAAAATCACAGATTCACTTGCAAAATTTCTAATGATGATATAATATATTGAATGCAGATGTTATAAAAAAGGTATACTTGTTGGATTTGATTTCAGAATTGAAGATTGCTTTAGTATCAAAAAAATGTTTAATGCACTGCATTAAAAAAGGGAGGATAAAATATAATAAACTCAATAAATTTTAAAATACTTTGAATTATATAAACACTTGTTCATGACTTAGAAACATATTAGCAAATTAGAAATCCTGTGAAAATTCCATAAATTCATAAAGTCCATGTATTCCTGTACACAAAGATCCCATCAGTATATATTATATTTAATGGTAAAATATTGAAAGCCTTTATTTATAATCCAAAACAAATCAAGGATACCCATAACCACTACTTCTATTTCATGTTATATTCAAGAACCTTAAGAGCTTATAGGGAATAAAGCTAAGTTTTGTTAGGTGAAAATTCACATTTTTATTATTTTCACATGATGTAGAAAACTAAAAAAACCACACAGACAAGTTTATAGAATTAATATGAACATTTTGTTAGGTTACTAGATGCAAGAATCAACATAAAAAATCATTTTCTAACCAGCAACAGTTAGAATTTATGCATAAGTAAATAAGAATCATTAAACATATCAAAAGTATGACATGCCTACAAAAATATATTTTGTGAAAATAAATTATAAAACTTCATTGAAAATACCTAAAGAAAAGCTAAATATTTGTAATTACCTCATTATTGGGTAGAAATAAATATTGGATAGTTATCATCTCTCCTTAAATAGATTAATAGAATCAATGGAATTCTAGTCTGTTAAACCCCAAAGACTTTTCATGGATTTTGACAACCTGATTCTACTATATTTAATGAAATTCAGAGAGTGAGATGCAAGAAATACTCAACAGGAAAAAAAAAACAAAAACAAAAAAGAGAGTCAAACCCTATTGATTTCAAGATTCATAATAAAGATATAGTAATTACATCTAAGTAAAATTATTGTAGAGATAAATAAAAAGTTCAATGCAGCAAGACAGAAATAGAAATTATAAAAAAGGATAAGACATTAACAGAAGGTATGATTGATGAAAGTAACATCTAGAACACATAAATGTTATGAATAAACAAATTTGAAAAATACCATTAAACAGATTAAAAATTGAAGAAAAATATGTTATCAGGCATTTTATGGAAGGCCTCAGAATATGTTAGAATGGTTAAAGATTAATTTGAAGACACAAGTAATTCAATAAAAACATCACAAAATATGGTAAGGAAAAAGAGAAAACAGTAGGAATGGGACTCTATAAATCTTTAGTGGATTGAACTTTAATGCAGGGTCCCTGCCATTGGCCCGCACAGCAGGAGGTGAGCAACAGGTCAGTGAGCATTACCTCCTGAGCTCTGGCACCTGTCAGATCAGTGGTGGTATTGGATTGTCCTAAGAGCATAGACCCTATTTTGAACTGTACATGCAAGGGATCTAGGTTGTGTGCCGCTTATGAGAATCTAATGCCTGCTGATCTGAGGTGAAACAATTTCATCCAGAAACCAGTCACCTACCATACCCCACCCCCAATCATGGAAAATTTGTCTTTTATTAAATGAGTCCCTGGTGCCAAAAAGGTTGGGGACTGCTGCTTTAATATGCATTATAAGAAAATCAGGTTTGGAAAATCGTGGTAAGCTTCTTTTTTTATTATTGCATTTTAGGTTTTGGGGTACATGTGAAGAACATGCAAAATTGTTGCATAGGTACACACATGGCAGTGTGATTTGCCACCTTCCTCCCCTTCACCTATATCTGGCATTTCTCCCCATGCTATCTCTCCCGACCTCCCCTCCCCCATCCCTCCCCATTTCCCCCCAACAGACCCCTGTGTGTAGTGCTCCCCTCCCTGTGTCCACATGTTCTCATTGTTCGACACCTGCCTATGAGTGAGAACATGCAGTGTTTGATTTTCTACTCTTGTGTCAGTTTGCTGAGAATAATGGTTTCCAGTTTCATCCATGTCCCTACAAAGGACACGAACTCATCATTTTTGATGGCTGCATAATATTCCATGGTGTACATGTACCACATTTTCCCTGTCCAGTCTATCATCAATGGGCATTTGGGTTGGTTCCAGGTCTTTGCTATTGTAAACAGTGCTGCAATGAACATTCGTGTGCATGTGTCCTTATAGTAGAATGATTTATAATCCTTTGGATATATACCCAGTAATGGGATTGCTGGGTCAAATGGAATTTATATTTCTAGGTCCTTGAGGAATCACCACACGGTCTTCCACAATGGTTGAACTAATTTACACTCCCACCAACGGTGTAAAAGTGTTCCTATTTCTCCACATCCTCTCCAGCATCTGTTGTCTCCAGATTTTTTAATGATCGCCATTCGAACTGGCGTGAGATGGTATCTCAATGTAGTTTTGATTTGCATTTCTCTAATGACCAGTGATGATGAGCATTTTTTCATATGTTTGTTGGCCTCATGTATGTCTTCTTTTGTAAAGTGTCTGTTCATATCCTTTGCCCACTTTTGAATGGGCCTGTTTGTTTTTTCCTTTTAGATCTGCTTTAGTTCTTTGTAAATTCTGGATATCAGCCCTTTGTCAGATGGGTAAACTGCAAAAATTTTTCCCATTCTGTTGGTTGCCGATTCACTCTAATGACTGTTTCTTTTGCCGTGCAGAAGCTGTGGAGTTTGATTAGGTCCCATTTGTCTATTTTGGCTTTTGTTGCCAATGCTTTTGGTGCTTTGGTCATGAAGTCCTTGCCTACACCTATGTCCTGAATGGTTTTGCCTGGATTTTCTTCTAGGGTTTTTATGGTGTTAGGTCTTATGTTTAAGTCTTTAATCCATCTGGAGTTAATTTTAGTGTAAGGCATCAGGAAGGGGTCCAGTTTCTGCTTTCTGCACATGGCTAGCCAGTTTTCCCAACGCTGTTTATTAAACAGGGAATCCTTTCCCCATTGCTTGTTTTTGTCTGGTTTGTCAAAGATTGGATGGTTGTAGATATGTTGTGTTGCCTCCGAGGCCTCTGTTCTGTTCCATTGGTTTATATCCCTGTTTTGGTAACAGTACCATGCTGTTTTGATTACTGTAGCCTTGCAGTATAGTTTGAAGTCAGGTAATGTGATGCCTCCTGCTTTGTTCCTTTTGTTTAGAATTGATTTGGCTATGCGGGCTCTCTTTTGGTTCCATATGAAGTTTAAGGTGTTTTTTTCCAGTTCTGTGAAGAAGGTCATTGGTAGCTTGATGGGAATAGCGTTTAATCTGTAAATTACTTTGGGCAGTATGGCCATTTTCACGATATTGATTCTTCCTAACCATGAACACGGAATGTTTCTCCATCTGTTTGTGTCCTCTCTTATTTCTTTGAGCAGTGGCTTGTAGTTCTCCTCGAAGAGGTCCTTTACGTTTCTTGTTAGTTGTATTCCTAGGTATTTTATTCTCTTTGTTGCAATTGTGAATGGTAGTTCGTTCTTGATGTGGCTCTCTTTAAGTCTGTTATTGGTGTATAGGAATGCTTGTGATTTTTGCACATTGATTTTGTATCCTGAGACTTTGCTGAAGTTTCTTATCAGTTTCAGGAGATTTTGGGCTGAGACGATGGGGTCTTCTAGATATACAATCATGTCGTCTGCAAATAGAGACAATTTGACTTCTTCCTTTCCTGTTTGAATACCCTTTATTTATTTTTCTTGCCTGATTGCTTAGGCTAGAACTTCCAGTACTATATTGAATAGGAGTGGTGACAGCGGGCATCCTTGTCTAGTGCCAGATTTCACAGGGAATGCTTCGAGTTTTTGCCTGTTCAGCATGATATTGGCTGTTGGTTTGTCGTAAATAGCTTTTATTATTTTGAGATATGTTCCATCAATACCTAGTTTATTGAGGGTTTTTACCATAAAGGGCTGTTGAATTTTGTCAAAGGCCTTCTCTGCATCAATTGAGATAATCATGTGGTTTTTGTCTTTGGTTCTGTTTATGTGGTGAATTACATTTATAGACTTGCGTATGTTGAACCAGCCTTGCATCCCTGGGATGAAGCCTACTTGATCATGGTTGATAAGCTTTTTGTTGTGCTGTTGCAATCGGCTTGCCAGTATTTTATTGAAGATTTTTGCATCCATGCTCATCATGGATATTGGCCTGAAGTGTTCTTTTCTTGTTTAGTCTCTGCCAGGTTTTGGTATCAGGATGATGTTGGTCTCATAAAATGATTTGGGAAGGATTCCCTCTTTTTGGATTATTTGGAATAGTTTCAGAAGGAATGGTACCAGCTTCTCTTTGTATGTCTGGTAGAATTTGGCTGTGAACCCATCTGGACATGGGCTTTTTTTGGGTGGTAGGCTCTTAATTGCTGCCTCAACTTCAGACCTTGTTATTGGTCTATTCAGGGTTTCAGCTTCTTCCTGGTTTAGGCTTGGGAGGAGGTAAGTGTCCAGGGATTTATCCATTTCTTCCAGGTTTACTAGTTTATGTGCATAGAGTTGTTTGTAATAATCTCTGATGGTGGTTTGAATTTCTGTGGAATCTGTGGTGATATCCCCTTTATTGTTTTTTATTGCATCAATTTGGTTATTCTCTCTTTTCTTTTTTATTAATCTGGCTAGTGGTCTGTCTATTTTGTTGATCTTTTCAAAAAACCAGCTCCTGGATTTATTGATTTTTTGAAGGGTTTTTTGTGTCTCTATCTCCTTCAGTTCTGCTCTGATCTTAGTTATTTCTTGTCTTCTGCTAGGTTTTGAGTTTTTTTGATCTTGCTCCTCCAGCTCTTTCAATTTTGATGCTAGGGTTTCAATTTTAGATCTCTCCTTGCTTCTCATGTGGGCACTTATTGCTATATATTTTCCTCTAGAGACTGCTTTAAATGTGTCCCAGAGATTATTGTATGTTGTGTCTTCGTTCTCGTTTGTTTCAAAGAACATCTTTATTTCTGCCCTCATTTCATTTTTTATCCAGTCAACATTCAAGAGCCAGTTATTCAGTTTCCATGAAGCTGTGAGGTTCTGAGTTAGTTTCTGCATTCTGAGTTCTAACTCGATTGCACTGTGGTCTGAGAGACTGTTTGTTATGATTTCCGTTCTTTTGCATTTGCTGAGGAGTGATTTATTTCCAATTATGTGGTCAATTTTAGGGTAGGTGTGATGTGGTGCTGAGAAGAATGTATATTCTGTGGATTTGGGGTGGAGAGTTCTGTAAATGTCTATTAGGTTTGCTTGGTCCAGGTCTGAGTTCAGATCCTGGATATCCTTGTTAATTTTCTGTCTGGTTGATCTGTCTAATATTGACAATCGGGTGTTAAAATCTCCCACTATTATTGTGTGAGAGTCTAAGTCTCTTTGTAAGTCATTAAGAACTTGCCTTATGTATCTGGGTGCTCCTGTATTGGGTGCGTATATATTTAGAATCGTTAGCTCTTCTTGTTGCATTGATCCTTTTACCATTATGTAATGTCCTTCTTTGTCTCTTTTGATCTTTGTTGCTTTAAAGTATGTTTTATCAGAGATGAGAATTGCAACTCCTGCTTTTTTTTGCTCTCCATTTGCTTAGTAAATCTTCCCCCATCCCTTTATTTTGAGCCTTTTTGTATCGTTGCATGTGAGATGGGTTTCCTGGATACAGCACACTGATGGGTTTTGGTTTTTTATCCAATTTGCCTGTCTGTGTGTTTTGATTGGGGCATTTAGTCCATTTACATTTAGGGATAATATTGTTATGTGTGAATTTGATACTGCCATTTTGATGGTAGCTGGCTGTTTTGTTCATTAGTTGATGCAGATTCTTGATTGTGTCGATGCTCTTCACCATTTGGTATGTTTTTGGAGTGGCTGGTACTGGTTGTTCCTTTATATGTGTAGAGCCTCTTTCATGAGCTCTTGTAATGCAGGTCTGGTGGTGATGAAATCTCCGAGTACTTGCTTGTTCACAAAGGATTTTATTTTTCCTTCACTTATGAAGCTTAGTTTGGCTGGATAGGAGATTCTGGGTTGAAAGTTCTTTTCTTTAAGGATGTTGAATATTGGGCCCCACTCTCTTCTGGCTTGTAGGGTTTCTGCTGAGAGATCTGCTGTGAGTCTGATGGCCTTCCCTTTGTGGATAACCCGACCTTTCTCTCTGGCTGCCCTTAGCATTTTCTCCTTCATTTCAACCCTGGTGAATCTGACGATTATGTGCCTTGGGGTTGCTCTTCTTGACGAATACCTTTGTGGTGTTCTCTGTATTTCCTCGACTTGAATATTGGCCTGCCTAGCTAGGTTGGGGAAGTTTTCCTGGATAATATCCTGAAGAGTATTTTCCAGCTTGGATTCATTCTCTTCGTCATATTCAGGTACACCTATCAAACGTAGATTAGGTCATTTCACATAGTCCCACATTTCTTGGAGACTTTGTTCATTCTTTTTTACCCTTTTTTCTCTATTCTTGCCTTCTCGTTTTATTTCATTGAGTTGATTTTTGACCTCTGTTATCCTTTCTTCTGCTTGGTCAATTCGGCTGTTGAAACTTGAGCATGCTTCATGAAGTTCTTGTGTTGTGTTTTTCAGCTCCATCAATTCACTTATATTCCTCTCTGTGTTGTCCATTCTCATTAGCATTTCGTCAAATCTTTTTTCAAGGTTCTTAGTTTCTTTGTATTGGGTTAGAACATGTTCTTTTAGCTCACTGTAGTTTCTTATTACCCACCTTGAAGTCTGATTCTGTCATTTCATCACACTCCTTCTCCATCCAGCCTTGTTCCCTTGCTGGTGAGGAGTTGTGACCCCTTTTAGAAGGAGAGGTGTTATGCTTTTGGGTGTTTTCATCCTTTTTGCACTGGTTTCTTCCCATCTTTTTGGGTTTATCCACCTGTTGTCTTTGTAGTTACTGACTTTCAGATTGGGTCCCTGAGTGAACTTCCAGTTTGTGGATGCTGAAGCTACTTCTTTTCTTAGCTTTTGTGGATGCTGAAGTTACTTCTTTTTCTTAGCTTTCCTTCTAACAGTCTGGCCCCTCTGCTGTAGGACTGCTGAGGTCCACTCCAGGCCCTGCTTGCCGGGGGATCACCTGCAGCAGCTGCAGAACAGTAAGGGTTGCTACCAGTTTCCTCTTCTGTTATCTTTGTCCCAGAAGGATGCCCGCCAAATGTCAGTCTGTTCTCTCCATTATGAGTTGACTCTTTGGATATACGGGGTTCAGGGTGCTGCTTGAGGAGACAGTCTGTCCTTTATTGGAGCTTGAGTCCTGAGCTGTGAGCTCCGTTGTTCATTCAGAGTTGCTGGGCAGGTACATTTAGGTTTGCTGCAGCAGAACTCATAAACCCCCCTTTTTTTTTTCTTTTTTTTTTTTCCCCAGGTGCTCTGTACCAGGGAGTTAGGGCTTTATTTATGAGTTTCCGTTGTGCTGCTGCCTTTTTTTTTTCTTTCAGGGCTGCCCTACCCAGCGAGGAGGCAGCCTAGTCACTGTCTGCCTGCACAGGCTTTGCTGAGCTGCTGTGAGCTCCGCCCAGCTGCCATGTGATCTTCCCTGCAGTCCTGTTTATATGAGTGTAGTTAGAACTGCCTTGGCAATGGTGGCCTGCCTCTGTTATGGCAGACTCTCTCTGTAGTGGCAGGTTGCCTCAGCAACGACAGGTTGCCTCAGCAATGGCGGGCTGCCTCAGCGATGGTCAGACTGCCTCAGTAATGGTAGAGTGTCTCAGTAATGGCAGATGCCCCCCACAGAGCCAGACCGTCCCAGGTTCAGCTGTGCTTGCTGTGAAACTCTCAACCCAGAGCGTTTTCAATTACTGTTTTTTTTTTTTTTTGGAGAGGGGGTGGGACCAGCTGAGCCTGATCACCTGGCTCCCTGACTCAGAGTCTTTTTTTTGTTGTTGTTGTTGTTGTTGAACGGTGGACTCTTTCTCTGTTGAAAAGGCGCTGGGATCTCCCAAGCTGAGACTCACTGAGCCGGCTGAAACAGCGGCGCTGAGATTCCTGGCGGTTTTTTGCCTAGGAATCTTCTGGCCTGGCTCGCTATTTCAGATGAATAGGTGAGTCTGCCATCTCAGGGCTCCAATCGTCAGCTAAGAGAGCACCCAGACCAGTGTCTTTTGTATGGAGAACTGCCACGCCAGGGCGCGGGCAAAGCAGCCATACGGGCCGAAACAGCCATGCTGGCGACCCATGGGGCTCCTCTGCCTGGGAATCTCCTGGTCTGTGGGCAATAAAAATCTGTCTGGAAATGCTGCGTCCACTCACCCTCTGCACTTTCACTGGGAGCTGTAATCCTGAGCTGTTCCTAGTCGGCCATCTTCCCGGAAGCAGTGGTAAGCTCTTAGTTTCATTGATGACTAACGTTCCTGGACAAAAGCAGGAGAGAAAAGTGAACAGCTTCCAGACAAGTTGATGAATGAATAAAATGGGGTCATCAGGCAGTAACAGAAATCTAGGACAATGGGACACCCTATGCTTTCTCTTAAGCTTAGCTCCCATTGAGAAACATGTAAGTAGACAAATCAGTGGACAGGTTTGGTAGAGAGAAAATATCATTTCCTCTTCAGTTAAATGTGTAAACAGAGTATATTTAATGACTTAACAAACAAACAAACACCTCACTATTTAGGCAATACCCAGTATCCCCAAGTATTTTGCCAATTTCATGCATCATATTCACCTGTAGTGTATGTTTGTGGACTATTCAATCAGTATTGCTGAGGGAGGAAACCTTATTTCAAATGTGCTGGCAAGTTGAGATTTCAGCACCTGTCATGGTTCATTTCAAATGCGTAAGTTTTGGCTCAGTATACAAACCAACTAAAACAAATGTTCTTGGGAGTTTTCTGATGAAAAGAGGAAATTCTTTAATAATGAGCACTAAATAACTCAGAAACACTGTCTGCATATACACATACACAGGTACCTACACATGTACATACACATTGTGTATTAATTTTACATGGATGGCCTTGTATTTATGTGTGTGGGAGACGTGTTAACTTTTACACTTAATTAATTTGTTATTGAGCCTGGATTCTTATACTTTCCAAATCATTTCAAATTGTTTGTGAATTTTCTAAAAATATAATAGATTATATGCTTATTTGGTAATGTGATTTATTTCCTTCTCAAGTACATGAGAACACACACAGCTCTTTAGAATACTGCATTAATTTCTCTACATCTCTCCATAAATTAAATTTGCATAACTGATATACAAGGAAAGTTCTAACAGAAAGTGTAAATTCACATAGTGAGTAGATGTCCCAAGCAGTGACAATAACTTAGCAGCTTTAAAATAATTTCTCTTGTTACTTAGGTACATGTGTATATACAGAAATGTTAACATACATCAGTCATACACACTCTCTTGCCCACCAGCCCACCTACCACATACACCCTTCTAGTTTGTGGATTTTATCATCATTCTACCAGTCATAAAAGCATCTTAAACTTTGTATAGGGGCTAATAGATTCTTAATTACCTCCTATATTAAGACACTTGACAAATCAAAGGCAAGCAACATTAATAATAAACAGCCATTGCCTGACCAAAGTCATGATAAAAGGCATTTTCTTCATGTTTCCTTTACAGCAGGTACAAGATGATGTTGAAATTGGCATGGCACTTGTTTTGGAATCATATTACCCAGAATTTAAATCTTCATTCAACCACTTTCTACTGGGTAAACAAAAATTAAGTTATTGATTTATTTTAGCATTATTTCTCCAATTATAGAATGAGAGTAATAAAAACTACCTCACTCTAAGCTGAAATAAACCTACACATCATGGGAAACATGCACAATATCTGGAACCCTTTTTTACTGGTTTTCATTCAATTTTGAAATCAGTATCACCAGGCACTGTGCAACAGTCTGCATGGGCTTATAAAAATGAATGAACAAGATTTTGGCCTTCATTTTTCACAGTTTCATAGTCTCATAGGGGAGACAAAGAATCACGTTAATAGTGTTGTTAAGTATACAGTAAAGATATGTTCGGAGTATTTTGGGAGTTGAAACAAGAAATGAGCTACATCTCAAAGTACATAATGCATTAGACAGGCTGTGGGGAGAAGGAATTGTGAGTAGAAAAATCCATCCAAGTTAAAAAAAGAGAGAGAGAGAGAGAAAGCATAATGCATCCTTTTTCTTTAATGTCCTTATCTATCCAACCTCATCTCACCTTCTAATTCTTAGGCTTACTTCTCATTTTAAAATAAGGCATGATAGGCTAAGTGTGGTGGCTCATGCCTGTAATCCCAGCACTTTGGGAGTCCGAGGTGGGCAGAATATTTGAGGTCAGGAGTTCCAGACCAACCTGGCCAACATGATAAAGCCACGTCTCTACTAAAATTAAAAAAAATTAGCTGGGTATTGTGGCATGTGACTGTAATCCTATCTACTAGGGAAGCTGTGACAGGAGAATCGGTTGAATCCAAGAGGTGGAAGTTGCAGTGAGCCGAGATCGCATCATTGCACTACAGCCTGGGTGACAGAGCGAGACTCTGTCTCAAAATAATAAAAATAATAATGTAAATGAATAAATAAAATAAGCTACAATAAAAATATTCAACTTTGAGCTCTGGACTGAGTTATCATTGAAAGGCAACATAAGAATTTAATATGTCATTTCAACCTCACCATATTCTGAAAATTAACTGAGTAGTTTTGTTTTCAATCCCGATTGTTCTTTTCTTCACTCTCAGATTGAGATATTCAAAACATTATTTTATTTAGTCCTCCAACTGGCATAAGTTTCTGGATAATTATTAGTTCCCTACTATTCTTATGTGCTACTTTTGTCTAAGGAATGGTATATAGAAAAAGCGCATAGGCCTATTTATTTCCTCAAACTCGTGGCTTATTTTTGTTCTCTGTTTCAGGCAGCGGGTGTTAGTACCCCATAATAAGTCTAGATAAATTCTTGCTAATGACACTGCTAACAAGATTTCATGAGTTACATAGGATAGAATCAGTTCCATATGTCACTCCTGTCAAAATATAAATCGTAGATTTTTTTGTGTTTTTTTCCTAGAACAATTTTAATAAGAGATGCTTAGTTCATATTTGCAAAATTAGTGAATGGAAATTTGCATCTCTTGTGGGACAGATGTTTGGCAGGGAATTTAGAAAGGTCAGTTTGGGGAATCTGCTTGAATGCAGGGAGTTCTGAGCTTCGGAAAAACCCTTCTGAATTGAGAAAGGTAGAGGCCAGAGTACAAAGACTATTACCATAGCATTTGGGGAAGTTAGAAGACGACAATGTTGATGAGGACAGGGGTGACCACTGCTTCAAACTGTCTCATCCTGACACTCAACGTAACCTATTTCCTTCCTAGTTGCTGTCCCATATTTTCTGGGAGCCACAAACCATAAATCGTGTGGTCCATTAGTCTTCTTTTTAATTAAATGTGAAAATTTGGTAGCAAAATAACACATTTTGTAAAGGACTCTTGCAATGTTTACTTTTGTTCATTGCTCATAGACCTCTCTCTTTTCAATTTAAGAACATATCTCTCTGATTTGAGAAGATGTAAAAGTGCCCTTTTTCAACCATCACGGGAAAAATCCTTTTTTTTTTCTATGGCAAAAAAAGTAATAAGTTAGTTCCTGAAGATACCTGAAAATGTAATTGGAGAAATAATTTGTAAAATAATTTCTTAAGTAGATTTTTTAATCTTTTTTTACTTAAACATATTTTAGATACAGTAGGTTATTGTGCAGGTTTGTTACATGGATATATTGCATCCAGGTATGAATCATAGTAACCAAGAAGTAGCTTTTCACCCCATCCCCACACTCTCCCTTTCCCCTCTAATAGTATCCAGTGTCTATTCCTATATTTATGTTTATGTGGGCTCAGTGTTTAGCTCCCACTTATAAATGAGAACACGTGGTATTTGGTTTTCTGTTCTTGTGTTTATTTGCTTAGGATTATGGCCTCCAGCTCCATCGATGTCACTGTGACGCACATGATTTTATTCTTTTTTATGGCTACACAGTGTTTCATGGTGCATGTGTACCACATTTTCTTTATTCACAACACCATTGATGGGCACCTAGGTTGATACCTCATCTTTGCTATTGTGAATAGTGTAACAATGAACATGTGAGTATATGGGTCATTTTAATATAATGATCTATTTTCCTTTCAGTACATACCCAGTATTTGTATTGTAGGGTCGAATGGGGTGCTAAGCTCTTTGAGAAATCTCCACACTGCTTTCCACAGTTGTTGAACAAATTTGCATTCCCACCAACAGTACGTAAGCGTTCCTTTTTTCTGCAGTGTCACCAATATCTGTTGTTTTTTGATTTTTTAACAATAGCCATTCTGACTGGTGTGAGATGGTATCTCACTGTGGTTTTGATTTGCATTTCTCTGATAATTAGTAATGGTGAACATTTTCTTTTCAAGTTCGTTGGTTGCTTGTATGTCTTCTTTTGTGAAATGTCTGTTCGTGCCATTTGCCCATTTTTTTAATGCATTTTTTTTCTTTTTGATTTGTTTAATCTCCTTACAGATTCTGGATATTAGTCATTTGTCAGATGCATAGTTTGCGAATATTTTCTCCCATTCGGTAGATTGTCTGTCTACTGTGTGATATTTTCTTTTTCTGTGAAGACACTTTTTAGTTTAATTAGGTCTCATTTATCAATTTTTTTGGCTGTTGTTACAGTTGCTTTTGGGGATTTAGTCAAAAAATCTTTGCTAAAGCCAATATTGAGAAGGGTATTTCCAAGGTTTTCTTCTAGGATTTTTATAGAATTTGAGGGGTCTTGCACAAAAATCTTTCATTCATTTTCGTGTATGGTAAAAGTTAAGGGTTCAGATTCATTTTTCTGCATATGGCTACCCAGTTATATCCCAGGACCATTTATTGAATAGAGATTATTTTCCCCATTGCGTGTTTTTTTCAGGCTTGTGAAAGATCAGATAGTTGTAAGTATTCAACTTTATTTCCAAGTTTTATATTCTGTTCCATTGGTCTATGTGTCTTATTTTTATACCAGTATCATGCTATTTTGGTTGCTACAGCCTTATCGTGTAGTTTGACATTGAGAAATGTGATGTCTCCAGCTTTGTTATTTTTACTTAGGATTGCTTTTCTGTTTGGGTTCTTTCTTGTTTCCATATGAATTTTAGAATTTTTTTTCTAACTGTAAAGAGTGATATTGGTAGGTTGATAGAAATAGCATTGAATCTGTAAATCACTTTAAACGATATGGCCATTTTAACAATATTGATTCCTGCAATCCATGAACATGAAATGTTTTCTCATTTCTTTGTCTATATATGTGTGTGTGTGTGTGTGTGTGTGTGTGTGTGTGTTTTCAGTTGTGTCTTGCCGTCCTCTTTGTAGACATCTCTCACCTCCTTGATTAGCGGTATTTTATTTTATTACTAGGTGTTTTATTTTATTTTTAGTTATTGTAAATGGGATCATGTTCTGGATTTGCCTCTCAGCCTGAACATTATTGGTATATAGAAATGTTACAGATTTTCGTACATTGCTTTTATATTCTGAAACTTTACTAAAAATTTTTATTCATTCTAATAGCCTTTGGTGGAGTTTTTAGGGTTTTCTGGGTACAGGATCATGTGCTCAGTGAAGAGAGTTAGTTTGACTGTTTTCTTATCTGAATGCCTTTTTTTTTTTTTCCTCTTACCTGATTGCTCTGGCAAGGACTTCTAATACTATGTTAAATGGGAGAGGTGAGAGTGGGCATCTGTGTCTTTTTCCAGTTCTCAAAGGTAATGGTTCCAGCCTTTGTTCATTCCATTTGGTGCTGGCTGTGGATTTGACACAGATGGCTCTTATTATTTTGAAGTAGGTTTGTTTGATGTCCAGTTAGTTGAATGTGGTTATCATGAAGAGATGTTGGATTTTGTTGAAAGCTTTTTCTGTATCTATTGAGGTGAAGATAAGGTTTTTGCTTAAATTCTGTTTATGTGGTGAATTGCATTTATTGATTTGCATATATTGGACCAGTCTTGCTGCCCAAGAATAAATCCTACTTAATTATGGTGTATTAGGTTTTTTATATCTGCTGGATTTAGTATTAAGTAGAATTTTCTCCCATCTAATCTACTTTTCTTTCTTTCTGCAATAGGAAGAAAAAATGAGATCTTGATATCTAGTCACTATTAAAATTTTTCACTTCAGTAATGAATCCTGGTCTATTTCCAGAGATGGCTAGGTTTCAACTTGCAAACTCTATGCCAACTGTGTATTAGATTAGATATTCTAGTGACTAATAATTCCCAAATCTTAGTCATTAACACATCAAAATTTTAATGGTTTTTGATTTTTAAAATTTATGTCCTATGTTTTTGATTAGTAATACTTAAATATATATTCACAATAAAATGTTCAAGAAATGTAGAAGGATTTAATAGAGTAAAAGGTGAACATACTGTTTATCACCAGTCCCCTATATTTGCTAATTTCCTTAAAAGTAACCATTGTCAACAACTTGATATGTAATAATATAAATATATTTTCTCTATCTTGATTTTTACTTAAATGAAATAATTATGTAAGCATTGTAAAAGAACATACATGTTTTAAATTGAGCAGTAAGTCATTGTGACTTTCCAAGTAAAAATTAGAATGCCAAGTTAAGTTTTTAAATAACTGTAATATTCTGTTATTGATTTACTGTAGTTTATTTTACTATTGATTTATTGAAGACAATATTTGCTTATATCTTCTTAATTAAAAATAATTTTCTGATAGATATCCTTGTATGTACCTAAAAATTTTTGCCACAAAGTGGAAGCATTTGCCATATTTTTATCTTGGTTAATAAAAGCAAACTCTATGCAGGAAAATGAAAAAAAGAAGACTACTCATTCCTTTGGTCTAGTGTATGAGATGATGCTATATTTTCATCCCTCCCCAGTGTATAAGATTTCCTTTATCCAAAAAGTCTTATAGGCTTGTCTAATAGACTATAATAAGGTCATACGAACTATATGTTAAAGTTCTAATATTTTAAATGGCAATTTGCTGAAATCACTTTGTTTATGTTGAGAATGAATCCATATTGTGTTATAAATCTGTATGTTAAAAGTGATATTGGTATGTGACTTTGTGTGTGTGTATTTATGTTTTTGTGTACATATGTGGGGTTGATGGGAGTCAGAATGCTGGAGTCAGATGTTACTATGTTTGAATTCATGATCCACCACTTCGTGTCTAGTAGAATTTGAGTAATCATTGATTCTCTCTAAACTTGTAAATAAAATGATATAGTATATAACTCAATGGATATTTGTGAGAGTACAAGTCATTCAAGCAGTACTAATAATTGTAATTAATACAAATAGCACAGCTTCTGTCTCTCTATCACACTACATTAGAAGTAGTAATTACTTTATTGTTTTCATGATACTTAATTGATACTTTGTGGGGAGAGCATAATAATGAAATGCTTTGAATGCACGACAACAATATGCAGGCTAGAACATCGTTATTCAGTTGTTCCATAATCAATTTTAAACACAATAAAAAGGATTAAACTTGAAGTTTGCTTTATTTTTTTAAGGATGAGCAAGACATATTTCAATTGTGTCTGGGGCACCAATATATATTTTAGGCATTGATTTCTGTGGAGCATATCTCAAACTTTCTTTCTCCATCCCCCACAAAAGAAACCCCCAAAACCTGTATTCATTATCCAACTTGTTTTAGATACTGCAATCTTACTTCTCAAATTGAGATGTTTTATTTGTATTTGCCTAAATAAGAAGGCAGGGAGTCATAACCATTTTTGAAACATATTGTTTGACATTTTTTGAATAAGAAAAATATGTATTTAAATAAAAATGAAGAGGGGAATTATTATAGGCTACTTTACTGCAGGAAACCAAAGACATTTTCTCCCCCACGACCTTATGTAGAAAACCTCTCCACAAAGTCGCCTAACATAAATTTTGTGAAATGCGACAATAAAAAGTTGATAAACAGGACTGGTTTTTGTGATCCTAGTTTGACTAACATACACTTAGTTTGGCTCACATACACTTCTCTTAAATGTCAAAATTAATTGAAAGTTTGATTAGGTAACACAAATACAATTATCTGAGATTGTAATGCTGTTCATTAAGGTAAATGCTTCAATGACGTATCTCAGGATTCATCTTTAGAGGTTCAGTATTAAAGATAGATAGATGGATAGATAGATGTTAGATAGATAGTAAATACATGTATATATAACAATGTTACACATGTATAGTATGTATGTGTGAGTATACATTTCTTTCTTTTTTTGTCTCTCCCTTCCATTTCTCCTTCTCCTGCTCCCCCCACCCCACACTGCCTTCCTTTATTCTTCCTTCCTTTTGAAACAAGAAAAGTTCCCTTGTCCCCCTCACAGTGCATGTGATGAGAGTGCAGCTTGCTTCTTTGGTTCCCCACTGCTCAAACCTCTAAGGGAGCGTGCAAATGGTCAGGCTGTGGAGTTCCAACCCCACGGCAGTGTCTGGGGTGAATGTTAACAGCTAAAGCCCCAGTGGGCATGTGTTAATGTTCTCTTTTAGCTTCTCCATCCACAGGAAGCTTGTGTTAGCCAGCTCAATTAGACTCTCAGACTTATCGTAAGAACAGAGGTGGATGTCCCCTGGAGTCAGGCTGCTTAGTGGCTGGGCTCTCCTCCGACCACCTTGGCAGACTCTGCGGCATTTTTCTGCTGGTCAATGACCTGCCTGTGTCTGCCAGTGCCCGTCAGTGTGCTCTTCTGCCGGTGTGTTCCTCCTGATGTTCCATGTTCAATCACTTGTGTGTTCTTCCACTGATGTGTTCCTCTTGACATCCAGCCCCTTGTGTGTCTCTGCCCACTAGGGTCTCGGGTTGTTATAGGCACATGATGGGGGTGTGGCTAGCCAGGGTAGTCTTAGGAAATGCAACATTTGGGTACAAAACCAGAAATACCTGTCCTCACCTAGTTCTGTGGCAGAGGCCCACGGGAGCCCTCACGAGTGACCTGCCCTTCCCCACCCAGCACTCTTACCCTCCTCCTGTGTCTCTCCCCCCTCTGAAGAGGTACATCTAACTGCTGTTAAAATATGGATGATGACTGTTCTTAGTCTACTTCCCACTGACAGAGGGTTTTGTTTTGGGGGAGAACGGCAGTCAGATTCCTCCCAGGGTCTATCTAAGGGTTTCTAGCACACAAGAGCCATCGTCCAAGGCTCCAATTGCCTGGCCATTGGCAGTTTTGCAGCTTCTTGTTATGAGACAAAGAAGTTTTATAAGGTTAAGTGTGCATGGGTTAAAGATATATATTATACAAGGAAAGAATTTAGCACCAAATATTACGGAGATAAGAAGTGAAATATACTAACAACAACATTGTACCCCGAGCTGTTTCACCCTGGTGAAAGACATTAAGCCTTGTATGGGAGTGGCTAAACTTTGGAATAGAGATAACAGTTTTTGCCATATCTTTAGCAGTTAATAGGTGTACCCTGGGAATTCTGGGGTTAGAGGGCTTGCAAGATGGCCATTAAGGCTTCTGCCTCTTTCTTGTGTCTCCCTTTCTCCATCGTAAAAGACTGCAGTGGCCACCTGAGCAGCTCCTCCAATGTACTATCTGGTCCCAGGGCTGTTTCTGGAACTTTCTCTTGATATCAGGGGCTGCCTGAGTAATAAATTTATCCTTTTGGATTAGCTGTTTCTTAACTGAATCAGGAGATAGAGAGGTGTGCTTTACCAAGGCCTCTCTTAGCCTTTCCAGGAAGGCAGTGGATTTTCAGCAAATCCCTGATTGATAATGGGCAACTTAGCATAATTGAGCGGCTTGGACCTAGTCCTACACAAGTCTTCTAATATGCACACCTGAAAGTGTCTCCTTTTCCAGTCTTCTGTCTTGTCATTGGGATCCCATTTAGAGTCATTGACTGGTTCTGCTTATCTTCAGTTGCATAATATTTGCCCTTTTCCCTGATGCTATATGTGGTACAAAGCTCATTCTGAAATCTCTCTGCTGCTTGAAAAGCGGGCTGTTCCTCATTGTCCATCAGGGTCCGCTTCAAAAGTAACATAAAATCTCTCCAGGACAGTTCAAATATTTGGGTGAAATTCTGGAAAGTATCTATATACCTTCATGATTATCTGAAAACTTGCCAAGATCCTCCTTGGTTTGCTTTAAGCACTGTTGGGAGAAGAGGATATGGACCTTACTGGGCCCAAATTTATTGGGCATCTGTTGGAGGGGCAAGAGTGAGACTGGGGCTTGTGTAGGGTGAGGATTTCTAGGAGGGGGCAGGTGAGACACTGAAGCTAGATAGGGAAATCAGGGTGGACCTGAAGGAGCAGGACTGGAGGGATCTGGCTTGTCAACTGGCAGTGCCTCTGGGATTTGTATCTTTAATTCCTTGGGCTGGTTCCTTGCAGCCTTCCCTGAGACTGCAAACAGGAGAGGTGGATCAGTCTTATACTGTTGGCAAAGTTCTGGATTGCCTTGCAAGGTGTAGGAAGCCTGCACATATGGGGTCTCAGACCATCTGTCTTCACATCTTTAGAAAAATTCCAGCTGCCAGAGGGTATCAACATGAATGGTTCCTTCTGAGGCCAAGCCAGCCCTTGCTGTAAATCATATTTTGACCAAAACTTTGTGCAGAGGGTTTTTCCTTCAGATTTTGAGGGTCAAAACAGTCCCAATGGTTCAGAACACACTCCAGAGGAGTATAAACTGGGGGGTGGTGAAGAGAACGGGTTCCCCATTCTGAAAGGCAGGGAATAAAGGTGTCCCTTACTTATTCTTTTCTTTCTTTCAGTGAAAACTCAGGCTGGGATAAAGAAAGCATGCAAGCATCCTCCCTTTCCCTTCCACCTCTCATCCTGACATCGATGGCAGGTGCTGGCCATAGGTACTGATGTGATATGTACACATGAGGCAGGGAAAACCTGGAGAAGAGGAATTGACCACCCTCACCCATGCCTCCCTTTTTTCCTGCTGCCAACAACCTTTGAGTTCCCTGGGCCCGTTTATGCCATGAAGCATGGTCTCCTTCTGTGGGGTTGGCAGAAGGGTTGGGGGGTTAATCGGCAAGGATTGGTCCTGCCTGTTGACATCGTGCCTGTTGCCTGGCTTTGGATGCCTCAGACCTGGTTTTTCTTTCTAGGGCCTTACCTTTAGAAAGAAGTCTGGAATGGAGCTTGGGATTGAAGAAATATTTTAGAGGCTGTTTTTATCCGGTTAGTGTCTCAAATAAGCCCTGCCAAATCTGCAGTTATCAGCCAGCAGGGGTCACTCCTCCATTAATTTTCCCATCAGAAACTGCTGGGAGTGGGAAGCCCTCTCACTTAGAAAAGGAAAAAGGAGAAAAACAGTGTAAGGGACAAAAGGGGGGAGACCCTGAGGGAAGAACCCCTTGCTCGGTGCAAGTGGGTCCCTTTAATCCTTATATCCTTCTTCTGCTTCAGATACGGTTGACTTCCTTGGACAGGGGAGACACATTCTGTGGGCCCGGTGGGTGAGAAGAGCCCCCTCTATTGGCCCTGTAGGGTCATGGCTACCACCGGGGCTTTCTGTCACTCCCCCTTGTGGCTGTTGGGTGCAATCTCTGCAAGTTGTGCACAAGCCCAGGCACCTGAGCTGGGAGGGAAAAGGGGAAGGTGAGGTGCCCTGAGTCATGAATGCCTGCGGCTTTTGGAGTGGAGGCACAGATGGCACCTCTAGAAACACTTGGACTGATATGCACCTTTGGCGGCTCAGCCAAATGCTCATTTTACTTAGTTACATGACCACAGCCTGTAGCAAAACCCTTAAATTATAATGGAAGAAATACAAACCGTGCAACAGAGAAAAGAGGTGAAGTCTGGGGGTTTTACCCGGCCCGGTTAGGATGGTTTAAAACTTCATGAGGGGAAACAGAGCCTCTTACCGGCAGGAAAAAGAGAGAGGTGCCAGGTTTGGGGAAAGAGGCAGACCAGACAGTTCTGCATTTGCATTCACCTTCCAGGATCCTGGATGAGCCCCTGGTTGAAACAGGAAAAGTTGCCTCGTCCCCATCACAGGGCATGTGTTGGGGATATGACCCCCTTCGTTGGTGCCCCAGTGTTCAGTACTTTAGGGGAGCATGCAGATGGGCAGGCTGTGGGCTGTGATCCCAGGACAGCATCTAGAGGTGAATGTTTACAGCTGAAGCCCCAGTGGGATTGGGTTAGAGTGTGCTCTTTCAGTTTAGCCATTTATAGGCAGCTTGTGTTAATGAGCTCAGTTAGACCCTCTGCCTTATCACAAGGACAGAGAGCTTTCTGTTTCCCAGGATTTCTTTCCTTGGTGTACCAGAAGAATCAGATCACACATGGGCTTGGAGAATGAGTACAAAGTTTATTAGTGGAAGTAGCTTTCAACAGATTGGGGAGCCAGAAGGGAGATGAAGTCGGAAGGTGGCGTTTTCCCTGGAGTTGAGCCGCTCAGTGGCCAGGCTCTCCTCCAACCATCCCAGCCAAACTCTGCATTGTTCCGCTGGTGGATGGCCTGCCGATGCCTGTGAGTGTGCTCTGCCACCAGGGTGTTCTTCTCAATGTTCAGCCACTTATGTGTTTTTCTGCTGATGTATTTCTCTCAACATCCAGTCGCTTGTGTGTCTCTCCCACTAGGGTCTTGAGGTTTTATAGGCCCAGGATAAAAGGGCGGCAGGCCAGGGTGGCCTTAGGAAATGCAACATTTAGGCCCCAAAACAGAAATGCTGTACTCACCTAGGTCTGTTGGCACAGGCCCAGAAGTGAAGCCCTCACCGGGGACCTTCCCTTCTCTATTCAGCACTTTTTTGCCCTCTTCCCATAGCCCTTCCTTCCTTTTCTTTTCTTTTCCTTCCTTCTTTCCTTCCTTCCCTTCCTTCATTTCCTCCCTTCCTTCCTTTCCTTTGTTTTCCTTCCTTTTTCCTTTCTCTCTCTTTTTCTCCCTCCCCTCCCCATCTCCTCTCCTTGCCCTCCCTCCTTCCTCTTATTTTTTCTCCCTGCCTCCCTCCCTCCCTTCCTCCATCTTTCTTTCTTTCTCCCTTTTTCTTTTTCTTTCTTTCTTTTCTTTCTTTCTTTCCTTCTTTCTTTCTTTCTTTCTCTCTCTCTCTTTCTTTCTTTCTTTCTCCTTCCTTCCTTCCTTCCTTCCTTCCTTCCTTCCTTCCTTTCTTTCTTTCTTTCTTTCTTTCTTTTCTTTCTCTTTTCTTTCCTTCCTTCCTTCCTTCCTTCCATCCTTCTTTCTTTCCTTCTTTCTTTCTTTCTTTTCTTTCTTTCTCTTTCTTTTCTTTCTTTATCTCTTTCTTTCTCTCTCTTTCTATCTCCCAGCAATGAAATAGAATTTGTGTTGTCATGCAGAAACTAGAGGCTTTCTATATTTGTTATGTTTGTTTTTGGCTTTCTGAGGGTCAAATTTTCCTTCATCGCTAGTGCAATAACAATTGTCTTTTAATCACTGACTTCAAGCAGATTAACAATCTAATAATACATGATATAAGACACACATAACTTCTGGTTATAAGTCTATAATTTACCCTTTAAATATGATTTAGAAAAACATATTACCAATCTCAGATTGGTTCTTTCAGGAATAGAGGTTTATAAACTTGTTTGAACTATTGAAACTAAGAATAGTCATCTAAGGAAACTTCCAAGAATAATCCTTGGGAGATCAAAATGGGTTATTGTTGACCCATTTCCTCCAAGTTTATCTAAATATCTACGAATATATTTGTATAATAGTGTCATTGATGAACATATTAACATTTCAATGGTGGCTTTCTGGAGATGCAATGCACAAATGCGTACTAATAAATTGGTGTAACGTAGTGAACCTGGGCGTGGCAGGTGTTCACCTGAGACATCAAATGTTTTCAAGACAGATAAGCCTTTTAACATCACTCCAACAACAGTACAAGGATGCCACACATGATGACTGTGCCCTAAATTTTATGCCTCTTTTTCCTCATGTCCAAAACTTCACCAATCAGTGGGATATTACTGTGAAGAAAGGTTAGCCTTAACACAGTGGGATTATTATAAAATATTGAAAGAAGACAGGCTGTTTCAATTCACACCAATTATATTTCATATGTCACAACCATAAGTTTGGCCAAGGATCATTGAGGCATACATTGAATTAATCAGGCTGCCTTTTGCTGCTTTAAACGAAGCCTAAAGAATTTTGATTTGTTGCATGGAATGAATAGCATAGCCAGGTATACTATTTCATGGGTGTGTTTCTTGTTTCTTAGCCATCTAAAGATTACATTTTTAGTGTTGTTTGTGAACCATCAAGTTGCCCCAGAAGCATCACTATTCAATAGGAAAAAAGCTAACAAGCCCAAAGGATTTCACCATGAATCTGTTCATTATACAAGACACAGTTCACAGATCAGCTACAAATGTGGATTTCAGCCCAAAATTCCAACCGAGATCAAAGAAAAGGCATTTGTCTTTCCACATTTCACATTAAGTTTTGAGAACTGAAGCCTAATACTTAAAAAAGATTTTGCTTATCTGTTCTTTTTATAACATTTTGAAAACCCTACAGGTAGGATGAACTTGGGCTAACTTGTTAAATGCAAATGTGGCATACGTTATTTGTATTTAAATGACTTTAACATCCTGTAATATTACCTAGAGGTTTGCCTTCCAAATGGCTTGAGAAGAATATTTTAATGAAGTCAGCTACAAGTAAAACTAATCTTCTTTTTGGAAGATTGTATAAATTAGCTATATGCATTTAACTCTATGGAAACATTGATATAAAAAAAGAAACATAAAATTTTGTGTTTCTGACCAATTTATTAGTATTTCAAAATTGTGTTTTCTTGCAATCAATTTTGGAAAATTTTATTTCTTTTCCAAAATAATGTGCAAATCATTTATATGTTTAATAGACAATCTCTTTTTTGCTTACCAGCATCTCTGTCTTCCTCTTCTGTGACTATTCTTCCTTTTCTCCCCTCCTTTCCTCTATATTGTTTCCTTCTTCATTGGCTTCCTTTTAGTAAGAAAATAAAAATAATCAAATTAGAATATGAAATTGTACCAACATGGTGACAATGACTCCACACTAATATCTGTACTCATAGTATCCTCTGGCATCTTTTCAGATATAATGGATAAACAATCCTTGCTGTCACTGAGAAGGGCAGACACCACTACATTTGTACTTTGGACCCCACAATGTTTCATTCAAATGTGTATGACCTGCCAAGATTACTTAACTCTCCTGCACCATCTGTCTTTCATTATCTATTGGATTATCTGCTTTAGCTCAAAACAAATCTTTACCATTAACCATCTTTCGAAAATCTGATTTCATATATCCGTCTCTAGTTCTCTATGTTTCTCTTTTTCTCTTTTTAGCTAAACTATTTTTAAAGTGCGTATACTTGCTATCTGCATGTCCTCAGCTCTCCTCTTATTTTTAATTCACTCTAAAGAGTCTTTCGCCACCTGACTGATAGCAAAATTGCAAAAGCCTTCCATTTTCCCAAAGAAAATGGTTGCCTTTCAGATCGTCTTACACAATGGCCTGGCCATATTTAGGCACAGTTAACCACTCCCTGTCCCTTGAAATGCTTTCTTTACTTAGATTCTGATACACTTTTGTGTATCAGCAGTCCCATTTTCTTTTCCCCTTCTAAGACTCGGGATCAGTCTGTAATTTTTTTAATTCATAATTTTCTGTCAGATTTATTTTTGTCCTATGCATTTAGTAGCTTTTATATGTTTATTTGCCTATTTGCTCATTTTTCAAATACTACCAGACCTCCTGAGGCAAAGACTCTTGCATTGAACTTTCTAGTTGACATTTTTACCGATATGCCAGGGGTTCCATCTGGGTCCTGCTGCTAGCCACACAAAAGGCTATCCGTGAGACAATGATTTTTGCCAAGGAAGAAGTGTTTAATCAGTATTGCAGATGAGGAGAAGGGATATCAATCTCAAATCTGTCTGCCTGACCAACTAAAACGGGGGATTTATATAGCAGGGAAGAAATGTAACTGTGTGTGAGAAAACAGGAACTTGGAAGGAGTAAGAAAGCAATCAAGATAAATGAGGGGCCTAGCATCTCATTGGATGCTATAATCTGGTGAGTTTCAGTCTTTTGATACTTTTTGAGAGGCCCTGGGGTTAGTGTTGAAGAAGACACTCAGATAAAACAAATGTAAGTTTCGAGATTTAGGACCAGAGGGGTAAATTTCCGTTTTAAAAACAACAAAACAAAAAACCTATCTATGACACTATTGGGTCAGTTACAATATCTCCTCTTGAATATTCAAGTTATATTAAATATAACTATACTTAGCATTTACACTATTATGATAAGCATCCTCTTTCTCCACAAACAAATCTCACCTCACTGAATCTTCCTTATGGGTCTGCAGCAAACTCAATTCTTGCCTCCTCAGAAGAAAAAATTCAGCTGAGTGGTGTAAGGCAGAAAATGAGACTGAAACAAGTTTCAGAGCTTAAGACCAGGAAAGAAAGAAAAGTACACTTGGACAAGACCTAGGCAGGCAACTTGAAGTATAAGTGTGGCATTTAAAATTGTTACTAGGACTTTATATGCTGGCCACCTCCAGTGTCTTGCACCCTTTACCCGTGATTCTTCCATAGGGTTGGCTGCCCAAATGTGCAGGGCTGATCTTAAGCTTGGGAAGTGAGCATGCACAGTGTGTTTAGGAAGTTGCACAAATGCCCGTCTAAGGCTTTCTTCCCTTTCTGTGGAAGGCCACTGGAAAGTCATACTCCACCATATTGTCTCTTAATGTGCATGCCTGTGCTCACTTGCCAGATACCTAAGATTTTATTGGAAGCCAATTACTAACCTCCAAGAGTTTTGATCTATGTGGGAAGTTGCCTATCCTTGGCAACTTCTTACTCTGCTTTTCTCTAAGCCTGTCGTATTTAAGTTTTATTAATTGTGTTCCCTTTCTGTACTCATCCGCGAAGTGGTTATACTCTGAGTTTGAGTGGGTTCTCAGTCTTCTATCCCTTACTTTCACATGTCTTAATAAAGCCCTATTCATTGCCTCTTTGCAAATAAACTCTAACATGTATCATCTTCTTCTTTCTAATATGCCAATCCCCTATTTCTCAAAACATTTCTTCACCTCGAACAGGTCTTAAAAATAAGATATTCCAAAATTGAGTTCTGAGAATCATATTAGAATCTTTGTCATCAAATCCTGTCAGTAGTCCCTTTAAATTCAAATTCAGTTAATTTCTATTAATACTTACCTAGTTCTAGTTCTATGTAAGCTAATTCCTGGGTCATTCAAGAACGAATTAATCTTTTATCAATAATCTCCATTTGTCTTTAACCTTTTAAGAAACATTCTAGTTTTCTTAAAATACTGCTATTATCATGTCCCTATTGTTTCTTTTTTCTTTCTTTTTTTGAGATGAAGTTTCACTCTTGTCACCCAGGCTGGAGTGCAATGGCGCGATCTTGGCTCACCATAACCTCCACCTCCTGGGCTCAAGAAATTCTCCTGCCTTTGCCTCCTGAGTAGCTGGGACTACAGGCATGCGCCACCATGCCCAGCTAATTTTTGTATTTTTACTAGAGACGGGGTTTTACCAGGTTGACCAGGATGGTCTCGATCTCTTGACCTCGTGATCCACCCACCTCAGCCTCCCAAAGTGCTGGGATTATAGGTGTGCGCCACCACGCCCGGCCTGTCCCTATTATTTCTAAAAGAAATCTATAGCAACTTCCAATGATAAGATTAAATCCAAGACAAAATCTAGGCATATTTTACCTGTCCAACTTTAACTGTTAATCTTCTATAACATATTGTGGGCAAAAGGATGATTAAGCTATTTAGCTTATTTTAACCAATTCCCATGACATGAGCTGTAAGGTTGACTAAACTGTTTTAGAAATATCATGAATTTTAAACTTCTATTATTGTCTTCTTGATATAGCAAGGTTAAGACCTGCAGATGTTGCTCATTTCTTTCACAATCTTGTTGTATTTCAAATTACATAAGCTACACAAAGCCTTTGTCATTTATGAAATGTCATGTCACCTGTTGCTTTTACAAATATAGGGCATTACAATTAATTTTAATATCTCATATTGTTTTGCTTTTTGTAGGTACGATTAAATTTCTTCAAAAATGGTAGATTCCTTGAGAAAGGCAATTTATATATATATAATTTTTTTTCTATATCCGGTTTTAATCAAGTAGCAGAAAATTATAAAGCTCTGTTCAGTTGAATCCTCTTTGGTTTGTCTGTTACTCATCATTCCACTGACAGCTTGCAACTAGAAAAGATATCTTGCCCTTATTACCAATGTTTCCAGAGAGAGTTTTGAATCAAGTTTACAGATACTGCTATAATTGAAACATTGGTGTCTCTGAACCATAGCCCTTAAAAAGTAGCCTCTTCCAAAGCCATCAATTAAAAGAGACATTCATTTTATAACCATAACCACGTAGAAAACCAACTGAAAGAGTTGAATCCTTTTTGAAAAAACTACCTTATCATGTACCATGTTATCATTTCTTGGTATTGGAAGTAACTATTGGTGCTAGACATACATATAAATAAGCAGATTTTTAAAGCATAATTTCAGTTATTTAAATATTCATATATATCAAACAAAAAATTGCTATATTTGATAAATTTTAGAAATGTAATGAATGCATTTTAATGCCTGCTACCAGTAGCAATCAAGTTGCTTTCAAAGAATAGCTCTGTATAAAAGATGCTGAGTTTAATTAGATCCTACTTGTCTATTTTGGCTTTTGTTGCCATTGCTTTTGGTGTTTTAGTCATGAAGTCCTTGCCCATGCCTATGTTCTGGATGGTATTGCCTAGGTTTTCTTCTAGAGTTTTATGGTGTTAGACCTCATGTTTAAATCTTTAATCCATTTAGAGTTAATTTTTGTATAAGGTGTAAGGAAGGGATTCAGTTTCAGTTTTCTGCATATGGCTAGCCGGTTTCCCAACACCATACATTAAATAGAGAATCCTTTCCCCATTGCTTGCTTTTGTCAGGTTTGTCAAATATCAGATGGCTGTAGATGTGTTCTGTTATTTCTGAGGCCTCTGTTCTTTTCCATTGGCCTATATCTCTGTTTTGGTACCAGTACAATGATGTTTTGATTATAGTAGCTTGTAATATACTTTGAAGACAAGTGGGATCTAATTAAACTTAAGAGCTTCTGCATAGCAAAAGAAACTATCATCAATAGAGTGAACCAGCAACCAACAGAATGGGAAAAATTTTTTGCAGTCTACTCATCAGACAAAGGGCTTATATCCAGAATCTATGGAGAACTTAAACAAATTTAAAAGAAAAAAACAAACAACCCCATCAAAAAGTAGGCAAAGGATATGAACAGATACTTTTCAAAATAAGACATGTATGCAGCCAACAAACATATGAAAAAAAGCTCATCATTACTGTTCACTAGAGAAATACAAATCAAAACCACAGTGAGATACCACCTCACACCAGTTAGAATGACGATCATCAAAAATCAGGGGGCTACAGATGCTGGAAAGGATGTGGAGAAATAGGAACACTTTTACACTGTTGGTGGGAGTGTAAATTAGTAAAACCATTGTGGAAGACAGTGTGGCGATTCCTCAAGGATCTAGAAATAGAAATACCATTTGACCCAGCAATCCCATTACAGGGTATATACCCAAAGGATTATAAATAATTCTATTATGAAGATACATGCACACTTATGTTTATTGAGGCACTGTTCACAATAGCAAAGACTTGGAACCAACCCAAATGCCCATCAATGATAGACTGGATAAAAAAAATGTGCCACATATACGCCATGAAATACTATGCAGCCATGAAAAAAGATGAGTTCACGTCCTTTGCAGGGACATGGATGAAACTGGAAACCATCACTCTCAGCAAATTGACACAAGAATAGAAAACAAAGCACTGCATGTTCTCACTCATAAGTGGGTATTGAACAATGAGAACACATGGACACAGGAAGGGGAACATCACACACTGGGCCTGGGGGGTGGGGTTTAGGGGAGGGATGCCAGTGGGTGGGAGGATTAGCGAGCGATAGCATTTGAAGAAATACTTAATGTAGATGACGGGGCGATGGATGCAGCAAACCACCACCACGGCACATGTATACCTATGTAACAAACCAGCACAATCTGTGCATGTACTCCAGAACTTAAAGTATAATAAAGTTTTTAAAAAGATGCTGAGATACTAAACGTTTTTAAAGTTAGAGACAGATAAAAGAAATTCAGTGGCTCGCCAGTATTCTGTGTAATTATCTGTCTAAATTACTAATTTTATTTCAAATTTAATATTCTTACCTAATCACTGAAATAGCATGTTTTCATGGCTGACTATGTTGCAATGTACAATGTGCTTGACTTAAAATGCACAAAATGCTGTTTGAACCATTATGCACTTAACTTACTGAACCAAATGGTGAAATGGTTTGATTTTTGCCCATTTTACAAATGGAGCTACAAACTTTATTGATCAATCAGCATACTTTAGTGATTCAGCTTTATGTGCATTGCTGAATGAGCCATATACTTTATAAGAATAGGTTTATACATTTCTGAAATGTAGCTGCAAACTCTCCAAGAACAAAAAAGAAAAAAGAAATATTATTGTTCGCTTAAAATGCACAATGACACATTGCTATCTCATGCTGTATCAGTAAAATTACATTCTCAATAAATTTCAGCAATTCCTGTGTTTGCTTTAAAACGTTAAGCAATGGTAATAATTAGTAATTCAATATAAATTAAATTATAAACTTGAATGAATTACAAGACTTAGGTCGTAAAATTTTAGAAACCATAGGAATCAAACTATATACCTATGAGAAATGACGGGATGGTTTAGGAATCGTCCGGCTCAACTTTGTAAAAAAGAAAGAATTTTTTTTTATTAAATAATTGGTTTGGTTACATTTTAATTACATTCTTGCAGGCACACACACATGTATATGCACACTCTCTTTCTTTCTCCATGCCCTGTACTCTCCCCATTCTCCCCATTTCTGTCTTTGTCTTTATCCTCAGTTGAATTGCTTAGAACCCATTAGATGGAGGCCATGACTCTACAAATAACTGAAACTTCATAATGGTGAAAAATGAAACAGGTATCATGATCCTCGATATTTATACTTAAATTTTGCCTTATTTAATAAAATGTCATCACAACTGTTCCAGACCTTCTATGCTAACTAAACATGATTGGGCAAAAATTTATTTTTATTTTAGAAAACGTATTTCTCCTTTAGCTGAATGATCAAATTTCATATTTATTGATGAATGTGATTGTTTTAGCCAGTTTTTAAAAATAGTTTTTACAGATTTCCTTAGTGACCAAACTGTAATTGTCTTCTAGTTTAAATGTCTGTGTGTGTGTGTATTCATTCATTTGAACTTAAATTATTCTCCTTTACTGATGACTTTTACCTTTTCTGGGGATATAGTGAGACATTTTCTTTCAAATTTTAATGCTGATTTGCTCTAAGTTTTATCACTTTACCCGCCTTGGCCCATGGATTTAACTTTGGTTCACTGATATTTTAGACTCCACAATGTGACTTTTGATAGCTAATTAATGTTCATATTTCTAAATCAAGTGTAGAATTATGTTTCTTAACTGCTTAATTACAGGGGAAAAAACTTTGGATTTCTAAGGAAAGATAAAAATGTCGTAGGACTATTTAAATCCTGTGATCAGTTCCAATATTTTATAATTTGGAAAATTAACGTAAATAATAATTAAATATTTTTAAAAGGAAGAGTAAGTGAATATTCCCTTTTTAAATAACATTTTTTTTTCTAAGACAGGATTATATCTAAAGCACAAACGTAACAGTCTTTGATTTATTGAACTGAAGGATGGTTGTATGTGCTACAGCTTTTTAGTTGCACTCCTATTTGGGTAGCCTGTATTCTGCTGCCCAAGGAAACACATCTCTTTCAGGATCTCTGTGTTTTGGGGATTTCACTGATAACTCTGTAAAATGCTCATTAGTCACAGGAGAGGAAATGTTATCTTGTTTATACATTTTTGTGTGTGTGGAAAAAACATCCTTTTATGACAAAAATAAATCTGAATACCTTTTTTAAAGTTTAGTTGCTGATCAATGGTTATCACTGCTATTCAAAAATATTGTTTGAGCACTCTCGTCTCCATTTTCTTTCTTTCTCAACTTATAGAAGCAGAAATATATCAGGTTTCTTCTGAGATTTGGGAACCAATAGCCATTTTTTCTTCTGCTTTGACAAGTAAACCTTGACTACACCTCCATTTGCCTGAGTTCTTGAGTTATCTTAATTAGCAAATTTGTCCCATTCACTGTCTGTGGATATGTATTTGTGTATTATGTTGTTAAGCCTTGAAAATGAATGACTGTTTATTACTTCATCATAATCTAGTCTATCCTAACAAAAACAATCTTTTAAAAAAATTAATCAGTTAAATTTTAACAATTCAACAATTGGATCTGTGGACATTTATCTCAGATAATTTAAACTATGTCCACAGAAAATCCTGTACATGAATGTATATAGCAGCTTTCTTTGTTATAGCCCAAACTTAAAAATATATGAGGTGTCCTTCAAAAAGTGAATAAACACACCATGGTACATTCATAAAATGTGATATTTAGCAATAAAAAGGAACCAAATATTGACACATAATTATGCTGAATGATTAATATCAGTCCCAGAAGGTTATATATTACAAGAGTTCCTATAGCATTTTTGAAATTACAAAATTTTAGAAACAGAGAAGAGATTACTGTTTGACAGGGTTTAGGACTGGGGTGGGATGGGGTGGAGTATGATGGCTTCATTGAGGTGGTTGTAGGTACAAAAGGACAATAAAAAGAATCCTTCAACTGATGTAATTATTCAGTATCTTGATTGTGTTGGTAGGTACATGTATCTACATATATGATATAAATGTATAAAACTGAATATACACAAACACAAGCACACACGCAAATGAGTACAAATAAAAATGGGGAAATTTAAATAAGACATGTGGATTGTATCAATGTTGATATCCTGATGCAATATCTTGGACATTGTTCTATAAATTTTGCCAAGTTTTTACCATTTGGGGAAACTGAGTAAAGGGTACACAAAAGAACTTTGTATATTTTTTCCTACAACTGCATGTGAATTGCCAATTGTTTCAAGAAAAGCTCAGTGAAAACAAGTAAGGCAATTTCAAACATAGGGAATATAAATATTGTCTACTGAGCATTATCTGTTTGTAATATTGATAATTTAATGTTTATGATATGCATAGAAAACAAAAAGAGCCTATAGTGGAATAGTACCAATAAGAATTTATTTAAATTTCTTAGGTCATTTTGGTATTCACTAGTGTTTGTTGCAAGGATCTGACTGATATTATAAAAATACTTTTGTGACTGGATGCAGTGGCTCATGCCTGTAATCCCAGCACTTTGGGAGGCTGAGTTGGAAGGATAGCTGTAGCCCAGTTGTTTGAGACTAGTCAGGGCAAAAATGTGAGACCCTATCTCCACCAAAAAAAAAAAAAAGGAAATAAAAAAAAATATTATCCAGTCATAGTGGCATAGTCTTGTAGTCCCAGCAACTCGGAAGGCTGATGCAGGAGGATCGCATGAGCCTGGGAGTTTGAGGTTGCAGTGAGCTGTGATTGCACCACTGCATTCCAGCCTGCACTCCAGGCTCCAGAGTAAGACTCTGTCTCAATCAATCAATCAATCAAATTAAATTAAAATACCATTAATGTTGATCTAAGCAGAATAAGAAAAACAAAATTACCTCTTTAAAATTTACATTCCTTTTTTAGACTCTAGAGACTTCATTACAAACTATCTATAAATCCGTGCACCAGCGAATTACTGAAGTTAATTAATAAAAATGTGATTTTTTGGGAGATTATGCTCAAAATATTTTGTTTTAAGCATTAGAGATTAAAATGTAAACTGAAAGTTTCTTCTATCTAAAATCTGCACTTTCTCTTACATTATGAATGAAATAGAAAAAACATGACATATCAAAACCATAATTCATATATAATTTCTTAATTACTTGTTATTTATATATATGATACATATATACTACATTTATATATGACACATATATAATTACAGGTTAATGTCTCTATTATTTTTCCAAGTGTAACATGTATTTGTTAAATTTTACATGGAAATATTAGACATATTATTACTACTACATATTAAAGTGTTGCATATCGTACCTTACAATGCAACAATTAGATGGAATATGGCAGTTTGTACTAAAATTATTGCTTGACAGGATATTCAGCAGTTTGTGTTTGACAATTACTTTTATTTTTCTTTAAGAAAAATAACCACATAGATTTCTTTATTTATTGGACTTCAAAAGGACAAATCAGACCAGTCATAAAATTTAGCTCATGGAATGCTATTATCATTGATCAAACATGGGCTTCCTCTATTTTATTTGACTTCTTTTTTTCTCATTGTAAAATACTGTAATAAACATCTATGAAATGCCTGCCCAAACAATGAACTGGAGCATTATCCATTGCTGAGTCTTTCTTTTTTTTTTTAATCTTTTTTTTTTTTTAATTTTACTTTAGGTTCTGGGATACATGTGTAGAATGTGCAGGTTTGTTTCACAGGTATACATGTGCCATGGTGGTTTGCTGCACCTATCCAACCCATCATCTAGGTTTTAAGCCCCACATGCATTAGGTATTTGTCCTAATGTTCTCCTTCCCCTTGCCCCCACCTCCCTGACAAGCTCTGGTATATGATGGTCCCCTCCCTGTGTCCATGTGTTCTCATTGTTCAACTTCTACTTATGAGTGAGAACATGGGGTGTTTGGTTTTCTCTTCCTGTGTTAGTTTGCTGAGGATGATGGTTTCTAGCTTCATCCCTTTTGCATGTCTCTGCAAAAGGAAGTGAACTCATTCTCTTTTGTGGCTGCATAGTATTCCATGGTGTATATGTACCACATTTTCTTCATCCAGTCTGTCACTGATGAGTATTTAGGTTGATTCCAAGTCTTTGCTATTGTAAATAGTGCTGCATATACATGTGCATGTATCTTTATGGCAGAATGATTTATAATCCTTTGGGTACATACCCAGTAATTGGATTGTTGGATCAAATGTTATTTCTGGTCCTACGTCTTTGAGGCCACACTGTCTTTCACAATGCTTGAACTAATTTACACTCCCACCAACAGTGTAAAAGTTCCTGTTTCTCTGTATCCTGGCCAGCATCTGTTATTTCTAGACTTTTTAATGATTGCCATTCTAAACGGTGTGAGAAGGTATCTCACTGTGGTCTTATTTGCCTTTCTCTAAGGACCAGTGATGATGAGCTTTCTTTCGTATGTTTGTTGGCCATGTAAATGTCTTCTTTTGACAAGTATCTGTTTATATCCTTTCCCCACTTTCTGGTAGGGTTGTTTCTTTGTCTTTTAAATGTGTTCAAGTTCTAAAATGTATGATTGTCCTTATTCTATCTCTTAATTGAAAAAAGCCACCATGAATAGCTACTTGCTGAAACAGAAAAATAGTTATAAAAGACCTATGTCTGGGCCATTGATGAGAATTTTGGATTACTTTATTGATTTTCCAGATGCTTCTCTATGTATGATATCAGTATTATCATGGCACCAGGAACTCAGTAATTTAGCCGAGTACTGATTGCCAAGTACACATCTGCCCTAAGTCAGCCTTCCAAGCATGGTTGCCAGCATAGAACTTTCTGGTTTACTTTTCTGAGGCATTGGTACAAATTTGCTGTCTACTCTGATTTAAGAAAATCACTTTTGAAAAGTGGAAACTAATCTTCACAAATTCCTGTTATGCTGTCTATCATAGAGTTCTGGGGAAAATATTATGGTGGGGCCAAGCATTAGATCTAATAGGGTTGATCATATTGACTAGAGTGCCATCTCTTCTGATATGTATCCTGAGATATTTGATACATTTTTGGACATCACATATATGAAGTCATTACCAGAGTTTTTGCCTCTCTGTGAGTAGTCAGATATACTACAACACTGAAGGATTTTTAAAAAATAATCCATTTCTAATAGAGATATTAGGAATAACAATTTCTGAATGGCCTGGCATTTTGACTATTTTTTTTTAAATTTTAAGAGTCTTTTTATTTTACTTTCCAAGATTTTTTAAAAATTGTACTTTAAATACTTGGGTACATGTGCAGATCTTGCAGGATTGTTGCATAGGTACACACATGCCATGGTGGTTTGTGGTCTCCATCCCCCTGTCACCTACATCTGGCATTTCTCCCAGTGTTATCCCTCCCCAACCTGCCAGCCCCCGCTGTCCCTCACCTAGCGCCCCAACCCCCAACAGACCCCAGTGTGTGATATTCCCCTCCCTGTGCCCATGTGTTCTCATTGTCCAACACCCGCCTATGAGTGAGAACATGCAGTGTTTGGTTTTCTGTTCTTGTGTCAGTTTTCTGAGAATGATGGTTTCAAGATTCATCCAAGTCCCTACAAAGGACACAAATTCCTTATTTTTTAGGGCTGCATAGCATTCCATGGTGTATATGTGCCACATTTTCTTTGTGCAGTCTATTGTTAATGGACATTTGGGTTGGTTCCAGGTCTTTGCTATTGTAAACAGCGCCACAAGGAACATACCTTGTGTGCACATATCTTGTGCATATATCTTTATAATAGAACGATTTATAATTCTTTGGGCATTTTGAATTTTAATCTAGTTGAAAAAGACTGAATTTCCATAGCTTTGGTCAAAAAAAAAATCTGGAAATAAGTATACAACCTCAAATTTTGATTTTAATAGCTCAATAGTAGTTAAAAACACAGTAATACAGAAATATAAGATGTTTTGAGGGGTGTTTTCTGTTTTTTTAAAGTTGTTTTAAATGTACCTTGTATTTTCCGCCTCTACCACTTTCACATTTATAATCGTAGTTTTCTATTAAATTATGTTGAGAATCTTGTTCCAAAACATTATAGCATATGTTTCTAAGTGAAGATAAGTGAAGATAATTTATCATTAAACTCATGTTTTATACTTCTAGAGAATAGAACTGAAGCAGTAGCTTCTATTTTTATGTTTAACACACCAAGATACACTCTAACAAGTGATTTCTTTGACTGCTAGCTTTGTGGTTTAAACTCATGCAAAACCACTTCGATTTTCACCTCTTGTATGAGTAATTTCCCAAAACTGGTGAGATTTCAAATAAGGCAATGCTTCAAAAAAAAAAAAAAAGAGAACCTGCAATATGGAAGAAGAAAGCATATTTGTATCATTTATTTATTGGAACAAAAATGGTGCAAAAAATAATGTCATCATTAGGAAGGACTTTAATCTACAGCAAAAATTAGATTTGTCGTATCTTTGATAAAGTGATATAAATTTCCTTAGACTTTTTCAATTGAATGGCTGCCTGGATTTTATTAACAGCTACATTTCTTCACATACTAGATTCTGGAAAATAATTTTCCATTAGAAATTAATGGATTCCTGTATTCTGACATTAATATATCTCATGATAGTGAATTCCATTGGAAACTCAAACTTATATTGTAATGCACTGATAACAGTTGTTTCCAAGAATACCAGGAGGAGAGGAACTAGAAAACTCTGGTGGAGGACAGTGAAATTCAGTGTGTGTGTGTGTGTGTGTGTGTGTGTGTGCGCGCGCGTGTGTGTGTGTGTATCTTCAGTTGTCACAGATGGAATAACTCAGAAAACTGTAAAGACTGCATATTTTCCTGTCCTTCTTTCAGAGATATAAATTCCATAAATCTTACATGGGGTTTAGGAATTTTCATGTTTATCCAGTTTTTCGATTAATTTAGAAAAGATATTCTGGAGAATATTGGTTCAAACAGAGGGAAAACTGTTTTCTTCTATTATTTCTAGAGGTCTATATATGTTATTATTCTAGCTTACTTTTTAACACTAAGGAAAGCGTTTAATTCACTCTACAAAACAAAAGTATCAAAGAATGAGCTTAAGTAAAAGACAAAGAAAAAGAGAAAAATTTCAATGTAGTGCAGTACAAGACAAAGAAAGCAGTTTCACTAGCAAATGGAAAGTAGCATTTTATTTTCATTTGGAACTGTCTATGAGATTGTGCATCACATTCCATTTTGGTCCAGATCAATGTGGTTCAGAAGCCTCTAAAGAGAACTAAAGACAAGTTATCAGAATATTCTTATTCTGAAGACATTTAATTGACATTAATGATTTTTTGAAAGAAAATATTATGATAAATATATTTTTCATTCCAGACATATATCTAAGACTACAAAGTTTTCTAAAGAAACACTTATAACCTGAATTTATATTACTTTATAGAATCAAATGACAAGCTAAGTGAAAAGAAGCCATTAACATTTAGCGTTCAGAGAGACACTAAGATACACATGATTTCTTCTGAATAGAGGAATAAATTCAGAAAGGTACTTGAAGCTCAATGTTCAGTGATTTAAGTAAAAGCTGTTTTGAACTTGGAAATAAAGGAGACACTAGGAGCTCACTTTAGACAGCCTGTGTTTCCGGGAGCCTTTTAAAGCCAGAATGTTGATTATTACTGTCAGTTAATTGTTCATTTTTAACATTTATTAAGTCCTTGCATTGTGCTAGTTACAGAACAGAATATAACCATATTCTGTTAATAAAAGTACTAGTTCCTACTGAGTAGATGTTAGTTCTCATTTTAGGATAGGGTAAGAACCCACTCCATGAGAAAAATCTCTGTGAACCATTCCAGGAAACGTAAAAAAGTTGAACAACAAAACATCTGTAACAACAGAACATGGTAGATAACTATTAAATGATGGTGTTGGGCAAGTCTGGTATTGTTATTCACATAAATTTTCTTTCTAAGTAGCAAATTGGGACCATGATTTCCTCATGGTATTTTCATCACAATTTAGATTCAATAGAGTCTCCTTTTGCCATTTGCAATTCCCTGTCTGCATTTAATATTTATGCAATATTGAATTAAATAAAACACTGGGGTTCTACTTTTGTTCACTTGTTGTGTGTTTGGGGGAAGCTGTGCAGAGTTCAATAGAATATGAAAATACTCTGTATTATGCTCATTATAAGCATAGCTGCTAACTGATAGACTATCCTGGGAAATAAGCTTCCTTTTTAGACAGTGTTTCTTTGTTTTCTTTTGCCAAGTCCTAGTTGTTTTATTTCCTACCATAAATGCAAGTTGTTTTGAAAAAAAAATCTACAAGCAAAGTTTTCTGTAAGGTCTGTATTCCATTTTCTCTAGAAAAAATATCTGTTAAAAATTATTCCAAATGTTCCAAATGATTTTCTCCCAGCTCTCTTCATCATTACTTTTGAACTCTTTCAACTTATTATAAGTTGAGAATTCATCATTACCTAATTACTAACAGTGTGTGCCTTTTTCTTTTCTTTTTGTTTTGTTTTGAGACAGTCTTGCTCTATTGCCTAGGCGGGAGTGCAGTGATGGGACCACGGCTCAACCTCCTGGGCACAGATGATCCTCCCATCTCAACTTCCAGGGTAGCTGGAACTGCAGGCATGCATCACAATGCTTAGCTAATGTTTTTTAGAGACAAGGTTTTGCCAGATTGCCCTAGCTGGTCTTGAACTCCTGGCTCAAGCAATATGTAATTCAGCCTCCTTAAAAGCTGTAATAGGATTACAAGCATAAGCCACTTTGCCTGGCCAGCAGTGTGTGATTTTATCTTCTCATTTAAATGAAAAGAAAGCAAATGCAAAAACTATGTATTTACACATTAAACTGATTTTGGAAAAGGCTATTTTCTTAGGTAGAAACCATAACTCTGATTTAACATATTCAAAGTTCTATAACTAATATAAATTCATAAGCAAAGCAATGGCAACTTACAGTCTCATTAGTTATTTATATCCGATTTAAATAGTACATACAATCCAACAGTTGGGATTGATTCGTTCTCAAATAACTTTGCATGTACAAAGCAGGAAGTGGACTGAACAGGGAGAAAGATAATCATTTCAAGCTGATATATGCTTGTGGGTACCCATATGAACTGACACACTGAAGTGAAGAAACTCCAGCAGTTGGACACTAAGAAGAAATAACATTCTTTCTAATAGTTGGTCTTATTAAAACTTCATATAATCACTCTGCTACCTCACTACTCATGTACACATGCAGTCTATATTTTATTATATACTTCCATATATAATATGGATTATCTCAGATTATCAAAAATATACTATTACGTGTTCTCAATAAACCAGTGAAGAACATAAAGCACATCATATTTTCAACTTCACTTACATGAAGAGGCAAACACTGGTAATATGTTTTAGGAGTTTTGAATCTATTCGTGATATGTTCTAACCTAGAAAAGTTTTAGGGTTTCTAATAAATACTATTTTCTTGTTAGTGATATACAGAATAGAAATCCAGGTAGACATAAAAGAATGAAATTGTGCTTTTGATGAAGAAAATGAAGTAGAAGGAGGCCATGATAGAAGGAATAAGATTATGAGAAGGTCCAGAAATTGAACAAAGTGGCTGGGCATGGTGGCTCATAACTTTAATCCCAGCAATTTGGGATGCTAAGGCAGGAGGATCTCTTGAGCCCAGAAGGTCAAGACCAGCCTGAGCAACACAGTAAGACTCTGTCTCTAAAAAAAAACAAAACAAAACAAAAAAAACAACCCAGAAATTATCCATGCATGGTGGTGTACACCTGTGGTCCCAGCTACTCAGGAGGCTGAGGTGGGAGGATCTCTTGAGCCCAGGAGGTTGAGGCTGCAGTGTGCTTCGTTTATGCCACTGCACTCCAGGCTGGACAACAGAGCCAGACTCTATCTCAAAAGAAAAGAAAGGAAATTTAACAAAGTAACTTCAAAATGAGAGAGAAATTACCATGTGCTTCAAAATAGTTTAATTACAATGGTGATAAATGCTCAAATCAACATTTGCAGGCTAATGAGAAAGATAGATAAGCATGCAGTAATAAGAACATTTTAAACCAGTGATACCTTTTGCTGAAGAGCTGTAATTTAGAGGTTTATTTGTTTGAGACAGAGTCTTGCTCTGTCACCTGGGCTGGAGTGCAATGGGGCAATCTCAGCTCACTGCAACCTCCACCTCCTGGGTTCAAGTAATTCTCCTCCCTCAGCCTCCTGAGTAGCTGGAACTACAGGTGTGCGCCACCATGCCAGGCTAATTTTTTGTATTTTTAGTAGAGATGGGGTTTCACTGTGTTAGCCAGGATGGTCTCTTTCTCCTGACCTTGTTATGCACCCACCTTGGCCTCCCAAAGTGCTGGGATTACAGGTGTGAGCCTCCATACCCGGCCTTAGAGTTTTTATAAAAATGAATAATCAATTCTAGATGTGCATTGTGACAATTTTTTTGTTTTGAGAGTGCACTATAATTTTGAATGTGTCGATTTTGATGAATGCTTGGTAATAAGAAATACTAGATTATTTTTGGCAACTTTTGTGAATATATAATTATCTTAAAATGGTAAAAGTATAGTAATAAAGCAAATAAGGAGATATGTTAAAAATGCAAGCGCTCTGGAGAAGTGTCATAAAAAGTCAGTAAGAAACAAAAACATCATATGAACTATTTTGCAAAACAGTAAAAGAAAAATATGCATGTACTCATACATCCTTTAAAACTATTTATTTTAAATCTATTGTATTGATTGTTAGGTCTCTAGAAATTTAGCATGGAAGGAGGATTAGTGATACATTACATGTTTCATTTTTAGGTGTTTCACAATGTCAAGATGTTGCAAGACTAAATACTATTCTGAAAATAACAGTAGTTTATACTTTAGCATGCATAATTATTTAATTTATTAGTTTTTTAAATGGACAATAATTTTGTTGGTTGGGTGGAGGGCACAACAAATTATTTAGTAGATAGAAATAGGGCGATGAAATTCCAAAATTATTTAGAATCAGTAATAGAGTATGGAAATAGCATACTTACTATTTTGTATCTTAAATACAAATTTGTAAGGTTGACTAAATGAAGAAAATTCAAGAGGTTCTGATATCTTTCTGATGTATTAACTTCCTTTCTTTGGAATATATATCTAGCAGTAAGATTTCTGGATCATATGGTATTTTTAGTTTTTTGAAGACACTCCACACTGTTATTCATAGTACATATACTAACTTGCCTTTCCATCAACAGTGTATGCGGATTCCCTTTTCCTTCATTGTTGCTTGTTTTTGGATAAAAGCCATTTTTACTAGAGTGAAATGATATTTCATTGTAGATTTGATTTGCATTTCTCCGATTAGATTTTTTATATGAATTTTTTTCATACACTTGTCTATATATATGTCTTCTTTTGAGAAAGGTCTATTCAGATATCTTGCCCATTTTATAGTCAGATTATTTATTTTTTCCTGTTAGGTTGTTTGAGCTCTTTATATATTATATTTATTAATCATTTGTTGCATGGGTGGTTTGCAAGTATGTTCCTCTTCTAAGTGGTTGTCTCTTCACTTTGCTGATTGTTTCCTTTGTTGTGCAGATACTTTTAGCCTGATGTGATCCTATTTGCCTGTTTTTGCTTTGACTGCCTGTGCTTGTGAGGTATTACTCAAGAAATATTTGCCCAAAATAATGTCCTGGAGTGTTTTTCCAGTGCTTTATTCTTGTAGTTTCATAGTTTGAGGTCTTAGATTTACATGTTTAATCCATTTTGATTGGATTTTTATATATGGCAAGAGGGGTCTCGTTTTACTCTTCTGCATGTGGGTATCCAGTTTTGCTAGCACCACTTATTGAATAGACTATTCTTAACTCAGTGTAAGCTCTTGGCACCTTTGTCAAAAAATGAGATCATTATTAAACGTGTGGATTTATTTTTGGTTGCTCTATTATGTTTCAAGTGTCTATGTGTCTGTTTTTATGCCAGTACCATGTTTATTGCAGTATTATGTACAATAACTAAGATATGAAATCAATCTAAGTGTCCATCAATAGTTGAATGGATAAAGAAAATGTGGTATGTGTACATATTGGAACATGATTCATTTATAAAAAAGTGAAATCCTGTCGTTTGCTACAACATGGTTGGAAATGGAGAATGTTATGTTAAGTTAAATAAGGCAGAAACAGAAAGACAAATTTCAAATATTCTTACTCATTTGTAGGAGCTAAAAATAGAAAATAAAAATAAATAAAACTCATGGAGATAAAGAGTAAACTGTTGACTACCAGAGGCTAGGAAGAGTGAGGAATAAAGTAGGAATGGTTAATAAGTACAAAAAATATAGCATGAATAAGAGAGTTAACAGTAATTCATTGCATACTTTAAAATAAGAGCCGAGATCACACCACTGCACTCCAGCCTGGCGACAGAGTAAGACTCCCTCTCAAAAAACAAACAAACAAAAACAAAAAAACTAAAAGAATGGAATCATGCTTACAAAAGTACTTTGTGTTCTTAACACGAAGGACTGATAAATGGTTGAGGTAATAAATATCCCAGTTACCTTCATTTGGTTATTACACCTTGTATGCCTGTATCAGAACGTCACATACACTCCACAGATATATACAACTATATGTACCCATAATAATTAAAAAATATAAGTGAAGAGAAAAAACTGATTCAAAAACTTAAAAATAAAATAGAAATAAAAATAGATTATCTTTTGCTCAAAGTAACTTGGAAATGTAACTTTCATTCAATAAATGAGACTTTTATGTCCTTGTTTGAGGCTATCATTGGCTGATTCAAGGTCAATGATTTCAACATTAAACCACCTCTTTTATTCAAAAAATTTCTTTATTTTCTTAACTAATTGGTGTTTAATTTTCTCAGTATTGGATAAGGCCCTTAAGAAAATATGAATGTATTAAGTCTTATAACAAAGATAAAGTAAGCTAATTTGTATGTTAAATCTTATTTCAGGTCAAAAATCATGTTCATAATTTTTAAGTGTGAATCAGTTTTTAACACATTGCAGGTTGCATATTTAAATTCAAATTATAAAAAGGCTTGACTTTGTATGGTCTCTTTCATATTCAAAATGGTAACTAAAAGCTAAATTTTAGGCATTTTCATTTTCATCTGGAAAAAAGTTCATATTTACAATTTAACATTGTATATTCTCAATATTAAAATAGTTCATAAAATGTGTTGTTATGTTCCATTTTTTTTCCAGCATATTGAAACTATTCCTTAAATATACACAAAATGCATTAAATCTACCAAGGTTTTCTATTTTTTGGTTTAAAATAAAACATTTCAGAGGAAAAACAAATAAGGCATGATCAGTATCATCCAATCGGGTTGCCCTTAAAGGTTGTATAATAACAATATCCAAATTTCTGAATATAGAAAATTATACGTTATCAAGTTTACAATGATCTCTTGCACTGAGAAGGAAATCATTGTAATGAAAACAAACAATGATAATCTACTGAAATCTCTCCTACTAACAGCATGAGTAACTGACCAAGTAATTTAAATTCATTAAAACACAGCTTTCACATTTGTAAAATGGAAAGACTCAAAGATACTTCAAATTCTAGAACTTCTTGTATTTTTTTGCGAGTAAAAATTAGTTTTAAAGATAATAATATGAAATACATGTGAAGGGTGAGTAAAAATGACCAAGTATTTTGAGCCAGAAATAAAAATTAGCTCATAACCTGCCTTTAAGTAAATGAAGGGGCTGTTTTTTCTTTAACACAGAAATCCTGGAGGTCAGAAGCAAAATGTATAAGGAGTTCTAACAACATAGGGCATGATGCAACTGATTTCATCTTTGAAAGTCTAAAAAATTTTTTGCCTAACAGTCAAAGTTTTGAAATTTTCTAATGTTAAAAAGAAACAAATTCTTGAGAAAAATTTTTTTTAGATTCTGCATGTTTGCAAGTAATACATAAGTTTAACATTTTTGAAAATGACGTCAAACCCTAGCAAGTTTGATATGTTATTAAGCCCAAGTTCTTTCTAGTACTATTGCAAGATAAGATCCAGTGATATGCACACATGAGTTTTGAATAGAAATATTATATTACGTTTTTACTGAGTCAATCTATTTCTGCAAAAATTTTTAAATTATTACAGTAATCAATTATAGTAGCATTTTATTTTATTGTTTATCAAAATTATGTGGTATGTTTTAAAACCCATAGTAATGCACTATGGTTTACCAATTATATAAATAGAATGTTCTTAATGTTGATGTACACTTGTAACTGATATTTTGCATTAAATGTATAGTTTTGATTCACATAAAAGCTAGGTACATTTAATAGAAAAAAGCCAACCTTTGAATGTTCAGTATTATATCAAAATATAGAATTAATGTTGCCTTTTAAATGTAGAATTGTAACTTAATTTGTGGATGAATTCGATTTCTTTTTATGATATTTCATTTGATTAGCAATATGGGCATTTCTATTAATGTTTAATAAGACACAAATTGCTCAATATTTGAAAATTAGTATATCTCATTAAATGCACACATTCTGTTGCTCACCTCATTAGCTGAGCAATTAGAAATTAAACTACTTATATTATGATGGTGAAGAGTTTAAGTGGATGTATTTTCAGAAAGGTATCTTGTTCTACTCAGTTCACCTTCAACCACATCCCAGGGAATATTTCTGTAGACAGTTATTCTACTGTTTCTTCCAGTTGTCTGAATTGAATGATTTTGAAAAGGCATTTTCTAGAACAATTAGAGCAAGAAAGTGCTTATTTAATTATAGTACTCAGGTTACAGTTTACTGAGTACTTAATATGCATCCAGACCTCTGCTAGATACTTCATTTAAATCATGCTACTCAAACTCCACAGCAAAACTGCATGTTATTGAATACTATGACTACCTTTCAAACTAAAAAACAAAAACAAACAAATAAAAAAACTACAAAAAAACAATGGGACAGAGAAGAAAAGAAAGAGGAGGTAGACTAAGGTGATCCAGGCTTCCCGTGTCTTTTTTTCTTTTTATTATATTTGTGTTCCTGTATTTTTACAATAAAGATAATCTATACTTTAAATTGTAAACTTACATTCTAGTCAGAGAATGGAATGAGATTCTTTATTTTTTTATTTATTTATTTTTTTGCTGTGGCACATTCTTGGCTCACTGCAATCTCTGCTTCCTGGGTTTAAGTGATTCTCCCCTGTCTCAGCCTCCCGAGTAGCTGCAACTACAGGTGCACACCCCCATACCCGGCTAATTTTTGTCATTTTAGTAAAGACGGGGTTTCACCATATTGTCCAGGCTGGTCTGGAACTCCTGACCTCAGGTGATCCACCATCCTCATCATCCCAAAGTGCTGGGATTACAGGCATGAGCCACCGCTCCTGGCTATCTGATTCTTATTGTTCCTTATGGTCCCTAGGTGAATGTGAACTCTGGGTAATGTGAGCATAGACTTGCAATTGCTAGGAAGAACGAGAACTCTTCTCATTGCACAATACGGTATTTTAAATTTAGTTCCTATTGAATGAGATGTTACTGGGGAAGAATGTATGAACTTGAGAAAAGACAAAATATTTTTAAGATGTACATCATTGCTTTATAAAATACAAAAACAGCTTGGAGGATAATTCCATATTTCTTAGTGTTGACAAATCAAAGGACTAACTTACCAATGGTAATTTTTACTGGGAGAAAATATGAGGCAAAGAGAAAACAAGAGGGTCTTGGACTTGATTGAGTCTAACTGGTAACATAAATTTATCCATTATATAATGACCTTCATGTCCTTGTTTGACTTATCCACGTATAAAATTGTTAGATTCCCTTGTGATTACTAATTCAAATTATTATAATGTAAAAGCAGAAAACGATATATTTTAAAATTTGGTTAAAATGCCAAACTTCGTATTTTTTAACTTATTTCCTACTTAAAACTGGATTTAGTGACTTTTATTTTGAGGTGGTATATCAAACCTAGACTTTGTGGTTGTACATGACAGGGTTTTCATTATGGATTTTTAACCAATTTTTGTAAATTTTGGAAAATTTACAAAATTTACGGCATCTTACTGCACTACAATTTCTCTATTATATCAGAAAAATAATATATACTTTGAAGAGCTGTGATTATAAAAATAATATATATATAACTTTTGGCATGTAATATATATGAATGATGTACTAATGTTTTTTTTTTTGTTACCACTGTCATTATAATAATTAGGTAAAATTATGTGGGCTTCATGAGTAATATAAAAAGTGTGATTCTCTTAAGCAAATATTTTAGAATTTTCCTGCCTCAAAATATATGTTTTGTCAGAAATCTCAATAGAAATAACAAATCTTGGCCAGGCATGGTGGCTCACGTCTGTAATCCTAGCACTTTGGGAGGCCGAGAGGGGTGGATTGCTTGAGGCCAGAAGTTTGAGGCTGGCCTGGCTGACATGGTGAGAGCTCGTCTCTACAGAAAATCCCCCCACACTGCCGAAAAAATTTGTTGGGAGGTTATGGTGGGAGGATCACTTGAGCATGGAAAGTTGAGGCTGCAGTGAGCCATGATTGTGCCACTGCACTCCAACTTGAGTGACAGAGTGAGACCCTGTCTCAAAGAAAAAAATAAGTGACAAATCTGTACTCACATTAGTTCATTGAAAGTGAATATTTTAATTGTGTTTTTAAATTTAAATTTGAAAATCTGCTTTTACAAAAAATATTTTTGTGTATTCGGTAGCAACACCACAAAATTTCTGTAACTTTGTGTCAAAGAAAGGTTAGATTTCAACTATTAGGAAGTTCTAGATTGTGGAATCCTATTATACTTGGTTGATTTAATATTTTTGGCTCAGAGCTCTTTCATTCAGATTGTAATAAATTTGATGTTTGTATATGTGGGTTTATGGGTATGTGTGTCAAGAGGGGAGGGGTGTGTGTGTGTGTGTGTGTGTGTGAATACTATGTCTAAATAATTATTAATGAAGCTGTCCTCAACTGCCCACTTCTTCTCCAACATAGCTGTCAACATAGCCTACAGGAAATGTAAGATGATTGAGACTTAGCTTTTGTGTTTAGTGGCATTTTAATATTGTCTTCATCCATAATCTTTCATCCTCTTGATTTTCATTTTCTCACAATCATTTTTGGGGGTGGTCCCATTATGGAAAGCAATATACATCATCTTATTTATTAGCAGTTGGAAAACGAAGCACTATAATGCATTGTTTCTCATGAGAAAATAAGAGAAATAATTCTGTTGCCTTTATCTTATTCACTCTAATTCTTTACATCTACTGAATTGCTCGAGAAGGCATGAAGCCAACATAGTAAGGTGCTAAAACCGCATTTTCTCTTCTCTGTGCTTTTACGGTTTGCACATCTAGGGAGGAGATTAGAGAAACACAAATTCAGTAGAGTGTTAGGAGAAAAAAAATGGGAAAATTTATTCAAATATTTGAGTAAATAAAATGAATCAGTGCATTTTATGAAGATGACTTTATCTTTCTCATCTTTATTATATATGTCTATGCAAAAAAGAGATATTGATGATATTATGCCTGAACTCTCATTCATTTACTAAAATTTCTTATTCTTCTTTATGTGCTTTATGAATCTAAAAATAGTATAAGTTTTATCTCTAAAAACTAACCAATTTAGCAATAAAGCATCTAGTTGTTGTTACGTAGAAATAACTTTGCAATTAAACATACACCGAGAAGTATTTCCCAGGGTTAAATGAAACTGGAAGGTAAAAGCAAAGCTATTGATCATAACAAATGTTTCATATATAAAGGAGAAAAATTTGAAAGTTATTGAAAAAGCATGTTTATTTTAATAATCCAAGACTATTTAAGTGTATCTCCATCATGTCAAAACAATTATATAATTAATATAGAAGTGGCATAGAAACCATATTTTTACTTCTATAAATATGCAGAATTATAACATCATTTTTGTTAAAGGAAATTATAAGAGAAAATATTTTCTTAAAATATCTGTATATTAGTTTTCTATTCCTTAGTAACCAGCTATCCCAAAACATATTGGTTTAATGGACATTTACTATCTCCTAGTTTACTTCAGAGACCCAGACACAGGTTACTGGATTTTCTTTGCATCAGTGCATCCCAAAAGGCCACAATCAAAAATCTCAGCTGGGGCTGCTGTTTTATCTGAAGGCTTATCTGGGAGATGCCAGGCTTTGAAACTTATATAATGTGATTGTTTGCAGGATCCATTTCATTGAGGACTGTTGAGCTGAATGGTTTGGTTCCTCTCTTGCTACTAAGTGGATTCAGCCCTCGGTTCCTTACGGATGGGACTTCCCATTAGATACCTACTGACATGGCAGCTGGCTTTGATCATAGCAGATGAGAAAGAGAAATAAAATGAGCACTCCAATTGGAACTTACAAACTTCCTGCAAGTTAATATTGAAGTAACATGCCATAATTTTTTCTGTATTCTATTAGAAGCAAATTATTGGGTTCAGCCTATACTCAGTTGGAGGAAATGTGCAAAGGTGCAAGTTCCAGGAAGTGGGGAAACTTTGAGGATCCTCTTAGATGCAGCATAACACAGATTATTTGTAACTTTTTTTGAAAAAAAAATTATGCATTATATCATTGTGTATGCAATATTAGAAAATAACTTTCTACAGAAATGAAGTTTTTACCCAAATTATTCTCTTTCATATTTTCTCCCTAACAAATTTTCACTTTTTAAATGTTAATCTACAAAATACTATTCCAAAAATGTTAACACTGAATATTATAAAGTTTAAGAATTTACAAATTAGATGATAAAATTATTCCCAATGATATTTAAATATAACATGTGTCCTTATATTAAGAAAAATTTAAGAATCTACCTCATTAAACTTCACACTTCTAAGATTCAGCAAAACACAAACTATAATTTTGACAGTGTTACAATAAGGAATAGGGTCAAATATACCTTCATCTAAATAAATATAAAATTATTTTGGATTATATAATTGTTTCAAATTATATAAATATAATTATTAAAAATAAAGTTGACAAACTGTTGTTCAGTAAATGTAGACAACTTTGACAGAATTAACTATATTGTCCAAACAATGGAAATATAATTTCCCTTCCTGTTATTAATCCTATTATAGAAATTATTTTATTCCTATACTTGTCCTTTACAGAAAAAAAAAGTAAGCAAATATTAAGAATTTAGTAATAACTATTCAATGTGTAATTTAAGATTTGTTTTTTTCAAAGACATCACAACATAATTGTATCTTTTTCACTGTCTTGGTAAAAATCATCATCTTTTCATTTGACAATTTTAATACCCAGAAATTGTGTATTCTTTCATTCTATTCTTGATCTATGCAAGAGAGCCAGCCATCTAAAAACAAATTTGATCATTCCATTTAATTGTTTGAAAGTTTACAATAATTGTCTTTTCTTAATGGACATTTGCTAATTTCTGGAACCAACATTCATTTCTCATTTTATTGTAACAGATTACCAATTTTGTTTTAGAGAATCATCTCTATTTTGTGTAGATTTGTTGAAACAATAAGTAAGAATGCTTACTCAAAGGATTAACTTAGTCACCTTAGCCAGTTAGTTTACTCAAAACAACTCCTGATACTTTAAATAATGAACTAAATGGTATAATGACTTAAACTTCATTCTGGTGTCAATACACAAGACTTCTTGTAAATATCTGGGACCCACATCCCAAGAATTACATTGGTTTTATTCCTCTTTGACAAAAGCTTCTCCAGATTTCTTAGTAATTTTTGGAACATCTCAATTTCTTTTCAACAAGCTTATTATCTGGATGAGTTATGCTGATTCAGTTTCTGTTGCTGGCAACCAATAAACACTATTTAAGATACCATCATTTATTGGCTAAAACACCAAATTTCTTAGAGATAAAAAGCTATATTCTGGCTGCATATATCTCTTTATTCTTCACCTCATTGTCCATATATAACAAACATTGAATTATATGTAATTCTTCAAGTAAATTACACTGTTTCTCTGTATATCTACTTATATTTCTTTTAGGGGTCTTGTAAGCCCGCTAGTATTAGGAAAAAGGAATTATCTTTTCCATCTCTAAAATATCTGGTAGGGCATTTAAGGCCTTTCTGTATATGACCATCATCAACCCTTTCAGTCTCAGCTCCTTCCCCTTTGAAATAATATGCATGCTGAGATATTTTCCAATTATGCTGTTCACTTTTTCCGGTTTCCATAATTTTCCCAATTTCAGTTTCTCTTTCAATTACAGTTACTTCTAGTCACCAACAAATCTAGCATAAAATTTCCTTTTTATCTGTAAAATTTAGCTGAAAATATGACATCACACTGAGGCACTTTCCATGCTCCTAGACAGAAGTCATACCGTTTTCTACTGTCCCTGTAAGTTCCATAAACCTCTGACGATTATTTCTTTCTATAAATCTCCTTTTACATCCTGCATTCCTTAAAAACTCTTCTCTCTTCATATTTTCTTTATACTCAATGTGTGTGGCACACTGTATATTCACAATAAATGTTAATTTATTAAAAATATGAATACATATGTGAATGAGTCAAAATGTATTATTTCATTCACTGAGTAAATATTACTTATATATGCTTAAATGATTCATAAATCACTAACAGACCTTTGCAGAAGAGTATTATACCACCCTGAGTGCTGAGATTTTGTGTTATTATATGTATGTCTGTGTCTGTGTGCATATAGATGCTAAATATAATTTTGTATAAATTATGCAATAATAAAAAATATTGCAACTCCTAATTAATTGGAAATTTTTAAATTACTAATTCTATTCCAAACAAATCAAATTTTAATCTGTAATCTTTTTGAAGGAGACTGAGTTTAGGAAAAATAAACGGGTAATTTTCTATTAGTAGTTTATCTGCATATAGCATTATTAAATAAACTTTAGATTACTGACATATATTTAGCTCCACTATGTTATAGGGACAGGCACTAGGTTATAGGTGCTTTTCATAAAATGCTTAATTTGTCACTCCAAACACTATATAAAATAGCCTATCATGGATAGTTCAACAGACACAGCAGAGCTCAGCAAGTTACTATTATCGTCCATATAGCTCAGAATTATAGCACTAGGCCATGAGAAATAAGAAATGGTGAAATGTACATGGGAAGAGACTGGTCAAGTTGGAATCCCAAACCAGGTCTGCTCAAACTAGAACCTTCGCTTTTTACCAATATTTTATTCTGCTGTCTAGTATTCCAAAGGAAATTTCTCATTTATATCAAAGAGTGATATTTTCTCTTAAGTCTGCAGGATTTACTTTTTATTTACCTGATTGGTTTATACAATGTTTGATGTAAAACTGAAACCAAAGAAAATGATATTTGGGTCAGTAGTCTTATTTTTCAATGTTTGACTTATCACTGACTTAACATTTTGGACATAGTTGCCCATGCTGTTGATAAGAAAATGCCATCAATACAGTCAATACAGTAGGTGGCTTCAGTTAATTTCACATACAGAGTCATAAAAATAAGAGATACCCATACTGAGAAATTCACAATTTACACTGTTCTTTTTCCTTTAAGTGTATTTACTTTTAAACATATATCCTGCTTTGCATTTTGAGTAGTACACATTTCTTGTTGAAGCATATATAAGGATTTTTTTTTACAGCAGATTATAAACCTCTATTTTATTATAATTTTAGATAGCCTACTATTTCCTTTTAGGAGGTATATATCATTTCTGGCAGTCTCTTTGAAAAATTCTGTTAGGCACATTTTTTTCAGATAATACTTTTTATTTAATTATCTTTTGCTCTCAGAAGAACCATGTGCTTATCACATACTATAAAAGTATGTGTTTTTAAATATATTGGAGAGAATTCTGTATTGTGTGTGTTTTCTAGAAAAAAGAAACTTCAGAGACTTTTTTAAATAGACTTTACCTCATATCAAGTCTAAAGAGAAATAAAGAGATGGTAAACTCACTACTGGAGGAAAAATATGATATTGTTTAATTACCCTTTGGGCCTTTGCTTTTGTTGCTGATAATTTTTATCTGCTTTTGGAACCTTGTAATATAATTTATGTTTAATGCTCATGAGCTTAGCTAATCATTAAAACTTACAAAAATTTATTAAGATATTGTGTTGGAAGAAAATCATAAGTACTACTGTTTTGTTAAAATTGAAATTGTGTCAGATATAATTGAAATAAGTTCACTAGATCAGGAGAGGTTTAAAATGTTAGTAATAGCATTTACTAATAAGATTTTGTTTATCATAATTTAAAAAATAACAGATAAAAGAGGTGTTTAGAATATTATGTGATGTGTCAAATGTGTAATGGCTAGGGTAACTTGCTTTGGCAAGCTCTCACAGTTTCCCAGTTTGAAAATATACTGAATTGAAATAACAGATTGATTCAAACATACATATATTTGATAACTTCTAGGTAGGTGTCACATTTAACCCTCAATTACAATAGAATTTCTCTGTGGTAAAGAGAAAGGCTTTGGTTTTATTTCATTTAATTTTTATCAATGCAATACATGTGCATTTTATTTGAAGTCAAGCAGTCCTTATGAAGCTTATAGTAAAACAGGATATTCATTCCCCATACTACTCCTATACTGATTCCTAGCTCACACAAAATATTTTTTATTTTTTAATTTTTTTAGAGATGGGGTTTCACCGTGTAAGCCAGGATGGTCTCCATCTCCTGACCTTATGATCCACTCACCTCGGCTTCCCAAAGTACTGGGATTATAGGTGTAAGCCACAGCACCCGGCCCTTTTTTTTGTTTGTTTTTACTGCTATCTTCCTAGATAACATTTTTTAGAGTTATTTCTCTCTTTTTTTTCTATATATAACACTTGATGTATGGACATTTTGCACAAGACAGCTACAATGGCTTGAAACAGGCAGATATACATAAGTGATTTAGTGATGTTACCTTATATTGCATGCTGTATGCAACATCATACATGATATGCTCATTGTGTTTACCCCCATCAGTACGGTCAAAGTACATGTTCCTCATTAGCAAGCTCTATTTCAACTGGCTGTGAAAAACTGAAATGAATACCGTGCATGAAGCAGCATTTTCATCAGTCCCTGAACGTGCATCTGTGATGCAATGCCTCAGATGAATTTGTCTTTGATTGATATTCACTAAATAAACCTGCACATTTAGCACACCCCAGGAAAAATAGTCAAGGGTAGCGGAGTTGGGGAAGGGGAGGACTGTCAAGTCTGTAAAAAAAATGTCAAATAAAAATTATGTGTGTTTTCTGCTTACCTGTATAAAGTGAAGATTGATTTTTTCACTACTGTTTCTCTTCGACAAACATTCGCTGCCTTCTCCTTTCCTCTGAATATAATAATATATATATCTTGTTAATGGTTGGTGTTTCCATTATTATGATGCTGTTAATATTCTTGATAGCTGAGCAAAATATGATTACATTTATTTTCTTGTCCAGATCCTTTTATCAAGCCAATGCATGTTACCTCCTTTTATAATTTTCTTAGCTCTCAGTAGGCCTCTCATGACTTAAGCAGTACATTTGTATTAAAACTTTATACCATTTTTCAAAATGGTAACACATACTCAGAAGTGTTTCTTCTGGCACCTTGCATCCTTCTGCTCTATTAATGCTGACTGCCCTCTAAGCCTGCTGCCTAGCAGTTATCCTGGGAATCAATCAATTATTACCTTAAGATCCTTATGCCTCTTAATTGTGTTGAATTTTCTGTTTCCCCATTTCATGTCTTGTTCTTAATGGAGGTATGTTCCTTCGTTGGTAGAGCAGGTCTTCAAATAGTTTTTGAGAAAGGGTGTGCTCACAGTATATGCAAATGATTTTATTCATAGTTTGGTTTGACATGTAAATTTAGTCGTGTGAGAATTTTAAAAACATTTATCAATTTTCTTCTAGTTTTCAGTATTTTTGTTAGGAAGGCTGACAGCATCCTGATTCCTGACCTCTTTCATCTCTCTGGAATTTTTAACATCTGTTCTATGATGTCTTGAAATTTCATGATTAGATTTTTGGTTTTGTTTATATATACATATATTTTATCATGTACAACATAGTGTTTGAAATGTACATACATTGTGGAATGACTGATCAAACTAATTAGTTTTAAAGCTGCAAACATATGTCTTTTGATACTAAAACATATATTTTTTTGTTAATCTCTTGTTCATCATTTCCACCTTCCATTTTCTATGTATTTATTTATGTTAGCGGGACAGCGAATCTCTTGGTCTAATCCTCCAGTGTCTTATATTTCTGTTTTGTTGACTTTTATCTATCTTTTCATTCTCCTTTTGGGGAAAGTTTCCCAACTCAGTTATCTAAATTTCAATGGATTTTTAAAATTTTTCTGTTGTAAATTACTATTGTAGTTATTTTGCATTATTATTACCAAATACTCTTTCTTATTTTCTACATGTAACATTTTACTTTAACTATTCTGTTGTGTTCCACTATTTTGTTAGTATTCATCTGAATAAATTAATTACCATAGAATTAAAGAATATTTTGTGTTCTCTCTTTCATCACTCCCTTCTCCTCTGAGACTACCTTGTTCATTTGGTCTGCCTCATCTGGTAGAAGTTTTGCTCAAATGTCAACTATTGATTGGCTGTCAGTTAATAATTTAGTGTGTGATACTAAAAAGCTGATTAGAAACTGTATGTTCAAGCCTTATTAACTGATTTGTTTCTGTTTGATTTGAAACCAGTAGTTATTTTCTCTTGGGCTGGCTGGTGAAATTCTACCAAAAGAGCTCCTCTAATTCTTGGCCCAGGCCTGTAATCTCAGCACTTTGGCTGGCCAAGGTGGGTGGATCACCTGAGGTCAGGAGTTCGAGACCAGCCTGGCCAACATGGTGAAACCCCATCTCTATAAAATAATAATAATAAATAAATAAAAGGAAACATGATTATAACTCAGCATTCTGAAAGCCAAGAAGGAAGGGGACTTGGTTATTACCATTATGCATGTGCTTTTAATCAATAAATAGAGCGTTTCACTTTTACTCTGCTGTGCCCACATTCAGGGAATTCAAATTCTCTGAATTCCCCAAATTCAGAGAATCTTGGCTTCAACATTGCAGAGGAGTAAACTTTCTCCCTTTACATAAATAGTAAATGTGTGTAGGGAAAGGATGATTGGGGTGGGGGACATTCACTAGGAGTGAAACTGGAGAGGAAATTTGGAGATCCAACTACATTTTATACTTCAATCTCATAGTTAATTATTCTTCCTGCTTTTATACCTCTTTCTTTCTCTCTCCCTTTCACTCTCTGTCTCTCCCTGTCTCTCTCTCTCTCTCTCCCTCCCTCCCGCACACACACACACACACACACACACACACACACACACACACACGCATACACACAAACACATCCCATAATCCTTTAAAGGCATCTGGAGCTTCTTGTTATAAAACTTTTAAGAGATTCTGCTATACAAATTGGTTTTCTTTTTTCTGGCTTCCCACAAAACAGTGAAATTTCATCGTTTTTGCTTTGCTAAGCTGTTACCACCTGGCTCTCCACTTCTAATCATACAAAATTATGTTGACAACTCTTATCTGCTCTAGTCTATCTTGCTCTAAAGGGGATTTTGCTCTTATTTATTTAATGCAATGTTAATAGAGAGTTTGGAGGATGTAACTTGAAAGCTTATGTTACAGAAACATTCTCTGATGTTAGAGGTTATAGCAATGATTAATCCAGAAAATACTTAAATAAGGATATTGAATTTTTGTTCATCTATCGTTTAGGGAAATTAGATGTTGTTTGTTCATTTATGTCTCATGTACTTTTGTTACTAAGTGTTATTTCCTGGTCTAAGAACTAAAGTGCAGTTTATGAAATAGTGAAGATAACCAAAAAACCAAAAGTCCCTTCTCATGAGCTTACACTCTAATGGAAGATACAAATACTAAAACATTAAGACAACTAACAAGATTGCTTCAATAAGCACAAATGTTAAGAAGCTATCATCTAAAGAAGAAAAGAAGATAACATGATAGGGACCAAGGCATGGCTTGGCTGTACTGTGCTTATCACTGAGAATACCTTTCTGCTTTTCAAGATGAAAATAGGGTCATGATGTGTTTCCAACCACACAGAAAGGCAAGGTGAACAGCAAAAAGGTTCACAAGTGAGAATGGAAAGTTAAAGAAGTATGTAGTTGAAAGCAGTTTGAGATGAGCTGTAGGTTGGAGAACAGGAGTTACATCATGCAAGCCCTGTAGGACATGGTATAGGTTCCAGTTTTATTTTATGTGTAAGTGGAGGATTAAGCAAAAGAATAACACTCATTCATTCAGCGAGTATTTATGGAGCTCCTACTTCATGGAAGGTAGTGCACTATGTACCAGTAAAAGAGCTTTATACTCAGGGGACCTTGCATGCTTCTGTGCTGCTTACCATCTACCTGCTGTAGAATCAGCTAAGATTAGTTGGTCTAGAGTGACCTCAGCTGAAATGACTGTTCTCTGCTTCACGTAAGGAGTGGGGTCTCCCAGGATTTTTCCACACTGTGGCTGAGCAGGATTCTAAGAGGGCAAGCAGAAGCACATGAGAACTCTTAAAGCAAAACTCAGAACTAGCTCACCTTCTGTCTGCCTCTATCACCTAGGCAGCTCTTACACAAGCAGAGAAGAGAATAGATGCCACCTTTTCAAGGGAAGATTTGTGATGTCACATTTCAAAGGGTATAGATACAGGAAGGAAAAAAAAAGATTCTGACCACATTCATTTATCTGTATGTGTTTTGTTTTGTTTTGTTTTTGTTTGAGACAGGCTCTCACTCTTTTGCCCAGGCTGGAGTGCAGTGGTGCAGTCTGGCTCACTGCAACCTCTACATCCTGGGCTCCAATGATCCTCTTGCCTCAGCCTCCCAAGGAGCTAAAATGGGGCTTTGCCATGTTGCCCAGGCTGTCTCAAACTCCTGGACTCAAGTGATTCACCTGTCTTATCCTTCCAAAGTGCTAGGATTACAGGCATGAGCCACCGCTGCATTTGTTTATTTATGGATTTTGTTTTGCTTGCTTATGTCCATTATTATAGAGGGTATGTGCTTCAATACCATGTGTGGTAAAATTTTCAATTATAGGTGAAACTTTATCAAAGATTAATAATTTATGATTGTTAGAAGTCAGCCCATCTATATTTGGCAAGGTCTTCCTATATTTTAAAGACCAGTGTTTAGCAGATTACTGCTTACTTATTTTACAATAAATTGTATACTCAGATTTATGGCTTTGTAATAATCTTTCATTGATCAGGCCTGCTTGTTGATAACTTGCTTGTGTAAACTTAATGAGGGGATAGAGTTTTAATTGTGCTATTATGAAGATGTTTCCAAATCTGTAGTCATAAATAAAAAGAGGACCTCTTATATATCAAGTTGCCAAATGAATTGATGTCAGCGTTTTAGCCCAGTTTCCAGGATGGAGTAAAAGAGAATACTTTTCTGACAACTTTTTCAATATAGTCATAGGCACTGGGAATTCTCAATAAAATAAGTATTAAAATGTTTGCAGAGTTAGCAAGGAGGAAAAAAGCTAACGAAAATCATTATCAAAGAGAGGTTTTGACTGCATCCTTGAAAAAGGTACATGTAAAAGCTAGAGTGAGAAGGATAGAGCTCAGTTTATTGTAGTTAAATTTGTTGATTAACGTATTGATGCTCTGTGGAAAAGGGGCTTTTAACTTATTAACAATAACCTCTTGGTACCTACAAGTGTTTAAATCTTTATTATCCAAAGTAGTAGCTACTAGCCAGTTGTGGCTTTTTAAATGAATTAAATGAAAATAGATAAAATTATACTCAATAAGAATACCTGGATCACATTAGCAACATTTCCTGTGTGTACAAACCTAGTGGGGCTACTGAAGAACCTAATGGACTGCACAGGTATAGAACTTCCCATCATTGCAGAAAGCACTGTGGAGACTATGCTGGTTTAAATTGAGATTTCATCTGTTAAGAAAATTTAAAGAATGTGTGAAGAAAGCTAACAAAAGAAATTGTTATGAATAACTATGGACAAAGTTAAAAGATTTCACTATTATTCTCTTCATAATTAGTGCTTCAGCCAGGATTAATTCATGCTTTGGTCTCAATTCAAGATGCCAAAACATTAGAATGACATTTCTCACCTAAATCACCATGGGAACACAATATCCCAAAACAAATAAAAGAGAGAGAAACAAAAAAATATATATGAATAAACATAAGGATATAAAATTATCATTACTTGTAGATGACAGTCAACCTGGCAGTTCTCAGAGAATCAAGGAATTAACTGAGTCTTAAAATTATAAATAAAAGTCAGTAGGATAAATAGATAATTATGAATCAGCAGTTCTCCAGCTGGTACATCAAAGAAAAGAAAGAATGAACAAAGAAAAATAATGTTTTTCAAATTTAATAAAAATAAAAAGACAGGCATACCATAATCCTGGATGAAAAGAATAAGTATTTTAAAGATGTTGATTTTCCTCTCACCTTTTCAAAAGACATGCATTAAATGCAAGTCTAACACAAAATTTAACATGTATTTTTGTGTCTGTTAAACTGAATACGTTTTGATAATGGAATACACCCATATAACTCCTATTCAAAACAAGATACACAATACGACTATCTCTATAGAAAGCTTCCTCATGGCCAATGGTGTGTTGGCGTTAGCTAGCACTAGGTTATCAGAATCAATTGTTAATGCTTGAGACATTTTTGCAGGCATGTTGTTAAACAGGGAAATAATTAAGAATTAAATTATATAAACTTGAAATTAAATAAATATTTTAAAAAGGAAATAGCCTAGATTTCTTGATTTCTCATTGATTTTCTACATTTTACCATATCTATGGTGTGACGGTTATTAACCTTTACTACGCCTCCATGGAGGAAGTGCATATATGCATCACTGTGCATCTTGTCTCAACTCCACCTTCAGTTAAACATCACATTGGTAACTTGAAATTAATGCTGGAACTGAATGACATTTCAGCTCAATGAGTATATTTTATGCAAGAGTGTGGTAATTTACAGTAGGTCAAATACAGATTTAATGACAACAAATTTACTGGGACGAAGTGAGCAGAGAGGGACGTGATTCTTTGGTCTAGCCGTGGTTGAATCGCAATAATATTACCAACAGATACCAGAGAACAGCAAACATCAGCAGAAACATTTTATAGGCTCTATGAAATTTACAAAGTAGAGCACAGTATATTTTATTATGTATAAATATTGCTACATATTTTATGTCAGTAAAATTTTTTATAAACTTATATTTATATACACATATCCATATTTTAAAAGTTAGATATTCACCAGCACATTACTGCTTCTCTATCCCTACCGCCACTCCAGAGACAACCACATTCTGAATTCTGTCAACACAGACTAATGCTGCCTGTTTTGGGGCATATGTTATGCATTGTGCAGTGTGTGTGTAAGTGTGTGTGCTATCTGTTTCTGCTTTCTTTCACTCCACATTTCTAAGATCCATTCATGTTGTCGTATTAGGGATTTGTTTCTTTTCATTGCCGAACAGTATCACATTATAGGAATGTATGTCCTGTTGATGAGCATTTGGGTGGTTTCCAGGTTTTAACTATTATGAATGAGGCCATTGCTACAAACATCTTGAATATACCAGATGGAATTTATTTTATAATTTACTAACTAATTATAAATTTTACCTAGAAAAATAAAGCCCAGTGGGCAATAGAGAATATGTGAAAAACAAAACAAAACAACAACAAAAAACACTGAATAGAAAATGTTTACCTAACTACCTAACTTAAAAACAGCAAAATGTCAAATATATATGATTTCCATATCCATAGGAAAAATATCCAGTTATATGACACATAACGATATTTCTGTCAACAACAGATTGTATATATGACCATGGCCCCATAGAATCATAATATCATATTTTTCACTGTATCTTTTCTAAGTTTAGATACATACATACTTACCATTGTGTTATTAATTGCTTACAATATTTAATATAGTAACATGCTGTATAGATGTTAAGGTTAGGAGAAATGCAGTCTATATGATATAGCCTAAGTATATAGTAGGCTATACAATCTGGGTTTGTTTAAGTATACTCTATAATATTTGTATAACAAGGAAATTACCTAAAAATGCATTTCTCAGAATGCATCCCTGTTATGAAGTGACACATGACTATCTATCTTTCTCTGGATGATGATAGGGCAGTTAGCGATTTTTTAAAATGACTATTAAGTTAGATTCCTATATCATGCCATAAAATTAAATTCTATAAGTCGAAATGTGTTTTTTAAAAAGACAAAGATTTTGTAATTAAGAAGAAAGTATGGAAACATCATGTTATCTTGTTTGGCTCAGATTAGGGAGAGTTTGTTGGTATAACTCCTTAATGTACCAGATTGCAATGTTTGGTATCATTATGATAAGTCATCAATAGGCGGATCAATATATTTTGGACTAAGAGGATTCATAAAACATAGGACCTTAAGTGTAAAAACTAGGAATGTTTCTGGCTAATTAGCCAAGAAAAGAGTGAAATAAAATTGTAACTTATGGCTTTATTTATGGTATGTCATGTAATACAGGGGGTATCCATGCAGTCTACCATAGCGTGTGGCCCCTTAAAGATACTGGAGAGTTTAGAAGTAGAGCATTTATTGATGAGTTAACATTTTAGGAAATTCACTCTGTTTGTGCGTGTGTGTGTGTGTGTGTGTGTGTGTGTGTGACTGATATCAGGATCATGAGGACTAACATTCTGTGAAACATCTTCAATATTGTTTTGAAGAATAATTAGTTCTTCAGCTCCTTATTTGTCCTCACTATGTACTCATTAAATGAGTACATTATGTTAGCTGGAGACTGAGGCATCTGACTATAAATGTTAGTCTTTAAAAAGAAATAACTTAATGTTATTTTCTCAAAATATTGCTGTAAATTTTTCTTAAAATGTGTGACTCTGCCATTTACTTTACCAGATTTGAATATTAAAGGGCACTTGACTCAAAATTAAATATATATGAAATTTCACATTATTATACATATTTCTGACATTCTGAAATAGTATACTAATCAAAACTTTTGCCAAAGAAAAAAATTGAGAATACCAGTGTACAAGGTATATAAGATAAAAGCAATAATAAAGTATCTTGAACTTTAGGCACATATATCTGATTGTAAATACAAAGGTAGCTATCATTAATTTTGTAATGATTTAATGCTGCATTGGGACTGCTAGCAATAATATAAGTAAGTATAGAATTTGTCATGCAACCAGGAAACATTCTGAGATGAAAGAAGACACAATTAGTAATTATACTAGAAAAATAGGCATACGTAATGATCATGGCCCTAAGCAAAACAGGATGTATAGCTACGCTAAAATAGAGAAAAACCTATTTATGGTCTACTGATCATGAGAAAACTTTATTTGGAAATACTAGAATATATCTGACAGGGTGAAACATATTGAGGTTAGTGAACATTTTCTCCTTAATAATTTTGATCTAAGGACCCTCACATCAATATTTCTACCAGAGAGAGCAGTAAGCATAGAGATTATTAAAACAAAGTCATGTGATAATTATGAGAGATTGTTGCTTCCCAGAGACTCATTTTCCTGTGAATGATATTCATTTTATCATATAAATGCAGCTCTAAATGGAGAAGTCAACAAAATATAAATGTTGGGTATCATTTACAGATGAAAAATCCAAAATGGCTTATACAAAATGTGGAATAATTCTCATAGTTGAAGAGCCCAAGAGTACATGAGGATTTAGATGCAGGCAGAAATGAGGTCAAATGGGGTCACAGAGCTTCTCTTAGCTCCCCCTCTTTTGAGTTAGGTCTGTGTTCAGAGAGGGTCAGCAAAGTGCCCGAAGTTTCCCACACCTTACAGTCCAAATCCATCAGGAAAACCAAATATTAAACTCAACAAAGATATGATTTTCCCAGATTGATTTTAACTTGTTTTGGTGGCTTACCTGTTATGAAGGCTGACTGAATGAAGTATGTGATTGACAAAACTTTAGATCAAGTGCTCCACATGCATTGCTTGTGCTTTAATCAGCTTATCCAAAGCTACTAGGCTGAGTCAGGGAGGGATGGATGTTCTCCAAACCAAAGGCAAGAGCTGTTTCCAGAAATAAAGTCAATGGCAAAAAATAATAATGTGTAAGACCATTAGCTTCTCTCCTCCCCTCTTTCCATTGATTTTCCTTGTTCATATCACTATTTTTTCTGCTCTATATTATTTTCATCTGCTTTCTATTATTCGGTTAACTCTTGGCTGCTGTATTTAATATACAGTGTACTCCATACATTGCTCTAGAGAGGAAATGAGTTTGTTAAGATTGTACAGGAAACACAAGTCCTCTTACTATCCATGTGATTGGGAACAATACATTTCATTGCTCTGAACCTTCATTTTCTCATGTGCAAAATAGAAACACACATGCTATTTTAAAAGGTTATTGTGAGGACTAGGGTACTGAATACCAGGAAAGGATAGTTGGTGTTCTAAATCGCCAAATGGCTAAGACAGTGTCAGGAGAACTCTTCCTAAAAAGAGAGAAACGCCCCTTCTTACAGGATTTTAAGGTACTATATACTGATCATGAAAGAAAGCATTTTAAAAGATCTGTACATTCTGTGCTTCAAAGTAAGATTCTTATGTTTACAAAAAACCTGTTAGACTCACAAATAAAGAGAATCTCTTCCCCAAACATGAAACTTACTTTTTCTTTGTTTACAGCAGTTCAGCCCTTGATTAAGACAAAAAATCTCATTTGATTATCTAAGTGTTTATACATGAAAAGAGGAAAATAACAGTGTTTGATGTGATGGCTAGCAGGTTTTTTTCTTTTGTGTCATTTAACAAAATTATCCTGCAATCATTTTTAGCAAGTTCATTAACTTTTGTTGTATATTAGCTAGTAATGCTTTATAAAATTTTTCTATTATGATTCAGTATTGTGAATATAATGTCCCTTCATCAATAATAGTTTTTTTGGAATTTATTTTTGAAGTACATGAATTGTGAGCAGTTAAGATCCTTGAGTTCTATTTCAAGTGTATCACTTACTAAAGAATAATCAAACCTATCATTTGAACTGCCAACCTAAAAACAAAAAATACAAACATAAAGATACGAACATTTTCAAGGCATTTGTGAATTGATATGACCAAGCAACATACACTCAGCAACAGAAATTATTTTGTGAGTTTTATTATGGAAAAAAACAATTTGTTTCTACCATTTTTATTTAAAATTGTAAATAGTTTATGAAAATATTTTCTCTATCTGTTGATATGTTGTCAGTGTGTAACAGAAAAAAAGTAATCATTAGAAAATTCTCACAAATTTCTTTCAAGTTGACAAAAAACATTGCTTTAACAGCAATTTACAGTGTCATATACTGTACAGTGGTTTCTCAGTTACCAATGTGCATTGAGCTGAATCTTTGGGTTCTGTGTTCAGGAACCCACCCCCTACCATTCTTCTGTGAAGAACTTTTATATACTGCTTGTATGTTACAATCATCTTACAAGTCATATGCCAAAATATCAAACTATATGCAAACATGAGACCCTCAGTTTACCATTTCTGTATTTTATAGAATTCACAGAGAGATTGTTTTAGCAGGATAAACTTAGCAAATAAACCAAGCTTTATTTATGTGGAGAAAAAAAACAAATGTTTATTAGGTATCAAGGCTCTGAGGATATGTGACAATCTGATGGAAAATAGCCTAATAGACTTCTACATTTCTCAAACGTTACTTTGTCTTAGTAACATTAGAAAAACAAAAAGCTTAGGTAATTTTTTTGAGTGCAAGATTGATATAATAATTGTACATATTTATAGAGTACAACATGACATTTTAATACATATATAAAGTATATAATTAAATATTAAATCAGGGCAATTAGCATATCCATCACCTCAAACATTTAGCATTTCTTTGTGATGAGAACATTAAAAAATCTCTCTTCTAGCTATTTTGAAATATGAGATACATTGTTGTTAACTCTAGCCATCATGCTATTCAATGGTACACCAAAACTTACTCCTGCTATGTAACTGTAACTTTGTACTCCTTGACAAGTCTCTTTCCATTCCTTCGCTTCTTCTTGGCACTTTACCATTGCTATAAATTGGTGTAAACTGTATTTATAAAACTTTATCTAAAAATTGACTTTTAACAAAGAGATACGTATAAAATTATTAATTCTATAACATATTTAATAATTGAAATTGAAAATATTAGTTTAACAGAAAAACTAGAAAATTTTCCTAGGTGACCAGCACACATTTAGATATTTCAGATCCAAATGTGACTTTCGACATACATGAAAAATTTTTATAAGGACAAAATGTGAACTAGATATGCAGTAGAAACTAATGTTTGTTGAACACCTATAACAAGCACTTTTATATGTGCTTCCTCATTATTTTTTTCTAGGTGATGAGCATGAATATATTTTACATATTAGGAAAAATTGGCACAGATAAATTAAATAATTTGCCCTAAATAACACATGCAAGAAACAGACCTGCAAATGGAACCAAAGCTACCAAATGACAGAGTCTGTGCTCTTAATATTTCTAGCCAGTGCTTTCTCTACTTCCATACAACTGTCAAGCACCGCATTATACTGCTTCGTGTTGTGTCATAACACATCAGATTGTAACTTCAGAAATCCTGGACGTCTCTGAGACACAGAAAAACAACTGTGACTATAACATATGAAGAACTACTGCCAGAGTCACAGACAGCTGAAAGTAATTTGAGGAAGCACATAAAAACAGATGCTCACACATACCATGATGTTTTTAAAATTGCTAACTGCATTGGGTAGTAATGACAATTATTCTCCTATGGAAGCCCTAGCTAAGAGTTTATTAGTATCATTGAGTAGTGTACATATGACGCTTATCAATTTACATTGAGAAAGCAAAAAAAAAGTGATGCAGTATTTCACTTTCCCCTCTACCTAATACAGTTTTAAATTTTACTTATGTGACCTGTGTTGTTTCCATTACATGCAAGTTGCTTATACTAAATTAACAAGGAGGGAAGTGAAGAATATACTCAAAAAAAGGGTTGTAAAATCATTCATGTAGAATTATGAAAGATAATGATAAAGTAACTGGATTCAAATACGTGCTCACATGCAAAATACTGCCCACTGTACAAATGCTTGACTATTTGCCAATGCTAACTACACCAGGCACAAGTACATACCAAATGATCACTTGAATTCAAATATGAAGGATAAACAATTCAGTACTAAAAAGAAAGTTGTATCACTGCCTTTCTCCAATTTTCAAAGTCAACAAATTAAAGTTTTAAAATACTTAATGTTGTTTTCTTGCTTCATAATGGATTCATTGTTGTATCTGCTTAAAGGCTCAGAGCTAATGAGCCTAAGATCATGGATTTGAGCCCTTTGGGGGCCAATTAGCTTTAATGTATTTTTCAACTTCAAACTGTACCTAAATCCTACATAAGAATTCACAATGTATGTTCTACTTACCCAGATGAACAAGAAATAAAAAGTGTATTAAACTAAATAAATATGTAATACATCTTAGAAAAGTTCTCTCTCAAATTTAAGCTTACCTGTGGGTAGCCAGAAGCACTACCATTACATTACATTATAAAACAGATTATAGAATTTAGGAGTGTGAAGGCCAGTCAGTCTTTATTATAGTGGTTTGCTATTAAAATGTAGAAACAATATATTTGAGACAGTACTACAGACTGGTTAAACAGGGTACAACGTCCAAAGCCAAGCACAGTGGTGCGTACCTTTGGTCCCAGCTACTCTGGAGACTGAGTTGGGAGGATCTCTTGAGCCCAGGAGTTCCACAGCAGCCTGAACAATGTAGCAAGAACCCATCTCTTAAAAACAAACAAACACAAAACAGTCCATTAAACATGAAGTTTGAAATGAAGATTAGGCAAGTGGATCACCTGAGATTGGGAGTTCAAGAGCAGCTTGAACAATATCTAGAAACCCTGTCTCTACTGAAAATACAAAATAAGCCAGGTGTGGTGGCACATGCCTGTAATCCCAGCTACTCAGGAGGCTGAGGCAGGTGAATCACCTGAATCCAGAAGACAGAAGTTGCAATGAGCCAAGATTGAGCCATTACCCTCTTCTTGTCCAGCCTGGACAAGAAGAGTGAAAAGCCATCTCAAAAGAAAAAAATAAAAAGCAAACAAAAAATATGTATATGCTGGGAAAATGTAACCCTTTCTCATCCCACAAAAACAAAAACAGGATTGCTTGTATAAATAACAGATAACAAGAAATTTAAGGCAAAAAAAAAATTTTGGAATTAAAAAATATGGATGTAAAATGGTCATATGTTATGATAAAAGTTCTAATTCCACCAGGGGGACAAAAAGCATTTTAAATTTGTAGGTGTCTAAATATATAATTTTTCATATACATAAAGAAAAGACAATGTAACTGCAGAGAGAAATAGATAAAAACATCATGATTCTAGAAACTTTGTCATACCTCTCTCAGTAGTTGGTCTATGAAAATAATCTAAAAATAAATAAACAATAAGGCTATATAAAATTTGGACTTAAGATAATTTACAAGCTTTAAGTATTCAATGTATATTCATTGGTGCATTTAACAACTAGAAAACACACCTTTGCTTTTCAAGTACACTTTTATAGAAGTTGGTAACATACAAAGTGATAAAGTCAGTTCTAATATATTTTTAAAAACAAGTAACATAAAGAATATGGTCTTTGAACACAATTCAGTTAAGCTAGAAATCAATAACAAGATAACATAAAATATCACGTATTTAGGAATAAACTTCTAAATAATTTTGGGTTGAAGAAGAGCTTCTAATGGAAAGTATATAATGCTTAGAATTGAAATAATAACAACCACATATCAAAATGCATGCAGTGTATCTAAAGTAGTATTTAGAAGCTAATTTAATTTTTGATATTTATACTGGAAACAAAAATGCTAAAAATTAACACATAAAGAGACAGCTAATTAAATTGTAAAGAAAAAAATAAGTTGAAAGAAATGAAAAGGAAGAAAGTGAGAGTTAGATAGAAGGTAATAAAATAATATATACATAAAGAAGTTCAATAAAGTTAAAAGTGTTTGTATTGCAACAATTAAGAAGAATGAGAAAGTTTTTGTGAAATTGACCATGGGTAGAAAACAAGAAAACATAAATAAACAATACTAGGAAGGGAAGGGAACTTTATAAGTATAACATATATATATGTATTTTTATTAAATTTTTAAAAGATTAAAAAACATAATAACATATATGTCCAAAAATTTAAACACTAAAAAACACAAATGTATAAAATTTAACTTAACAAAAACTAACTCAAAATTAACATTGAAAATTTGAAAGGTGTTATAACATTAACAAAATTGAACTGGTGATTTGAAATATTTAGATGAAAGTATACCCCTAATAATGGTTTTAATGGAATTTTCTACCAAACATTCAGAGAACTAATACTTATCTGATCAAGAAAAAGCCTCTTCCATAAACTGCGAGGGAGGAACTTCCCGAGTAGCTTAATGAAGTTATTCATTTAGATAGTGTAAATGAAGAGATATAAAACTAATAGATGATAGATAATGACCTATCCATCCATCCTCATGCCTGTGTATGTACATATTTTAATATTGTCATTGTCTAAATGTCTGCTGTGATCCCAAAACCATGCCAGAGGATACACTGAAAAGGTGAGTCAAACAGTTAATTTCTACTGCAGAAGTTGCCACTCACAGTTCAGTAAAATAATCAATCGTGTTTATATGCTCATGTGTTTATATGCTCGTATGTTTGAACAGAAGAAATCAGGAAGAATAAGAAAGTTTCTAGCTTGGACAGTTTGGTGAGATAGTTGTTAAGCTCTGCTGTTCTACCTTGTAATAAGAACACATGCTGTGATTTCCTAAAAACCATTCCCTGAATAATATAACCTTTAAGGTGGAAAGTAAAATTTTTATTTTAGGAAAAAGTTCTTTGATAGATTTTGAATGGAAAGTCGGACTATACCCAGTGCTGACATACAAATGGTGCATTGTGGTAGAGACCCTCCTGTGATTAAAGAATTGCAGTATTTCTGAACCTGTTACTAAGGAACTTCAGGTTATATTACTCTGCCGACTTTTATGGATAACCCAGAACTTCCCAGAATCTAGCATCAAAGTTAATCTTCCACAGAGCAGAAACATTCCTGTTATTCCTACTTAGTTCACACACTCTGTTTAGTCAATTATTATTGTTAAGTTACCTCTGTTAACTATTTAAATCATCATTCCTGATGATACGTATCACTTTCTGAAACAGCCTCCTTTTCTGGAGTACCACCCAAGGTTCATTGTCCCACAGCCAAGGAGAACAAGGACACAGACACAAAGAGAGAGGTTAAGAGTAGAAGTTTAATAAGAAAAAGAAAGAGAATAGCCCTCTGTTGCTGCAGAGTGGGGTCCTGGAGTAATGGGTTACTGGATCTGCAGGAAAATGCAGCAGCTTTTATAGATGAGCTGGTGAAGAGGTGGTGTCTCATTGACATAGGGCAGGAAAGACTGGTTAGACCAGGTGTGTCATTTGCATAGAATGCAAAAAACTGGTTAGAACTAGGTGGATCACTTGCATAGGGTGCAAATTTCTGGCCTCCCTCAACCTAATCTTTTATTATGCAGGTGGGTTCTCTGCCTGAGCTGCACCATGTTGCTCATTCTTTTACTGTACAGGTGGTAACAACAACAGAAAAGAAGATGGAGCCTCCATGTTGGATATGCCTGGTTCCCAGGTAGCTGTTTTCTATTGGCACAGCTGTGGGCATTCCCCCATGCAAGCTTCCAACTTGCTTATCTATGTTTGCAGCTCAATTTTTCAGGCTGCTCTTTGTTAGAAAATAAATTATTTGGGGTGGGGGGCGTGCTGCTTTTTGTTAAAAGGGAAGCTCTGCCGAGGACTCTTTTACCCTTAATATCTGCCTAAATGATTTCTTTCTACCTCCTGTATCATTTCTATAAATAACTTCTCCTGTATCATTTCTATAAATAACTTAGGTCCAAATTTTGAGGTTTTACATTTATGTAGGTTTCCCTTACGGGTTAACTCCTTATAGTAACTTTCTTTGTTTCTTTTAAGTCACTTTGTCTATATATATTTAGTGTCTGCCTGCTTTATTGGCTTCTTGGTTTATAATTTTAAGCTGAAAATGTTAATATTTGGTGTTTGAAAGGAAAATCACTTCACTTACTGCTATTTAGAAATATCAATCATCCTTTGCCAATATATTCAAGGCCATACATTCAGAAGCAATATTTGGGTGGAGAGACAGAGAGGAAAATAAGCAGCACTGAGCTGTTAGCCAAGCACTTAACACTAGTTTGATAGCTCTATATGAATTTCTTTTTCCCTAAATGTTTATATTTTCCAAGTAAATTGTTTACTGGCTTTCCTTGTGTGCTTTATCATTAGAAAGGCAAATGATTGCATTTCAACAGGATTTAAGTTCTTATTAGAAAAGCATTATGTTTTAACACTCAGTTGCTAATCAATTATACATTGGCTATTTACTGGCTTTCCTCTAATTTCCATTTCTGTATTGGTGGGGCATTCTATTCACTTGAAATATGGCATCCTTTATAATATTAACCTATCATCCATGTTATCCAGTTATTCACAAAGGACCTTCCATTTTCTCCTTCAGGCTCTCTCCTGCTTTCCCCTGTGGTCTCATTCTCATTACCACTGCCTTCATCACATCTTCATTACCTTGACCCTGCCATTCCTAAGGCTTTAGCTGTGCTGCTGCTAGTCTCTGGTCCCTCCAAGGTGCCCTGAGGAATCTTCTTAAAAACATCCACATGTTCTTATTAGTTATCTGATCACAAATCAAAAACCTTTCAAGGTCCTCTCCTCTTTACAAGGAGAGGAATTCTATATCTACAGTCAGTTACTAAGAGAATCATGAGAGTCCATTCAATTTACTTTTTTTTTTTTTCCACAAGATTCCTCCATGCTTCGACTACACGATTTCTTCATCAGTTCAGCTATTACCTGTTGGTCATTTCTACCTGATGTCTACGTTTCCTTTGCTGTTTGTCTACATTCTTCAAATTATGTTTGAAATATTGTGGTCTCTTATACTTTCCTCAAATATTCAGTGACCTTTTCTTCAGAAAATTTAGCATGTGTATTCATTATACTTTTATTTACTATTTTCTGGGGTTAAATGCTTCATAAGTGCCTTTAACTTACCTTCTATATTATAAGATTGTTTTGATATTGATGTCCCCGTCACCGTGTCCTCTGTAGTACAATGTGGCATCATCCTCTGTAACACTATAAATTTTAATTGAATTAGTAATTACGTTCATTTATCCCAATTTTTTTTCTGGATCTCATTTTCCTTGTTTATTTTTAAATTTTCTTCATTTTTATGGCTTTTGAAACTTATGCCTCTTCCCAAAAACCCTCTTTTTTTGGGATTCTATGGTAGCTTTCCTGGTTCTTCTCATGGTTATTAGGCTATTCTTTCTTAATTTCTTGCATACTCATTCTTCTATCATATTAAACCTGAATTTCTTCAAGTCTTAGTTCTAGAAACTTTTCGCTTCTTCCTCTTCTGTCTCCTTATTTTCTTTCTTTTTGTTGTTTTGTTTTGTTTGAGAGGGAGTTTTGCTCTTGTTGCCCAGGCTGGAGTGCAATGGTGCAATCTTGACTCACCGCAATCTCCACCTCCCAGGTTCAAGTGATTCTCCTGTCTCAGCCTCCCAAGTAGCTGGGATTACAGGCATGCACCACCAAGCCTGGCTACTTTTGTATTTTTAGCAGAGACAGGTTTTCTCCATGTTGGTGTGGCTGGTCTTGAACTCCCGACCTCAGGTGATCTGCCCACCTCAGCCTCCCAAAATGCTGGGATTACAGGTGTAAGCCACTACACCTGGCCTCTGACTCCTTATTCTCTAGGATATCTTATCCATGATTTTACTACCAACAACATATGTATGAATCACACATATACATTTTTAGCATGGATTGCTTTTTTGAGCATAGAACTTGTATCCAAATACTAAATTGGTATCTTCACTAATTAATCTCAAACACTAAAATTCATGTTATTTAAAAAACATGATTTGTAATCTCTCCCATGCCCCTTTGCAACTCTCAACTCTATCAGTCTAGTTCTTTTCCATTGTTACTTATATCAATGAATAGTGTCATTTATTCATCCACTGCATAAGCCAAAAACCAAGGAGTGATACTGGAATTATTTCCTCCCTCATTTCCATATGTGCAACCCAATATTAAGTTATGATGATTTTTATCCGCCCCTCCGTTATCTTTAATTTGTCTACTTATCCTCGTGTCCTCATCCATCACCTTGACTTTTGCTCACATCGTCCTCTACCATAGACCAGTGCAGTAGCCTCCTTATTTGTCTCCTTGTATGTGTCCTTGAATCCTACTCTCCATTGTTCACAAAGGTGTTAGAGTGATGAATTCAAACATACCGATTTTCAAGTCATCTCCCTGTTTAAAATCATTTGATATCTTTTCATTGTTTTCAGAATAAAAGTTTTTAAGGTTCTGGATCATCTCAATACAAGTCACTTCTATGGTAGCCACAATCCTCCCTCCATTTCCTTTACATTCCACCAGCCTCCACTCTATGGTTTCAGCGCCTTCAATGCATCATGGTACAAGGTCTTTCTTTGCCTGTGTGAATTCATCATCATTTAACAGCCTTCTCACTTGACCCTTTTCTTCTATCCTGTTTAATTCATGTAATTTGTTTCTATCTCAGTTCAAATGTCACGTCCTTAAGAAAACCTTCAGTCCCCCAGAATGTAACAGATGTTTGTGCTGTCAATGTACCCATATTGTTATTTCCTGTCTCTATAGTGCTTATTACAGTTGTAATTTCAATTTAGTTCATTATTTCATTTTGCTTGCCCGGCTAAGGGAAGTGTGTTTGTTGTTTCTTTCATAGTACCTAAAATAGGGCATGGTCTATAGTAAGTTGTCAACAATATTGTTAAATACCTAAATAATAGGTTTTAAATCATTCATTTTGTCAAACTTCATTAAGCACCTACTTCATAATCATGGAAGGCATCCCAAGGATATGTAGGAAGGGAAATAGGAATAAGAGCAAATATGTGCAAAGCAGGGAGACAAAAAAAAAAAAAAGTGTATGATTTGATAAGGGAGTAGCAGTATTCCTGACTGAGGAGTCCTACATCTGTGTATGTGAGAAGGGAATTTTAGAACATCTTTTTCCCAATATCGGGAAAAATATTCGAACATATTTTTCCCGATATTGGGAAAAATATATTCTAATATTTTTGCCGATATTGGGAAAGGATATTCCCAATAAGGAAATTTTAAATGAAATTCCCAATAAAATTCAAAATAAGGGAATTTTAGAATATCTTTTTCCCAATATTGGGAAAAGATGTCCTAAATTTGAGAATTACCTGGAAAATGTTGAAGAAATATGAGCAAGTTGAAAGTAAAGACATAGAATGTTATTGAAATTACAGAGTTTAGAGTTATGTGGGAGGAGGAGAATGTAAGAAGTGGGAAGCAGGTTGTGCTATGAGAAGAATGAGAGTTGAATAGGGGAAAAGTTTGAATCCAGAGATGACGCTTTACAAAATCATACTGGAAGAGATGACGAAGTGGTAGCTAAAGGGTAACAAAGGATGGATGAAGGATTTTGATTTTTGTTTTCTTTTGATAAGCAGAACAGATGTATGGAAATGTCTTCAATATGTATTTATTTAATGGGCAACAAATATTCTTCCGTTTATATTTATAAATATATCTGCAAATACTTCTCCATACACTTTTAGTTCTACAAAATAATTATATGCTCTATATAATTAATATGTTTTTACATCTCTGCCAAGAAATTAAACAAAATAATATGAAATTATAGAATATTCAAGCATCTTTTATTCATTTATTATAATAAAGCCCATGAGTTTAAAAAAATCTGTGTCTACTAATATTTTTTTTTTTTTTCTGAGATGAAGTGTCACTGCCACCCAGGCTGGAGTCCAGTGGCGCAATATTGTCTCACTGCAACCTCCACCTTTCAGGTTCAAGTGATTCTCCTGACTCAGCCTCCCAAGTAGCTAGGATTACAGGCATGTGCCCCCATGCTCAGATTTTTTTTTGTATTTTTAATAGAGACAGTTTCACCATTTTGGGCAGGCTGGTCTTGACCTCCTGACCTCAGGTGATACACCTGACTCAGTCTCCCAAGTGCTGGGATTACAGGCATGAGGCATGGTACCCGACCTGTATCTATTAACTTGGACATATTTTCTTTTCATAAAAATGAAAAAGAAAAAAAATATCTTCCTATTAATTATAAGTATCTGAGTAGAAAAATTGCTTAGCTATATTTTAATTTGGTGTCCTTAATGACTTTAGTAATTGGAAACAGAACTTGTTAGTCAATCAATCTATCTATCTATCAGAGATTCCCATAGTCCAGTCATTAAGACTACTTGAGCCATCAAAACTTCAAACTTTCTAGGCTTGACTGGCTAAATATTGGAGCTATTCTTAGCCACGTGAAATGAATAGTGGGCCTGACCACCACTAATTTAGGCAAATATACTTCAGTCTTCTGAGACTTAGGGGAGACTTTGAGGCTTAGGGGAGAGGGGAGCCTAAAACCACGTTACTAAACAATATGCTTCTCAACATATTGCATATAATCTCCATATTGATATGGACTATATATGTCTTATTCACTGCTATATTAACAATGATTAAGCAGCTTCATCATGTTGTAGGTGCTAAATGACTATTTAATAAAAGAGTTTTTCAGAGAAGTATTTACTTCTGACTTCTGATGGCAAAAAGCCTCTGAGGTTACTTTGATGCTTATTACTTGTTTCTTAAATTAGAATAGTGTGAGAGAAAATATTATGCGTATTCTGATATATATAGAGAGAAACAGAGAGCAAGAAAGAGACATCAAATATATAGAGATCTGAACCTATCAAAAAAATCTATGAATTAATATAAAAATCACATTTATGAGATTTCTTGAAAAGGTCAAATATCATTGATCATATCTATCTACTTTTAGCTTAATCTCCCGTTTTCCAAAATTTCAAAATTATTTATTTAGGCAATAACTGTTATTGCATATTTAAGTATTCAGAAGTTTAAGGACCTCTGATTTTAAAATAACTTCAGAATGATATTTCATTATTTAATATGTTGTGTAAGTATTTAAATGTAGATATTACCAGCTTGAATGACAAAACAGACTGCTCCAAAAAGTGTCTAAAGTTGTAGTCTAAGTTTTAAAGGCACTTATATTAATTATAGCATTATGTGATTTTAATTGTGAAGAGAAAGAATTAATAGTTCACATAGTCTGACCTCAAACCCACAAAACCCTTTTTACTTTAGTCATAAGCCTGCACCAAAATTGAAGTAACTAAAGAGGAGGTAAAAGAAACCTACTAACCCAGACTTTTCTGATTAAAATTTAGCCTTCCAGATGATGGTGTTTGCCATTAGCCTCTGTGGAGTGCACCATAGGTGACTCAGGGGAAAGCGACTTGGAAAAGTAACGATCTTTTATAACTCCATTAAGGCAAAAGCTAGATTACAATTTGACTTTTATATTAAATGCATACATATTTAAGTTTTACAGCTTTGGAATACTGAAATCTAAAAAGCAAAACAAAATAAAACAAAAAAACTGCCAAGCAATTTTAATTTTTAATATTGGTGTTTCCTTTTGACCTGTTTTGTTTCCATTTTTCATCATAAGCCTTCCTATAAATTTTAGGAGGGTCGTATAATGCATCATCTCAAAATTAGGCAGGTGTTATGGTTTGGCTCTGTGTCCACACACAAATCTCATATTGTAGCTCCCATAATTCCCACGTGTTGCAGGTGGACCTAGTGGGAGATTATTGAATCTTGAGGGTGGGTCTTTCCCATGCTGTTCTCGTGATAGTGAATGGATCTCACGATACCTGATGCCTTTAAAAACGGGAGTTTCTCAGCACAAGCTCTCTGCATGCTGCCTTTGGCGACTTGCTCCTTGCTTTCGGCCATGATTGTGAGGCCTCCCCAGCTCTGTGGAACTGTAAGTTCAATAAATCTCTTTCTTTTGTAAATTGCCTAGTTTCAGGTATATCTTTAACAGCAGCGTGAAAATGACTAATATAGAAGGTAAAACACTAACATAGACACAATATGCTTTCTCATGTAAGTGAGTGGGTGTGGTGTGGGGGCGGGGATGAGGTGGTTTGGTAAGCAATTAAACAGGAAGGAAAGAATCCTATATCTTATCAGTAATATTATGGATGTTGGACAAATTTTAAAAGCAATAATATACCTAACGTCCTGGAAAATGTTTAAAATTTTGCTTGTTTCTTGCATTGCATTTATTATTAGATTATATAAAAATTGTATACCAAATATTTCAATAGACCATTAATATTATATTTGAAAAAATATGTAAGTATATGTGAACACACTGTATATATTAGATCTCCTATTAGTTTCTCAAAATACATAATCCTATGTCATATGTATGTTGCTATCATTGCTACTCCTGAGTCAAGATTCTTGTAGAAATCTGTTTTCCAGAAACGAATAGACTTATTTCCAAAGGGACATCTTATAATTGCTTTAATTGAGAATTCTAAGTACTCTAGGTTTACATTATCATAGATATCTGTTATAATTTATTAAATAAGCTTTGCAAAATAATATTTCATACTCATTTAGTTGGAATTTGTTATAGCATTTTTTACTGTAACTGTATTAATATTTCTAATTTTATCACTTCTCTATCATATTAGTTCTTGAAATTATACTGCCTGTAATTGCTTACAAAGAGTTTGCTTGCTTGAAAGTAAGATCTGAGAATATCTGAGTCTTGTTTTCTCAACCAAATTCCAGAGAACAAAGATTTAAAAAACAAAAAGAAATGAATTTATGTGGAAAATCTGTTGGTATTATAATTCTAAACATTATTTAATGGATTTAATCCATGCATAGTTATTTGAAAAAAATAGAACAGTGTTGGTCTCAGACAATTTTAAATTTGAGTTTTGTTATTGTGTAAAAATTGGATATACTAGTGCTCACCTCATAGAATATTTTTGTAAAAAATTAAACATGGTTCATACTTAGAATGATAACTATAAGAGTCTGAGGCCGTGATACAGATTTCCTATTTTCATACTATTAAAAGATACTAGCGGCTGTTTGCAGTGTATTTTGGTGTCTCCAGAAATTGTACGTCTCTGGCTCAGTTTACTCTCTGAAGTTAGTATCTCTCCAGCGCTTTGCAAATGTAGACTTTCTGGAGCCATTTAGCTGGGACTTACAGACTTCTAACAGATCCTTCTCCATGGTAATATTTGATCAATAAGATTTTATATGGGCAAAGTGTAAATAGAGTAAATATTATTAGTAGACTTTCCCAAGAATAAATGAAATGAAGATATTAGCACTGCATTTATAAATGTTAATGGCATAAGCACTTCCAAACTACCAGTAACGTTGCTGAGATTCAAGGAAGGGTTTTATATGTAATGTATTGCACTACTGTAAAATCTTTTTAATATATTAAATATTTAAATTAAGTACTTAATTTCAACTTCCAGAGAACAAAGATCTACAAAACAGAAAAAAATGAATTTGTGTAGAAAATCTGTTGGTATTTTAATGCTAAAAATTATGTAATGGATTTAATCCAAGCATAGTTATTGTAAAAAAGATTAGAAAAGTGTGGGTCTCAGTTTTAAATTTGAGTTTTCTTGTGTAAAATTAGTGTAAAATATTTCAATTAAGTACTTAATTTAAATATTTAATATATTACATTATAAAATATAAGTATATAACTAATATATATAATAAATGCATTATATATATACATTTTCTTTATAAATTTTTTAAATAAAAGTAGAGACAGAATTTTACTATGTTGCCCAGGCTGATCTCAATCTTCTGTTCTCATGCAATCCACCTGCCTCAGCCTTCCAAATTGCTGGGATTACAGGCATGAGCCACTAAACCCAGCTGAAATGAATTGCACTTTAACAACCGAATCCCTTTAGAATCGCAGTAAACAATACGGGCCGTTAGAAAGGAGAAGTTCGGGGTAGAAACCAGGTGGTCATAATTGAGTAGATACTTTTTAAAAAATTTGCTGCAATAGAGGTAGAAATCTTCTTTATCTCAGGCTCTACTCACCAGGGGCTATTAGGTGTCTTGCCAAAGTTTCTGAAATGTCCAATCTACTTATTCTTCTTGGGAAAATATTTATCTCTATTTAATGAGAAAGATATTTAAAGGATTGCTATTGGTCCACTATCATGGCCCCTGACAATCTGACCCACAGTCCTTTACACCAGAGGATGATTATGAGATGATAGAAAAGTCTAGTAATTTCTGATCAAGGAAGCTTCCCTTTTTAACATTTCCCATGGCTGTTCCTAATATTGGCTTCTGATGACTGACATCTCACCATTGGCAAGTCAAATATCTTCTTTTTTGCTTCATTTTATCTTTAAAATATGGATAATAATAGTATTTACTACCTAGCATTGTTGTGAGAGTGAAATAAATATGTAGTTCATACAAGATTAATACACTGCTGACATATCAGAACTCAGAAATATATTGTTGTAATAGTAGTAATAATCCAGAAATCAGCTACCATCCTTAAGGCCGAGAAAACAAATGGAAGTTGTAGGATTTATGGAATTAGAAGGTTAAAAGGGGAGCCCTGCCAGCTGAAATTCATTTCTTTGAAAAAGGACACTGATATTTCTCAGATCCAGGAAGAGTCCAGGAGGAGCTGGAGTCCAAGCCTTTCAGGAGGGGACTAGGGTGTGCTGGCTCTGGCATCTCAGAGGGGCATAAGACTGATTCTGTGAGTACTGGTTAAACTCTTAATGAGATTCAATTGATAGTATTATAAGGAACTAGAAGCAACTGGAAGCATTGATAAGTTTGTGTTACTCTGTTTCGCTGCTACAAAATGCCCAAGACTGGATAATTTATGAAGATTTAATTGACTCACAGTTCCAGATGTCCCTGGAAGCCTTAGGAAACTTACACAATTATGATGGAAGTGGAAGGGAAAGCAAGCACCTTCTTCACAAGGGGGCAGGAGTAAGCAGAGCAAAGACGGAACTTCAAACACTCATAAAACCATCTGGTCTCCTGAGAACTCACTATCTTAAGAACAGCATGAGGGAAGCCCATGATCCATTCACCTCCCAGTGGTTCCCTCTCTTGACACAGGGAGATTACTATTTCAGATAAGATTTGGGTGCGGACAGAGAGCCAACCCATATCAAGTAGGGTGACATGGACAAGAAATGAGTGTAAACAAGGAGGAAGGTGCCCATTTGCCTCTTTCACACTAGCCTTCTCCCCCTACCTCCTTTCTTCAATAGATGGGGGCAATTAATGAAATGTGGTTTGCAGTGTTCAGCTCCAGCATCACAAATAAATGTATAAACAGTGTGTTTGAAGCAGAAAGGCACATACCTTGTAACTGGAGCACTATATTATCCTTAGGTCTATAATGGAAAATAGTGTTAATCTTTGCTGCTATTGAAAAGTAATTTTTAGTGACTCTCGTAAAAAAATTATAAAATTGTATCTGTATTCAGCATGAAAATGTGGTTTAAAATGAGCTCTGTCTGCCATGGGTGATGGAAGGGAGAGAAGTGTGTCTTTTATTTGCTGTCTCTGCTGTAACAGCTACAAATCCTGGCAAAAGTATTTCCCTGTGGCTGCTTCCTGTCTCACCATCTTGTAGATCATTTATGCTGGCTCTGAGTAGATGCAGTTTCCAATAGCGCTACAGAAGCCACAGCAGCCCCTGGTAGTCATGACTTTCAGAAGCTGCACACGTTGGGAGCTTTCATCTGTTCAAACTTTTCTATCCTTAAGTCAGCAAATGGCTTAGCACTAGTCTCTCAGAACTATCTTTAGAGATCGATTCACTTCAGATTGTTGGTTAAGATCTCTAGTGACAGCTGTGATATCATAAACACTTTCAAGGAAATTGCTACAAGTTTATCCCCAAATTTTCTAAATCTAGGGGGAAGAAATGAAAAACTTTAAATTCATCAAAGATGCAGCACAAGAAAATTGACCTTTCAATATATCAAATTCAAAAAAATAACACATTGTAAAGTCGACAAATCTACTAAAGTTGTCATTTCATTAAAAAAAAAAGAAAAAGCATTAATCTGACAAAAAAGTTTAGAAGTCACATCTGAGAAGGAAAGGGAGTTCTTTTAAATCAGTGTGTATGACTTCGTGAATAACTCATCTGATAATCTTTATTTTCCCACTTTTCCATGTATCAGTAGAATGCCATCAGTGAACATCAATACTATGTGGACCAGCACTAGACAACCACTACGTCAGAGCAAAAATCCTTGATACCTTTCTGCCAAAGCATCCACAACAATTTCAGTCTTCCGTAGGTGTTCTAGAAGACCTTAAACTCTACCTTCTCCTCCATTGTACAAGTCGTTAGGGGAAGAAGTTAATGACAACAATGATGCAATTGACATCATTTAAGGTGTTTATATAATAAATCACTAGCAATATTTTCTCCTACATTTTTTTAGTTTTTCTTCCCTCAATTTCAAGTAACAGAAACACAACTTAAACTAGTTAATAAACTAAAACAGTCAGGAGCAAGGCTGGTTCTTGCATGGCTTGAATTAATGATTCAAATCATCTTATTATGCGATTTATTCATCTTCAGGCTTGGCAGGACCCTGGTGATTTTATTTTTAGGGAATAGGGAGGTCTTTGTGTGACAAAAGTGGCTTTGATATTGATATTTGCAACTTTATGTTCTATTAGTGTAGTAACTTAGCAGAAAGAGTAATACTTTCCTGAAATCTTTTCTTTGGTAAAGAATTCATTAGTTGGCCTCTGGTTATATGTTGTTGCTCAAATAGTCACTATACTAAGGATATGAAGTGCAGTTCATCATACCTAGGTCATTTATCAGCCCCTAGACCTGTGTATTAGTCTGTTCTCATGTTGCTATAAAGAACTACCTGACACTGGGTAATTTATGAAGAATAGAAGTTTAATTGACACACAGTTTTACAGGCTGTACAGAAAGCATGCTGGGAAGCTTCAGGGAACATACAATCATGGCAGAAGGGGAAGCCTATGTATCTTACCACGTGAGGCAGGAGAGAGAGAGTAAAGGGGGGAGCACTACACACTTTCAAACAACCAGATCTCATGAGAACTCACTATCATCAGAACCACGAGGGGGACATGTGCTCCCATGATCCGGTTGCCTCCCACGAGGTCTTTACTTCAAGGCATGAATGTCTTCCCAAAAGACATTCATTCTTTCCCAAAAGTCCTCCAGAGTCTTAATGCCTTCCAGGATTAACTCAAAAGTCCAAGTTCAAATGTCTTCCTGAAAGACATTCATGCCTTCTCAAAAGTCCCCCAGAGTCTTAACTCATTCAGGATTAATTCAAAAGTCCAAGTCCAAAGTCTTATCTAAAACAAGGCAATTCCCCTTCCACCTACGAGCCTGTAAAATAAAAAGCAAGTTCAAGTTACTTATTCCAAGATACAATGTGGGCACAGGCATTGGGTAAATGATTCCATTCGAGACAGGAGGAATTGGCCAAAATAAAGGAGCTACAGGCCCCTTGCAAGTCCAAAACCCAGCACCGCAATCCTTAAATCTTAAAGCTCCAAAATAATCTCATTTGACTTCATGTCTTACATCTGGATGACACTGATGCAAGGGATGGGCCCCCAAGGCCTTGTGCAGCTCCTCCCATGTGGCTCTGCAGGGTACGTTCCCCGTGACTGCTTTCATGGTCTACTGTTGAGTGTCTGCATCTTTTCAATGTGCGGAGTGCAAGCTGTCAGTGGATCTGTCTTTCTGAGTCTGGAGGTTGGTGGTCCTCTTCTCACAGATCCACTAGACAGTTCCCCAGCGGGACAATGTGTGCAGACACCAACCCCACACCTTCCCTCAACACTGCACTGGTAGAGGTTCTCATGAAGGCTCTACTTCCGCAGTGGACTTCTGCCTGAACATCAAGGCATTAGCATACATCCTCTGAAATCTAGGTGGAGGCTACCAAACCCCAGCTCTTGCTTTTCTGTGTACCTATAGGCCCAACACCATGTGGAAGCCACTAGGGCTTGGGACTTGCACCCTCTGATAAATTGTGCTGAGTTGTACCTTGGACCTTTCAGCCACGGCTGGAGCTAGAGCAGCTGGGATGCATAGTGCCATGACCTGAGGCTGCAAATATCAGCAGGTCCCTGGGCCTGGACAACGAAACCATTTTCCTTCTCCTAGGTCCCAAGGTCTGTGATGGGAGGGGTTGCCACAAAGGTCTCTGAAATGCCCTGCAGGCATTTTCCCCATTGTCTTGGCTATTAACCTTCTGCTCTTCTTAACTTATATAAATTTCTGCAGTGGGCTGAATTTCTCTCCAGAAAATGGTTTTCTCTTTTATAACCCATGGTCAGGCTGCAAATTTTCCAAACTTCTATGCATTCTTTCCTTTTAAATGTAAGTTGTCTTTACTTATGCAAATCAGCGTTGGCTTTTAGAAGCAACCAGGTCACATATTGAATGCTCTGCTGCTTAGAAATTTCTTCTGTCAGTTACCCGAAATCATCTCTCCTAAGTTCAAAGTTCTGCAGATCTCTAGAACAGGGGCATGATGCCATCAATCTGTAAAGATCACTCATGGCAAGACTGATCTTTGCTTCAGTTCCTAATAACTTTCTCATCTCCTTCTGAAGCCACTTCAGTATAGACTTTATTGTCCATATCACTATCAGCATTTGTTCATTCAACAAGTTTTAGGAAGTTGCAGACTTTGCCTCATTTCCCTGTCTTCTTCTGAGCCCTCCAAACTATGCCAACCCCTGCTCATTACCCAGTTCCAAATGTTGCTTCCACAGTTTCAAGTATCTTTATAGCAATACCCCACTCCCAGCACCAAGTTCATTCCCAAACTGCTATAAAGAACTACCTGAGATTGGGTCATTTATGAATGAAGGAGGTTTAATTGATTCACAGTTCTGTAGGCTGTACGGGATGCATGCCTGGGAAGCCTCAGGAAACATCCTGACTAAGGCAAAGGGGAAGCAAGCATGACTTATCATGGCAGAGAGAGAGAGAGAGAGAGAGCACGAGCGAGCGAGAGCTCAAAGGGTAAAGTGCTACACGTACTTTTTTTTTTTTTTTTTTTTTTTTTTTGAGACAGGGTCTTGTTCTGTTGCCAGGCACCAGGCTGGAGGGCAGTGGTGCAATCTCGGCTCACTGTAATCTCCGCCTCCTGGGTTCAAGCAATTCTTTTGCCTCAGCCTCCTGAGTAGCTGGGACTACATGTGTGTGCCACCACACCCAGCTAATTTTTGTATTTTTTAGTAGAGATGGGGTTTCACCATATTGGCCAGGATGGTCTCGATCTCTTGACCTCATAGTCTGCCCGCCTTGGCCTCCCAAAGTGTTGGGATTACAGGTGTGAGCCGCCACGCCCAGTCCACACCACTTTTTAAAAAGCATCTTTTAAACACCAGATCTCATGGGCACTTTTAAAACAACTGAATTTCATGAGCGTTCATTTACTGTCAGGAGGACAGCGAGGGGAAGTCTGCCCCCTCAACTCAGTCACCTAATATCAGGCCCCTCCTCCAATACATTGGAATTAAAATTCAACATGAAATTTGAGTAGAGATACAGAGCCAAACCATAACAACCTGCAACTACTTAAACTGAGAATAAATAATATTAGTTTATTGAAGAGCAATTACAAAAAATTATCAGCTATCTTAACAGTGATGAAGAACCTATTATTTGCAAAATACTTCTTAACTAACCAAGATTTGCAGCTTGTTGTTTGGTTCATTAATTTTTTACCACTCACTATCGATATCTTTCCATATATTTCTGTTTCTACCTCCTAAGGCAGATCACAGAACCACAGATTTTCCTTTTACATAGGGGTCTAAAGATTCAGTCCATTATATTCAGCCTTAACAAAATAACTGCACTAATACTGATTTTTTATTTTTATTTTTTATTTTTATTTTTTGAGACAGATTATCACCCTGTCACCTAGGTGTGAGTGCAGTGATGTGATCTCGGCTCACTGCAACCTCTGCCTCCCAAGTGCAAGCAATTCTTCTGCCTCAGCCTTCCCATAGTTGGGATTACAGGTGCGTGCCGCCATGCCCAGCTAAATTTTCTTGCATTTTTAGTTTTGCCATGTTGGCCAGGCTGGCCTCAAACTCCTGAGTTCATCATCCGCTTGCCTTGGCTTCCCAAAGTGCTGGGATTATAGGCGTGTGTGAACCACTGCACCCAGCCTGATTCGTTAGCCTTTAAATGAATCTTAATCTCCATATCCAGTCATTGCAGAGAATTAGGAAACATTAATATATAAGTATATTAATATATAAGTATCTTATCACATCAGTGGATACAGTGAAATAAATATTAAATGCATGATGGGAATATGTAACTTCTAGCTCACTGTAATACCACTTAAAAGCAAAATAATATCATTTCAAGCAGATAATGTAGTTACCAGGAATAAGCACTTGCAAATTAGCCCCTGGACCTGGAGGATGTGTAGAAGTTGATAAAAAAAAAAAAAATGTTCTTTCCACCCACTTCTATTATGTAGCCCCTAACACTGGATAAATGTCTTTTTATGAACATTTTGTGTGGTGATCCAGAATCAAAAAATTATCGTGTTGTATTGACATAAGGAGTTTTTAAGAATTTGAAGGTTGAAAGAAGTTACATAAAGCTACAGTGTTGAAGTCCAAGTCCATCCACAACAATCTTATTCAATCTGAAACTTAAAGTGGAATTATTAAGGAACCATGATTCATACAGAATTGCATAGCAATCAATAGCAAAATTTAATCAAAATCTGGATTTCCTTCTGCAAGTGTTCAAAAGGGTATTTTAGAGCAAAAAGATGCTGTTTATAGAATAAATAGTCTTAGAGATAAGAATATCATGGCTATGACAAGTGAATTGACAGTTAAATTTTTTTTCTCTTTTAATTTGCAAGAAAATGTTTTCAATTTATATGAGCAGAATGTGATATAAATGAATAGTGCTGGTGTCTTAATAATATATTTTGGAAAACAAAAGTTTCGAGAGGAAGATGGTTGGTAGCTAGGAATAATTTAAGCTAAATACAATTCTTTCCATCTGGCCTCTGAGAAGTACTAGTTTATTTTACAAAACTAGTTGGCTCACCTGGTAAAAAGAAGTGGTGAGCATTTTAAAGTAACTACTTAAATATATCTAGTGACAAAACGATTACAGTTTCAAATACAAAGATATACAATAGGATTATATAATTACTTAGGCAAAGCAGGTAATTTTTAAAATTTCTTTTCCCAAGATAACCATTGCGTGTTATTATTTGTAAATGTTTGAAAAGTTAGGGTAACTATTCTTGCTCATTTTATAATTATTCTATAAAAGCATTGTCATAATTTAATTTGTGGTAAAAAAAAAAGACTGATAAAGTGTTTTATGGTAAGACAAAACTAATTCATATGGAAAATTTTTCTTTATATAAATAATATTTTTCTTAAGAACTAAATATATCTGACTTAGAGAAGTGCTGAGCGATTAACATTAATGAAGTACTTTTACTTCAATACTTTTAATAGCATGTGATTTAATTACCTTTATCCTTGAGGCTTATAATTAGAAATTGTGTGATCTCTGGCTTTATGTCCTTATAATTGTTGTATGTCCTTTTATTGTACCTGCGATTGTATCCAGGAAGCTGTTAGGGTAATTCAGAGAGAATTCATTATGGCATAAACTAACTTGAAGGCATTAGACATAAAGTAAGATGAAATAATTGAGAACTCTATTGAAAGAGATAACAGGACTTATATTTAAAACAAGATATAGCAGGATGAGTTCAGAATACAAAGCCATTGAAAGATAGGTGAATGGCGTCAGCCTCATGGGAAAGACGATTTAAAGAAAAAGATAAACTACATTTTAATATGTTGATTTTTAAGGTAATAGAATATTACCTATTAGATAACTACAGTGTGAATGATACATCACTGGGATGAAGGGAAGAAAATGGAATAAATTTGCATAGGAGTTCATATAGGCACTGAATATCCAAAGTGAGTATCACACTAAGAGGAAGTGAGAAAAGAGTAAGAAAAGTAGCCATTACACTTCAGAATGAGATACAGATTGTTCAAACTCATCAAAAACAGTTAAGGAAGGAGATTCTGATTCATTGACAATTGGAGATTTGTCCAAAGCTATAGATAATTTAAGGTCCTGAAGAAATAAACATATTTTTCTTTTGTGTGGTGATATGCTGGAACTCTAAATTAGGAAAGAACTGGCGTTGATGCAGTTGGGCACTGGCACTACATATTTTCAAAGATTATGAGTGACAAAGGAAGGTAAGATAGTGGAATTTCCAGTATTTCAAAATGGAAGCACAGATGTTTAATAAAATAATGAAAAGGCAAATGTCATCTATGACATTCATGAATATTTCTAAAATAAATTTTGTCACAGAAATATTTATCAATTCTTATTTACTTATTATTAGATATATGTTTTGTTTAAATCTATTATGCATGTCTCTCTTTACTACCTTTCTAACATAAGCTAAAATGTAATTTCTGGCTGGGTGCAGTGGCTCATGCCTGTAATCCCAGCACTTTGGGAGACCAAAGCTGGGGGATCACTTTAATCAGGAATTCAAGACCAGCCTGACCAACATAGTAAAATCCCAACTCTACTATAAATACAAAAATTAGCCAAGTGTGGTGGCAGGTAGCTGTAATCCCAGATACTCAGGAGGCTGAGGCAGGTGAATAGATTGAACCTGGGAGGCAGAGGTTGCAGTGAGCCAAGATCTCACCACTGCACTCCAGCCTGGGCAACAGAGCTAGACTCTGTCTCAATATATTTTCTTCCATGTCTTTGCGTGTGTGATTTGGCTACTGCTATGCAGTAGCATAAATTGCTATAACATTTGTAAACATACATTGAATTATATATAAACATGTAGAGAAGGTCGTACAATGTCTATTATGAAGCTAAAGTGGAGAAAAAAATGATTTTTTTTCTTCTCAATTACAGTAGTGCTTCTCATTCATACTATATATTGTTGCTCATCACCTTTGGCTTACATTGCTAGTTATTTTTCCTGGGTACATGTCTTAATTCTCCATTACAATAATAATCAGCATAAAAAATCTACTTGAAAGAGCAAGGACTGTCATGTTTCCTTGCTTTGAATGTAAGCACAGTGATGATTGAAAACACAGATTTTGGAGCAAGACAAGCTAGGTTCATATTTCATGACTATCACCATTTGGTTTTGCAAATTAAGGAAATTTTTGTTTCCTTAAGTTTTCTTACTCTGTTGATTCCTCGGTTTCTTTATCTCTAAAAAATTAAAATGGTTCATCCCCTGTAATATTGGTATTGGAATTAAATGAATTTACTAAGTTAACTACTTCGAACAGCTTGGTATACAGTAAGAGACATATAGATAATAGTTTTTATCATATCTATTATACTCTTTGAGATAAAAGAATCATGAAGAGAGAAAAGAGCTGTTATTTAAACCAATGGGAATTTGTAATGTAATGGTTTATAAAGAAACAAAAAACAGAAAATGAATCACTAAACATCACAGTTAAGATCAGTGCTCTGAAAATATAAGTTCTTGATCAAGATGCCAGGATTTTGAACTCCTCCAAAATTCATTATTTTAATATGTAAAATGGTGAAAATAATGTCAAGATTATACATTTACTCTGATGTATAAATATGAGTGTGTGTGTTTTGTGTATAACTTATCACTGTGCTTGGCACATTATAAGCATACATGCAGCAAATACCAGCTAATATTAACATTATTTAGTAAATTATTTTTTAGCATAAGGATTATTGTATTGTGGCTTTATCATTATTTAAGGGATCATAGTTTACCTAATTGTATACCAAGCTGCAACACTATTTCTCAATATGTCCATATTCACTTCTGGGATGTACACAATATAATTGAAAGAAGAAAGTACAAAAATTGGCTCTTTGAACTTCCATGTACACAGGTATTAAATGTTTAACTCATCATGAGCATGTAAGACAAATACCTCAAGTACTAAATACATGATAAATTTTAAAACACACATAAGTTGAAAAACTATCATCATTCAGAGATTAAATGTAACTTAGCATGTCAGAATTTATTATTAAATTTGGATTTAAATTAAACCATTTATATTTATTCACATCTGTGAAAAATAAATAAGGATGATTTCTCAAACTATTAACCTGACGAGGGGATGCAATAGAACTCATTTTATACATGCATTATGCACGTTTTGTTTTAAATCAGTGTAAAACATTTTGATTACTTATATTTCATAACTTCTTTAATTTTAACATAATTGTATATGTATTTTTCTAAATAAGTCAGACTAGGCATATGAATTTTGGCAATGAAGTAAAAAGTGTTTGATACAACAGCTGGCTTGAAATCCAAATATAATCAAGGTAAATGAACATATTGTGTTACAGTTTCATAATGAAATTTCTTTTCTAGATTTTATATTCTGCTCTCCCTCTCTTTTTTTTTTTTTTTTGAGACGGAGTTTCGCTTTTGTTACCCAGGCTGGAGCGCAATGGCGCGATCTCAGCTCACCGCAAACTCCGCCTCCTGCGTTCAGGCAATTCTCCTGCCTCAACCTCCTGAGTAGCTGGGATTACAAGCACGCGCCACCATGCCCAGCTAATTTTTTGTATTTTTAGTAGAGACGGGGTTTCACCATGTTGACCAGGATGGTCTCGATTTCTTGACCGCATGATCCACCCGCCTCGGCCTCCCAAAGTACTGGGATTACAGGCGTGAGCCACCGCGCCCAGCTCATATTCTGCTCTTAATTAGTGCTTGGTATAATGAATATTGATTATTTCCCATATTAATGTAAGGTACCCCAAGATTTCTGAAATAATTCGTGAGGGGAAAAATGTCCTGCATGACACATTAAAATTACACACTACAATGTACAAAGTGCAGTATGTCCAGGGTGAGGACAATGTCCCTTACACAAAGAAGCAAATAAATTTGTAAATATTTATTCTCTCAGGCAAATTTCACTTTATCTTTTTAAAGTGTCTTGCTATTATCAAAAAAAATATTCCTATTTGGAAAGGATAGGAAAGAAGATCTACCTATGCAGGCATATTTTATATCTAATTTTTCTCCATATTTTAATTCACATGTTACAATAAAAAGCCTATATATCTGTATACATATAAACACATATATACATGTATGTGTGCAGATATTCATATATGTATACGTATATGTGATTTTGTGCATGTCTTTATGTGTGTATATATATATAAATATATATATATATATATAGAGAGAGAGAGAGAGAGAGATTCTTTCATCTATGAAACTCAGAATTGATTTCTTTTGCTTTTAATCAAGAAAAATGTTTAGTGAAATAAGCAACCAATACCTTAATATGCAGGTCAGGAAATTGCCAATATCAAGATTAATTGTTTGCTATAGTGTGATTCCCTGGGATTAGCCTTTGAAACTCCCACATTTCAATATCCAAAACATTTCAAGGAAAACTTTATCAAAGACAGGAAAAGTATTAAAAAAAGAAGTGACCCAGAAAATAACTTAGGCTACTGTGAAACATTCTGAGTCAGTGTCCTAGGCATGTAATAGCTATTCAGAGAGAGAAATAACTGTTTTATATGTGAGTATATGGTATATTTTGTCACTGTAGGACCATTTTATTTTTTTCCTGCCAAACATCAGTCTTTCTTTTATAGATAGTATCATAATATAAGCTATCTGGGGAATGGTACTGTATATAACCCCCCCAGTGGTTTTGGTTATAGAAGAGATAGGATTAAAATTTACAAATCTCATCCTGTCTCTGAAGAAATTGGCATTTAAACTTAGATGTTCAGAGTGGGATGAACTAGTGAACTAGCCAATGAAGCAGAGTGCCTGTTCTACATTGCCTTGTCGTCGCTTTCTCAGATATTGGAATGCATATCCATAGGCTATGAAAATTAAGAAAAAATAGTTCCTTGATTTTAGTGTGATATTATTATCTTATACATCACAACTGAATAGCTAAACATTTTCATGTATGTAAAGGATGACTTAAAGTTATTTTTTAACTTTTTTTTTTTTTTTTCAGTAGTTCAGACATTTGGGATTTGGGATTTTCAGCAGCTTGCTATCTTGTTCAAGCACAGTATCATGGTTTGAGAGGCTGAGAACAAGAAAGAAAAAAAAGTGCAGAATGAATCCCATGAAAATTGTTTAGGAAAGTTATGGTGAAAGGTGAAAATCCCAAATGCTTGGGCTACAGAAAAAAAATAGTTGGCCATTGACTAGATAAGTAGGTCACTTCTTGGGTTTGCTGGGGTTTCAAGTCAGTGTAAGAAATGAATCTTCATAAAATTAGGTGCCACTTATCAAATGATTATGGAACAATAATTAGCCACTTGATTTCACCTTTGTTATTGCAAACATCTTGTAATTATCATTCCCACAACAAAAGAGATCAAATACTCTTACATGAGTAAGCCATACCTCTAGATTTGAATCTAGATCTGATAGCAAACCACGTGTACCTTTAGTCATGCGACTTGGTGTTCTAACCTTGGATTCCTGAGACAAGTGTAACTGTCGCATAAAATAACAAAATTATGCTAGAAAAGATAAAAACAAAAAAAATCTGTTAAGATACTTAGGATCTTACATTTCTTGATAATTGTAGCAGATTAGCTCCTGAAGATAAGTGACATGTAAGTGAATAATATAGGTAACTATGCTGTACCTGAAAAACTGCTGGTAGGTAGGCAGATAAAAATGATCCTGGTCATTATGAGTGTTTTTACTTAGAAATAGCAGGATATGTCACAGAAAATATTTTAAGCTATAATAAAGATAATTTTCAGTAGTGACTGCAAAATCAGAGTCTCTAATCTCTAAGATGTTTAATAAAAGATGGGATCCACCCAAGAAAAAAATCCATATTTTTGTTATGTTTACCAGCTGATTGCTAATAAAATCTGGCTGAAATGCAAGACAATATTAGTTTCACTTTTTAAAAACCCCACATTTTTTTTTTTTTGCTAGAGAAGGAATATTGTATAAGACATCTGTCAAAATGAGTTTATCAAATGATATGTTAAATACAACAGACTGTATCTGGCCTTCTTTCTGTTAGTGTCAAAAAGTAATGAATTTGCTTTGATTTTATAAGTGGGTCAACTATTTTATAGAGTAATGTCTATTATATCTACCATATCAAATCTTATGTTTTATGCACTAAATGAGAGTTTCACTAAGCATTTATCAATTTCATAGATAGGTGGTAAATTATTTTTTTGTAAAATGTTCTGAACATTGTCTAAATATTCTGATATTTCCTACCATCTAAATTAAAATGTGTAATATTTTATTGGTGTTCAGTTGGTATTCTAAACATATATTTGTAATGTATAATTTATAGAACAATTGGTCAATTATTAAATTATTATTAAACTGAGTCTTTCTCTGACTTGTTTATGTTCACTTTTATCTAAGTGTGATTTGGAATTGATATGCAAGTGTTTTAGATAACACTTATTTTGATCTACAGCCATGTTCTCCTGAACATGTTTGCACATTATTTGCCAGATACTGTGCAAACTGCTTGATATAACTTCTTATTTAATCATAACTTACATACAGTGTAAAATGCTTGCTTTTCCTTGACAATTTGCTGCATTTTCATATATATATTCATATATATATATATATATATATCTCCCCCTGGATAAAGTATTGTACATGTGTTCACTCCAATAAACACTACGGGAATCAATATATTCAAGTTTCTATGACAGCAGAAGTTTTTAAAAATAACTTCTGAGTCAATATTTCATTTCAATATGTAACACTGTTCTGACTGTCATTGCCATAAATTAGTTTTGTCCGTTCTTGAATTTCAAACAAATAAAATCATGAAGTATATACTGTCACGTATCTGGATTCTTTGGCCCAACATAGAGACTAAGAAATTCATTTATGCTTTCTGTATCTGTATCTCCTTCATTTCATGCAGGTTTAGATAGACCGTAATTTGTTTCCCACGTTGTTACAGAAGAATACTTGGATACTTTTCCGTTTTATGTATCAGGAATCAAGCTGCTGTGAACATTCTTTGGATGGACATATGCACTCCCTCCTCTTACGTACCCATTTCATGCATATTGTATTAATAATTACTGGGTCTCAGGATAGGCAAATGCTTAGCTGTAGTGGACACTGCCAAAATTTTTCCAAGTATTTGAACAAAGTGACCATTCATTCATTCATGTATAAGAACTCCATTTACTCACAGTTTTGTCAACATTTATTATTATTGTCAGTCTACAATCACAATTTAAGTAAAAATTTCTCAGAAGTGTTAAAATCATTATTTTGCAAAGACAGAAACTAATGCTCTGAGAAATATAAAGAGAGGTAGAAAGTTGTACAGTTGAGATTTGAATATAGTTTATGTAAAACAAAGCTCTTAAACATAAAGCTATAGGGGTTTTGCTCACCTCAAAACAAAATCAGGTTCTGGAGAGTGGAAATGCAATCCCTAGAGTTCTGTAGAACCAGAGACACTTTGTATTAGCTGGTCTAACTTTAGTCACAGATACATGCTGTTATTTCATTATCTCTTTATAGCAACAACTGGTTTGGTTTGCAGCATTTAAATAGCAAATGATGAAAGAAAGAGAGGGATTTTCATTGCGCAGATTGTTGAACAATACATTAAAAAAATCTGTACATGATATAAAATATTTAGGTAATTAAATTGTTGACTAAATTCTGAGAGAGCAAATGAAGATGAAAATTCCTATTGTCAAATTTTTAGATTTACACGATCAAGGCAAATAAATACTAAATTTAGAAGGCAGTATTAAAAGTATTTTTTTTTTAGAACTAACTAGTTAATTCAGTCAAAATATGTAACTCATCTTGAGATGACCCAGATTGGAGTACCCCTGTTGCTCTTCCATGCTCCATATGTAGCCTTGAAACACAGTAGGAGAGAGTATCAGAACAATAAAGTTATTTATAAAGGTAATTTTTTTATGATCAATTTACTACTGCAAAGGTACCTACACTCAGCAATAATATGAAAAGCTCATCTGATAAGAATAATCATTTTTCTCTTTTATTGTTTAATTGTTGATTTTGAGGAAATATTCCTGATTAGTCCCATGTAATTCTTTCTAAAATGTTAGAAATTTGGACCAACTGTAAAGTTGCTCAGGAAGCAAATGGTGCAATGTCATGTGGGACAACAATTCTGGGGAAATACTAACATTGAAATAATAATATATATGTGTGTATATATATATATGTGTATATATATATATACACACACACACACACACACACACGTAAACTAATTTCTTCAGCGTGTGAACACACACATACACACACACACATGTAAAAATAAAAGGAAATACCAAGAGCTATTGAGATTTTTTAAAAAATGAGAATTTAAAGGACCATAACTTTATTTTTTTTTTTAAAGAATACTATAAAAGTTTGAAAATTATCCTCTGGCAACTAATATAACCGGGAAAATGATTATTTTAGATTTGCTGTGCAAAATGGGAAAATGCTGATAGGCTACTGAAGCACATTAACAAAAATAGTTTCTTAACTCCAGTAGAGAAGCAGTAAGGGTCTGTTAAATGACAAAACATATTTAAAGTGATTATGCTTGTGTTATTTTCTGTCTTTAACAAAATACATTTGCTATTCCTAAGCTGTTATTTTGAAACATGATGTCACAAAAAACAATTATCAAAATGGAAATTATAAAAGAATGGTAATTAAGAAATACAGTAACTCTTACAACTATTACTTTTGCTTGCATTCATTTGCCATCACAGATTATTGTCTGGCAAAAAAAAAAATAAATAAAGTATTAGAAAATTATATAGATTGGTAAAAGGAGTTTAATTATAGAATAAATAAAAAATTATCTGTAACATGAACACTAAATGAAACATGTACACTTTGGGCTGTTGCTTCCTGGAAAAACACCACACAGAAAGCAGTTCTTCCTGTTTTGGACTGTTTGCTTGTCTTCATTCACCAAATCAGCAAATTCGGTTGATTTTACCTTCTAGTTATAGCCCCAGTCCCGTAAATTTTCAGCTCCTCCAAAACTATCACCCTAGACCTAGCCATTCCCACCTGTTGCCTGGACCATTGCCATAGCGTCCTAACAGATCATTCTGCTTCTGCTCTTGCCCACCTGCAGAATATTTTCAACACTTATATTAAACTAGTGTTTATAAAATATAATACATATTATGTGACACTCCAACTCTCAAATTCTGATGAGTTTCCATCTGGAATTACCAGTTTTTTTTCTTTTGTGAAGACGAGAAAGTAAATATTTTAAGCTTTGTGGCTCACATACAGCCTCTCTCTGTTGCATGTTATTTTCTTTGTTGTTGGTGTTTCGTTAACAAACATTTAAAAATCTGGAAAAAAAAATAAAAATAATATCTTGGTGCATAAATCATTTAAACCAGCCCAGAGCTGTAATTTGCCAATCCCTAAATCTAAGATTGGGCCATGGTCAGAAGGCCCTGTGTGACCCCATCTGTACCTGACAGTGGCTCTCATGTCATCTTCTAGGTGGTTTCCCTGTATTATCAGCCCTATAGTTGTGCTGGCCCTCTCCTGTTTTCAACATGGCTTTCACATTAGATATTCCCTCTGGTGTAGCATTCTGTCACCACATATTCACAAGACTCACACATTTACCTTTTTAAAGTTTGCATTCCGGTATATCTCCTAAGAAAGCTCTGTCTCATGTATGCTACCTGAAATAACACTTTCAGTTACTTTTTAACTTGCCCTGGTATATTTTTAAAGCTCTTAATGAGATATTACATGTATATGAACTTATCTCCTCTTTGTCACACCCCACTAGACTAAAAGTACTCTTTGTGTATGAACTTTCACTATCTTGGCCATTGCTTGTTATAAAAGAGAAATAGGCATAATAGGTTCTCCATAAATATCGATTAAATATAGAAAAAAATGCATTTATTCACTAACTTTTTATACTTTAAATGATTATATTAGTTATTCATTCAATGCTGAGAATGACCTTTATTTTTACTTTAATTTTATTTGCACACTACACTGATATGGAGAATGACTTTCTGAACTCCATACCAAAATATAGCTTGCTTTATTTAAATTTTACCAACTAACTACTGAAGCATTAAAAGAATACCTGATAAGTCTAATTTATTGAAGTGCTATGATGTCAGCAACTTACTTGCAAATTGTTCAGGAAAAAAATACACATACACACCCACACACACACACACAGAGAGAGAGAGAGAGAGAGAGAGAGGAGAGTATGTGGTAAACTATTAAAGACTGATAATTCTATGTAAATATATGTGGTTGTGCACGGCACAAATATTTTCTATAAATTTAAGTTTTTTCAGAGTAAAAATTTTTAGGAAAATGTTTACTGGCAGCTGTGAAAGCAGCCTACACGTTTGGTAGTCTCACATTAGTTGTCTGTTCTGCCAACTGATTGACTAAAGTTAAAGCAAACGCCTAATATTTTGTCCAAACCAGGATCCTTCTATGAGTGAACGACCATAGACAAATTACTGAAATTATTGTTTATATACGTATTATATTGGATTTTATTATAGTGGTAGATCTTGAAATCTTCTTTTAGACTGTTTTAAACAGTTCAATTGCTTTTTAAAAATGTAAAGAACAATGTCCCATATACAAAGCAAAAAAAGTTTTTTTAAAAATGTTGTTCACTTAAAAATAAGAAAACATAACAGAGCAGAATAAATAATAATTAGCCAGCACATTATCATGTACTTTAATCCGTTCTTTATTTCTTTATGTGTATGTCTAAAATCATATGTGTTGCATTTAATCAAAGAATGTATTTTTTCAATATAGTCTCGTAAATTTTTATTTACTGCAATAGGATTCAGTCATCTTCTAACTTGTGTTTTATGATTAATAACCATGAAATTGTTGATATCCTTGATGACTTTTCTCTGTAGATCATTTGTTTCTAATGGAGAAAATCCTTTTTAGAGTTTCCAAGTCCCAAATACTAATACATAGAGGATAATCTCAGTATTATTTTTTTCATATTGAAATGTGTAACTATTTCTATTTCTGTATTGAAATATGCAAATATTCAAATGTATAAATATTTAAATCCAAACAATTTTACAGGCACTCTTCCTCTGTGCAGAGGACCTCTTTATGCCAAATATTTTCATATGACAAAATTCAATATATACTACCTTCGTCTGTGAATGTTTTGAATGTTTTGTCAACCTTCGATGCTGCAAAACTGAGAAAACCTGTGAAGATTTTCTGTTCATGCACAGAAAACATTGTATCCAAATAAAAATAGAAGGCATGTCAAATGATTCTTTCCACATGATATTCTAAAGAAAATTTAGAGAATTTGAAAATAAAATGTTACTTGCTGACTTTTTATTTTTAACTTGCTCAACTCCTCATATTTTTGTGGAGCCACACTGATACCTCTCTTCCTCCCAGCAGTCTTTATTCTGGATAACTAAAACTTACTCGAAGCTTCAAAAGTTTACTTATGTGGTGTTGCACTCATCAAGTTTTTTTTAATATCTGAGCTGATATTTTAATACAAAATTTCAGCAAATTTTAGAGGCCTGTTTATAGGAAGTTTCAATAATGCTTTAAGACATGCAACTTGATTTACAGACTACATCATTAAAGCCTCAAATATTTCTAACATCTGATAAATGATGAGTTACAAAAAGCTAAAGTGTGCATCACCTAAACATTTGTTTTCTCTCAAATCTTTGTTGTCCTATATCTCTGTATATAGGAGGATATTTTAGCTTTACAAAACAGTTTCTGTTAAATTTCAATTACAATTTCAGTTTATTGGTACTTAATGTGGTTAAACATTGTTTTTTCCAATGACCCTCTGCTTCAAAAAAATGTTTTAATGTTATAACCACAAAAGCAAATTATTTTACCCTGAATAACAGATAATGTAACTGACTTTCTATTTGAATTCATAATGTTAAATTTTTCACATCCAACTTAAGGAACTTCTAAAATGTTTACTTTGATTTCTGAATTCCATGGAAAGAATCCATTAAAATTAGTTTAACTAATTTTCCATTTGCCATTATTTGATAAAGGTGGCATTATTTGACAATTTTGAAATTCTTATATATTAATGGAACTGATATCCATGGCCTAACTTCATGTGCATGTGTAATAAATCTTAGAACAGTCTAAGTATAGCTACTTATTTGTAAAACTGATGATATTGCTTCTTGAGCAATTTTATTTTTTTCTTCCACTTCGCTAGTGATAAGTATCATAAATGGGCACAGACACTGTGTACAAGTAACATATTATTCATCAACTTTCTCGAGAAATGGAAATTCAGTTCTTAATTTTTCTTATAAATGTGTTTTTTGGAAGTGAGGCTGTTTATTGTTGCAGATGGTTTATGGCTTAAAAATAAATAAGCACTAAAATGGCAAATAATAAATGAACAGTATAGATTTTCACCAAACAATACATGACAAGTCCTGCATAGTGACTCCTCACCCCACTCTATATATGCTCTATGAGGTACTGCTGAGTCCGTATTTCCTGTAGTTATTTCACATGCACCAAAAATATAATTGTCTCTTTCCACCAACCTCATCAAGTTCCACTAGTACTTCGTGGTTTGTACCATTTCACAAGCTGGAGAAGCATAAAACCACCTTTAGCTGGAGGGCCAAGTTGAGGCCTTAGCGGCTCTGAATGCTTCTCCTGCTACTGCCTTTTACAATGCAGGGTCACATACATGATCTGTAAAATATTACTGGGAGATATACAGCTTCTGGAAAGAATCGGAAAGAAGAAAGGTATACCTGATCACTTACTTGACCATTTGTTAAAGTATGAATGCTGTTCTCAATCCATTTGTATTTTCACAGCTAGAAGTACAAAGTGAGGATTGCCAAAATAACCCTAAACTTTATAAACATAATTGTCTCAAATTTTTCATTTAAAAATTATTATTAACAAAGGCTAACAAAATTGATCCAAGAAAAATAGGGATAAACTAATACCATCCAGGATAAACAAAATGTGTGGTCATCCCACATACAATGTTATCAATAATGTCTTTCTGCTGGAAGGGTTCATTTGGATAAAGTAAATCATGTATTTTTTTTAATTAGAAAAAAATAGGTTTTGATGTTGGTACCTCCTCTTGCCTCTGGAGAAAAAAAAAAAACAAAAACAAAACAAAAAAAAAAAACAATGTAAACAGTCTTAGTTTTTGAGCTTAATTTTTTTTTCTGATTTTTGATTATTTCATTTTATGTTATTTTGAGACAGAATCACACAATTTTTCCCAGGGTGGTCTTGAACTCCTGGGCTCAAGCAGTCATCCAGTATAGCTAAGAACACAGTTGTGCTCTGCAGAAACCAGTTTGTTTTCAGTTAATTTATTGGTTGTATAGAGCACTTTTCTTAAAAGCTACATTGTGTACATATTTCAAGGATAGTTCTAGAATTTATCTCAGATTTTTTATTTCATCAATAATACTTTACAATATCAAGATCTGGAAATAGCTGTTGTGTGTTTACATCATGACATATTCTTAATCATGATGATATGACTCTTAAAACACTACACAATATTTCTAAAATTGGACGGTCATAATGACATGATAAAATGCAAAATATATGATACTGAGAAGTAAGTTCTAATTCTATTTCTAAAACTGAATAGATTTTGACATTAGATAAGTAACAACTTTTTCAAAATCAACTGCTTCCTCTTTACGATAATACAGATACATACCATATGTATATCTCATAATGTATTTGGGCATCAGATGAAAATGTACATATAAAGCCATGAGGAAGGAATCCATATTTAGAGCAACCAAAGGTAGTGCTATATGTTTCTATTTGGGTTGCACAGTTTGCCCACCTGGATTGGATACAGATCACTTGCTCACTTTGCTTTTAAAATCACAAAAATTTAAATGCCATTCAGTTTCTTTCTCACCTTCTTGTCTGCTTTGTCACAGGTCTTGATAAATTATTTCCTAATTTGACTGAACACAAGTCATTTCTCGGAACTAAATCATCTCCTTCCTCCTAATAAAATCCCATAGTTTTCCTCCTGTCGTCTTTCCACAGACTTTGTGTTGCTGTGCATTAAAGGCATAGTCATGGTAATGATGTCATTTAACACTCACCTCATGCATACTCTCTGTACTTATATATTACTTACTGTTTTTTATAGGCCCTGGTCTAGGTAATTTACATATACCAATTCATTTCACCTGACAACATGGACTAGAATATGCTTCATAGATCTTTTTATGGATGAGGAAAGTGAGGACTGATAGGTAAAGTAACCTGCCCAAGTTGACAGTGATCAGTGACAAAGCCAAGACTTAATTCCAGGTAGATTGATTTTAGAGTTTGTGTTATTAACCACTATAATATGTTGTGTTCATGTGCAAGTTCAGGTGTGTGTGTACATGGATGTATGTGTGTGTTTAGGTGGCAAGAGAAAGTCTGTGTCTATGTGGTAAAGTCTGTGTGGTAGATACAGAAAAATAGGACGTAAGAGTAATTTTACACTTCAAAGTCAGGTTTAGTTTTTTTGTAGTTATTTTTATTCACTTTTTATTGGTGTCCTTTTGGTTTTGTTTCCAAATATCTAAAAATAAAACATCTCGCATGGCACAGTTATTAACTTTCCAATATAACTACCTGAAGCCTATATCTAAAATAAATATCCTCATGCTAGAAAATTATTTTAACCTCAGAGTGCCAAGAATCTTGTATACTCCCAGATTCTGTTATACAGTACTAAGATCTCTTTTATTATGTTTGCTGAGACCCAAGATACACTTCGTCATGTTGAAACCTTGGGTCATCTCCTCAGTCACCATAACTTCTGAAGGACAATCTTGCTAAAGAAAATGAGATTATAGAAATTAAAGTGTAGTGAATTGTGGGGCATAGGTAGATAACATTAATAAAACAGTATTCCCCAAATTTTTTATGAGGCATATAACATTTGAAATTTATAAAATCCTACTTAAATACCTCTGTATTAACAATTATTTCAGTTTATAAGGAAAGACTTTAAAGGAATAATCAGTTTTTAAAAATCAGAAAATCATTTTAATCTACATCTCACCAGTCCTCTTTTAAGTTAATATGGAAGTAATTATAATGTCTTATATGTATTTGTACACGAAATGATTTTGAATTGTTACAGGGTCCTCAAATGTTAGCTTTCTTTTTTAAACAGTTAAAGATCTGTAAAATTGTTGATACTTTTAGAAAATTATTGTTAATAAATTTAAATAGTCCTTAGAAACTAACAATGAAACAGATTAGTGACAAAGACCCTTTAAATATCTACATAAATGCAGATGATGTACCACCTGGTATAATTATGGATCAAGGTGCCAGTTTTGCCCTAATGGGAAAACTTAGACCCATAATACATCATCACAATGGAAGCAATCATTAATTAGTATTAACAGGAGAGTTCAAATTAAACACATGATTTTAGTGAAGCTCATTACTTTGGAAACCCATTTGTTTAATGATCATAAGTAAAAGGGTATGGTTAACTCAATATTTAAGACATCTACAATTAAAAAAAAAAAAAAAAAAAACATGACCAGTACTTGTTTCATTCTTGCCACCTGAAATGATTTTTCTCTCAGACTTCTGTTCTCTTCACATATTTTAGGCCTCACTTTAAATATCACCTTGCAATAACTACTCTTCTTTTCCACACTGTCTAAAGTAAATCCAAATTCCTAATCATCTAAGTCTCTGTCATAGCCCTGGGATAATCTCTTCAAAGTCAACATCTTTTAGTGTAAAAAATACTTTGTTTTTTTCTCTGTGAGCTTTCCCCCATTAGGTGCGTGACAGCCAAAGTATTTTTGTTCCAACTGGGCTAAAATAAAATAAACATAGAACAGAGAGAGTGCCATATAAGTGTTAAAACAATTTAAACACTTTTAGAAAGGTAGCTGGAAGAGTTACAGAGGGGCTTCTGTGACTGAAATGTGAGTTTTGTTTTCCCCAAAATGACATTTGATTTAATTTCATGATATTTTTACCATGATGGCAAATTTATAAATATACAAACAAATTTACAGTCTATTATTTTATAGTGTCTGTGTTTTTGTCATACGAGAAAGACATACTCTCATCTAATTTATGACCTTAATCTTACCTGAGTTATTGCGCTCTGTTCATTTCTGTGGTACATATCTCAGAACAATGCCTGATTCATAAATCACTGTTGAATGGATGGACAAGGGAATGAATGAGTGAATTAATACAATAGCTTTTTAACTTTTCCCCTTTCATAATAAATTTACTTCTACCTTAACTTTTCTAAAGCACTTACTAGTGAATCCTTCTCCTGTTAGGAACAATAAAATTAAAACTTTCCATCTCAAAGGTATAGAATCCAAGGTCTTTAGGAATTATAGATAGTCGTTTTGTGGCCTGTTCCCCAAACATTCCACAATTGTACAATTAGCCTATATTATTTATAGATTATCAGATTTTCCTGGGTTTTGGTACTTGTTGATTCTGATTTTCTCTCTTTACTTTGTACTTCTCTTGTGGGTTTCATCATCTGCCAAATCCCTATCCAACTTCTCAGAGTTATTTGAAGCCATTTTGTGACTTCTTCTTGACACTTCCTTGAATCTTCTCAGGATTCCAGAATGTTCTGGTGAGTTTTCCCATTCTGCTTGAGTTTTAGGTATATCTGAACAAGAACCTACTTAAAAAACTCCTTTAGAATAGCAATGCCTGTATTATCTTTGTTTCTTACACACATCTATGCAGAGGTTTGAATTTCTGAGGAACTTTTACTGCCAGTGTTTCAGCTTTTTATTCCTGTAGTTTTGCCAGAGGGAGGGAGTGGCACCCAGTTCTCTCCCATTGTTCGGGGAGTGGGAGGGGGTGTTGCAGCTCTTTTACTCCTGCCACCCCACCCGAAGATCAGTGAGCAGAAACAAGACGGCTCTTTCCCTCCCAGTTGGGCAAATTCTGGTTATTGTCCCATGACCAATAGGAATAGAGTACATGGACACCCGAGAGTGAGTAAGGCAGAATAGAATTTCATTGAGCAACAGAAAGAAAGCTCTCAGCATCCAGAGGGCACCTGAAAGTAGGTAGCTATCTGTGTGGCTGAGTCCAGAGATTTTGGGGCTTAGAATGAGGAAATGCATGTTGATTTGTCCATGGTGAGCTTCGATAAAGTGCCATTTGATTGATTAAAAGGTATCATCCAGGAGGAACAAATTGAGGGAGAGTGGGTAAACCAGGGATGGGAAAGCTCACTCTGGTCCTGGGCTCTATCCAGAACTGGCAGCTCAGTTTCCAGGCTTCAAATTGTCCTGGCTTGAAGGTTGGGTTTCACCAGGGACCTGTCCCTGTCTTCCTAGGACTTCATCTGTATCCTGTCACTATCAATCCTTTCTCTGAAGAGGCACATCTAACTTCCATTAGGATAGGGACAATGACTGCTCTGCTTCATGCTGACAGGGGGCATTGTTTTGGGAAAACAGCAGTCAGATATCTCTCAGAGGCCTAGTTAGGGGTCTGCAGTAAAAAGGGAGCCATCATCTGAGGCTCCATTTGCATGATCATTTGGAGTTTGATGGCCTTTAGGCAAAAACAAACACATTTTAGAAGGAGGTTAAGTATGCATGGACCAAATATGAGTATTATACAAAAATGAGCTAAAAGGGGAAAATCTTGTGCCAGAGACAACAGAAATAACAAATAAAATAGATGAATCATTCTGAAAACAATGTTGTGGCCAGAGTTGTTTCACTCTTGTGAAATAAATCTTTTCTGGGCGAGGGCAGTTAAATTTTAGAAGAGAAATAGCTGTTTAGGGGAGTAGACAATTTCAGGGGGATTCACAATTTTTAAGGGGTCCTTGGCAAAGACACCTAATGGTGAGGAACAGAATGAAGGTGGGAACAGCAAGCATAGGTAGGACTATAAAGAGGATATAAAGGAAAGGTGAATTATTGACACCTGTCTTTTATGATCTTCAGCTTGAGGTTTCCAATTTCTTTACATTGGTACTTTGAATGCTCTTCTGGGTCAACAGAAATTATTTCATCAGTTCCACAGGCCTTTACTCACCTATAATAAATCCAAGAATCTATTCCAGTGACCTTCACTGCTGAAGGAGTAGAAAGAGATACACTGTAAGGTCCCTCCCCACCCAGGCCCGAGCACAACCGTTGGGCTAATTGATAAATTTAATCATTTCCTGGGTGGAAGGCTTGGTGAAGCATTTTGAGAACTTTCCGTTGGCTGAAAGCTGGTGGATGAAGTTTGCCATCCTCTGATTGTATCCGACGTGAGGGCTGAAAGGTATATGCCCAACAGGTGGCCCATTCTATTTCCTCAGAAGAATATTGAGGTTTTGATTCTCTTATGCAGCCCTCCCAGATTAGAGGCCTCAAGTGGATCAGAAACCTGGGGTCCTCTCACTGCCAATTTAGCTGCATGGTTTGTCAATGTATTTCCCTTGGCTATTTCATGTATCCACTTTTGGTGGTCTTTAGAATGTATTACTGTCACTGCTCATGGAAGGAAAACCTAGAATAATAGTCTGTTAATTTCCTGATGGTGTTTAATGGGAGACCAGTTAGCTGTGAGGAAGCCTTTCTCTTTCAAATCTTGGCATTGGCATGGAGGACTAGGAAAGCATCCTTAGAATCAGTATAATTGTCAACTGCTTTCCCTTTGCTTAATTCAAGCACCCTTGTGAGGGCAGTTAGCTGAACTAGTTGAGCACTTGTGCCGGAAGAAAGAGGTTGTGCTTTCAATAGTGTCATTTAGGGTGACTACCGCATACCCTGCATTATGTGTCTCTTGTTCTATAAAAGAACATCTATCTGTAAAGATAGTCAAGTCTGGGTTCTCTAATGTAGTTTTTTGAATCCTCTCTGACTGCGTAGGTTTGTACTACTATCTGTTTTCAGTCATGTTTAGGCTCCCCAGCTTTTACTGGGAGGAAGGTGGCTGGATTTTGACAGCAGCAAGTTCTTAACTGAACTGCTGATCCCTCCAATAGCAGAGGTTGGTACTTGAGGAGATGGTTGTACGTTACCTGGAGACTCCCCATGGAAGATAGCAGTCCTGCTACATTATGTAGGGTATAAACAGTTAAGTTACTCCCCATGGTTGATTTAGTAGGCTCTGGTACCTGCAAAGCTACCACTGCAACTGCCCAGAGGCATGCCAGCCATCCTTTAGCCGCCAAATCAAGCTCCTTGCTTACGTAGCCTACAGGATGCTGGGCTGGATCTTGGACCTGGATTAGAACTCCCAGGGCCATTCTCTTCCTTTCTGTTATGTAAACACTGAACATCTTCCCTATGGAAAGACTAAGTAAGTGCTGATGCCTCAAGCAAGGCTTCTTTCAATTGGTTAAAGACGCTTGTAGCCTCTGATTCCCAAATTAGCTGCCTGAGTTTCCTTTATTAGGTGATAAAGGAATGAGCTATCTCATCATACCCAGGTATCCATAATCTGCAGAATCCTCCAATGCCCATGAATCCCCTCAGTTGCTTGAAGGTTTTGGGGAGGGAAAAGGAGGAGATTAGCTTAATCTTTTTTTCACCTAAGCCCTGGTCCTCTCTGACAAGACTAGACCTAAATACTTCACTGAAGTCCGACAGAGCTGTCTTAGATTTTGAGATCTTATATCTTCTGTTAGCTAGAAAATTAAGAAGAGCCTTACACCCCTCCTGAGAGATTTCCTCAAATGGGGCACAAAGGAGAATGTCATTTACATGTTGAGGATAAAGAGAGATCCCTTGACAGCACCTGCCCAAAAAGGTGGGGACTGTCTCAGAATCCCTGTGGCAATACCGTCCAGGTTAGCTGGGTAGTCTGGCTGAAGGGATCCTCAAATGCAAAGAAGTATTGGAAATCAGGATATAGTGGTATGCAGAAGAAGGCGTCCTTTAGGTCCAGGACTATGAACAATTTTGCTCACTCAGGAATTTGAGTTAGTAGGGTATAGGGATTGGGAACCACAGGATGAATTAGAACCACAACATCATTAATGAGGGGGAGGTCCTGGACCAGTCTCCATTCCTTATTGGGTCTCTGTACCCTCAATATCAGGGCATTACAAGGGTTGTTGCAAGGTTTGAAGATGCCCTGGAACACCAAGTTATCAGTGACAGGAAGCTAGCTCTTCCCTAGCTTCCAGTTTTAGGGGATCTTGTATCTGGTTAGGAAAAACAGTGGGATACTTACAGTGGATGTGGTCAGGTATGGCAGTTGTGGCCCAGCCAATATTCCCTTGAGTTACCCAAACTTCTGAATTAATATCAGTCTCTACCAGGGGAAGACAAAGAGTATATCCTGGAACCATAAGGATGGTGGTTCCCATAGGAGCCAGAATATTGCTGCCTAGATGAGGAGTTTAGTTTTCAGGCATGATTTAAAAGGCATGAGTAAACAAGAGATCTCCCTGACTACAACTAAGAGTTTGGGAAAAAGATAATCCTGAGATACCCCTCACCATCATGCTGAGGAAGGAGAAGAAGCCTGGATTGGAGAGAACAGAAATGGCCACTCCTATATCCAGGAGGAAGCTCATCTTCCTTCAACCTCTAGAGTCACCTGGGGCTTCTGGAGGGTAACAGTGGTCTGAATTGTCAGAGCCAGGGAGAGGAGCCCCAGCACCCATCAGTCCTGGTGGACTATTTGGGAGGCCATCTCTGGACCTAGTAACCTGCATCTCCCAGGACAATCAACACTTCAGTGGTTCCCATTGCAGACTGGACATCGTCATGGTGGCTTCCCCTTATTGCCTGGACAGTCCTTCTTACAGTGCCCTGGCTTGCAACATTTGTAGCAGTTAAGGGGTACATCTCAGGGATTCTGGAGTTTGCAAGCCTACAAGGCAGCCATTAGAGCCTGTGCCTTTTTCTGTTTCCTCTCTTTTGAGCATCCTGCTGGACCCTATTATAAAAGACGGAGGTGGCCATTCTCAGGAGATTTTCTAAAGTACTGTCTGGTCCCATGGCATGTTTCTGTAGCTTCCTCCTAATACTGGGGTTGCCTGAATAATAAACTTATGCTTTAGGATTAGTTGGCCCTTGACTGAATCAGGAGATAGAGAGGCATGCTTTACCAAGGATTCTCTTAGCCTTTCCAGGAAGGCAGTGGAATTCTCATCTGATCCCTGGTCTATCATGGATAGTTTGGAGTAATTGAGAGGCTTGGTGCTAGCCCTTCCTAAGCCCTCCACTGTGCACATCTGAAAGTGCTTCCCTCTTCATTCTCCTGTGTCATCACTGGGGTCCCATTTAGGGTCCTCCAATGGTATTGCTGTTTTTCCAATTGGATAAGACTCTTCCTCTTTCTTGGCACTATATGGAAAACAAAGCTCATCCCCAAACTTCTCTGCTGCTTGCAAGTCTGCCTGCTTCTCATTGGTAGTGAGTCTTTGACTCAAAAGTAAAATAACATCCTTCCAGGAGAGTTCACATATTAGGTTAAATTCTGGAAAGCCTCTATAAACCTGTCAATGTAGTCTGAGAATGTACTAAGATCTCCCATGATTTGTCTTAAGTCTTGTAGAGAAAAGGGGACCTAAACCCTAATAGGGCCATATTCACAAGGTGTCCCTTGTAGGGGCATGAATGAGGCTGAGACCCACTTAAAATTAGCATTTCTAGGATGGGACAGATTGAGAGACAGCCTGGATAGGGAGCACAGGTTGGATCAGGAGGAACAGGACAAGAGGGACCTGACTCCCCTGCTGGAGGCACTTCTGGAATTTGCTTCCTTTGTCTCTTGGAATTGCCCTTTGCAGCCTCTCCTGAGATGGCCGCTAGGAGGGCTGGATCAATCCTACAATGTTGTCAAAGGTCTGGAATATCCTGCAAGGCAAAGAAAGCCTGCACATATGGGACCTCGGACACTTTGCCATCGTGTTTACAGGAAAGGTCCAGCTGCAGGACAATGTTAAAATAAATACTTTCCTCTGGGGACCAACCTTCTCTGTCCTGCAGTTTATAATCCAGCAGGCGGAATTATAAACTAATTAAGAGTGGATAAGACGAGGATAGAAGCTCTCACTCTGGTCATCGACTCTATTCAGAACTGGCAGCTTGGTTTTCAGGCTTTAAATTGTCCTTGGATTCAAGGTCGGGGTTCAGTGGGGACCCGTGCCTGCCTGCCTAAGAACTTGTCTTCCTCCTGTTGCTAGCATCAGTGTTCAATTCAATTGGTAGTACTTTTCACATCTAAATTCCAAGCTAAAAGACACCTTCCAAAAAATAAAAGTAAGCATGTATCAATTTAAAATCAATTTCATTTCATGGTAATGAATAGTTACACAACAGTATTCTATTATCAAGGATTTGAGAATATAATTCTACTTTTATAGCAAAGATCTCCTTTTGTCTGTAAAATTGAATGTTTTTGTTTCCATAATGGATTGGCAAAATGTAGCATAAAGTGTGAAATAATAAAGCTTTGAAATGTAGTAATTCATATTTGGACCCATAAACACCTTATGTCAAAATCAATTTCATATACATTAAACGTATTGGTATAATTTTTCTAATATGAAAATAAATGGATGAATGGAACATCAAAAAAATCTGTACTAAGGAGTAAGGATTTAATTTAAAAAGATAAATGCAAAGGAAAAACAATACATTTTTAGTATATAAACATTTCATATTTATGGCAAATACTGCAGAATAAAATCATACTACAAACCAAGAGAAGGAATCTACCAAAAATGTAACCAGTATGAATACTGGCTTAACAAATATCTCTATTAATAACTTTGTATATGCTAAAAAGTTAAAAAATAGATTGAGAAAATTGATAATTGTAAGGAGAGCAAATGCATTCAAACTTTCAACCACACATTATGTAAAAAATACAAATTAAACAATGTCATATTAATTTTTACCTATGAAATTATGATTTTCTATGAGATTAGTGAAATCAGCAAAGGTTGTAAAACAATGAATGGGCATGTAAAATTATTACCTATCTTGAAGGAAGATATTTATAAGCACAGTCTTTTAAACTCCCATCCTTCTAAGTACACATAGACACTTAGCCACACACATATAATCTCTCTGATATAGGAGCAAAGGATTCCTATTTTGTCACTTCCAATCCCTATGACTTAAAATAGTTTTCTAAGTCCTTACTGGACCTTTGCCAATTTAAATGTAACGATTCAGTATATTACCTGGAGGTTTTTTAAAAAGTAGCAAGGAATTCTAAAGTGCTTTTTTTAAATTGCCAATTATGAAGCAAAATCAGTTTTTTGCAGAATTGATACATATCCCAGCATTAGTCAAAAACATTTTGGTGGCTGTTTGTATGTGAAAGAATGACCTCAAATCTGAATCAAAGTAAGCAGCTATTCATCTCTGCAATATGATTCAGCTGACTTGCTTAAATTTGCATAAAACAAATCCTTTTTATAGACCTTTGCATTTAAAAGGCTATTACAACTTCTAAAGGTGCTTGCAACTCACAAAAATGATGCCCTTTTTCTAATAACAGCTTTCTCAAAGCACAGACAATCTAAAAGAAATACATATTTAATAGATACATATATTCAAATTTTGTCCTTGTTTTAACATACATAGGCCCCACCTCTCCTTTGGGCACTTTTGAGTTTTTTTGTCACATCCTAATGATACCATAAATATTCTATAAAAGATAATTTAAAGAATAGTGTGTTCTTTGTGAACTCTCTCAGCAGGAAAATGTAATGACAAAATGCATACTCTTGAAGTATGCTGAAAATAATTTCATGGAGTTATTGTAGCATGCTGAGTATTAGAAGGCCTGTAGATTTCAAAATGGTATTATAATGATTCATGATAGTCAAATGCTCTGAAGTGGCCATTCATTGCACATCTTGTTATGCAAAATAGTAAGCTTTCTCAAAAGTCATATATTAATCACCTTGGTTGTGAACAAAACACTGTTGTCTTAGCAGCTGTTTCTAGGACTGTATGCCCTATCTTTTACTCAGAAAAAAATATTTCAAAAATCAAAGGCCATCCCTTTATGTGTACACTTTGTGATTTTTATCTTGGAAAAAAAATGCAATATTTTGATTAGATGAGTACTTAGCTTTAAGAAATGAAACCAAGAAATTATAGTGGCTAAGAGTTTCTTTACATGTGTAGATACTCATTTTTGTCAGTCAAGTTTCCCTATTAATACTGACATATTTGTGAAATATAAATTTATTCTTTTAATTGAGCTTATATTTTATTTTCTTTATGTCATTGAGAAAAACAAGCACAGTGTTGTAATCTGTTGAAAAATCTCTAGATTTATATAAAGGTAGTGGTCATAAAATCCATTCCACAGCAACCAGGAAGAATTTATGTCATTGTTTCTAAAGGTTTTAAAATTTAATATCCAACATATTTCTGAAATTATTGTTTGGTTTTAAGAAGGTATTTATTTTTAATAAAAGGTTCTTACTATTAATTTTTTTCTTTTCTGGTTAAATGTACTGCTGATGTGAGAACATTGTTTGGCATACATCACCACTAAATCATTCAACATCTTGAACATAGCATTTTTTTCTTCTAGATCAGTAGTCAAATCCTCATTAACACAACATTCAACTACCAAATGACTACTATTAATTCTTGAAGTCAGTATCAACTTCTGACTTAAATTGTGTAGTCTTGAATCACGAATATGCAAGACATATTAGAAATCATACCAAAATATCTACTTTATAAATAAAGTGTAATTAGGCAAAGAGCTTGGTCAAATGCCAAATAGCAGAGTAGGATGGCTCTCTCCTTTTTATCTTAAACTTCTTTTCATTTTTCTTTTATGTCGTTGTTGTTTTATAACTCTAACCCCTTCCACTGTCTTATATTAACATGGCCTAAAATAAGTAAAGTAAGTGGGGATTTTATTAAGCTGAATGAAGTTATTAGAGGGATGACAAGAATAATAACACAATTTATGAGTCATTAGGACTCTGGGAATATATCGTAAGCATAGAAATGTTAGATGAAAAAGATTAAAGAAATTGTGAATTTTAACTTTGAGGCTTCATAGTGTACAAATGTATCATAAAGGCCTAAGTTGATGAAAGCATAGAATTGCTATTTATAAAGAGTAGCCCTATCTCTACTAAAAATACAAAAAATTAGCTGGGTGTGGTGGTGCATGCCTGTAATCCCAGCTACTCAGGAGGCTGAGGCAGGAGAATCACTTGAACTTGGGATGTGGAGGTTGTGGTGAGCCAAAATCCCGCCGTTGTACTCCAGCCTGGGCAACAAGAGCAAAACTCCATCTCAAAAAAAAAAAAAAAAAAAAAAAAAAAAAAAAAAAAGAGTGGAAGAGCTATGAGAGTCAGTAGCTTGCCATTGACCATATTAATTTTGAAATGACTATAGACATTAAATTAGATGTGAAGGAAAAAGCTGCAGGGCTGTAGACTGACATTCTAATTTTGACATTTTCGAGATTTAGATGATGTTTAATTCCACAAGGTTGAATAAAAACAGTTTGGAAATTATTATATGTAGAAATGAGAAGAAAGTTAAGGTCAGTACCCTGGGACATTCTATTATTGAGAAATGAGCATGCACCTGCAGAAACGGAGCCAGTAATGTACGAGAGAAATCAGGAAGTGAGGTATCCTGGAATCCAAACAAGAAAATATACTAAGAGAAAAATCAATAGATACCTGCTACTAGGAATCACATTTTTTTTTTTTGTAATTTCTTAGCATGTTTTGCTCTCTTCATTCAGAAAAAGTGGTAGTAGTGGTATTATCTTTCCAGCTTTAAGAAACCTTTAAGGCTGGCACAGTGACTCATGCCTATAATCGCAACACTTTAGGAGGCTTGGGCAAGAGGATCACTTGAACCCAAGATCAAAACAGATTTGGCCAATATAACAAGACCTTGTCTCTGGGAAAATTTTTTTTTTTTTTTTTTTTTTTGAGACTTGAGTCTTGCTCTTTTGCTAGGCTGGAGTGCAGTGGCGCAATCTATCTCAGCTCACTGCAGCCTCTGCCTCCCAGGTTCAAGGGATTCTCCTGCCTTAGCTTCCCAAGGAGCTGGGACTGCAGGCACATGTCAGCATATCCAGCTAATTTTTGTATTTTTAGCAGAGACAGGGTTTCAACATGTTGGCCAGAATGGTCTCAATCTCTTGACCTTGTGATCTGCCTGCCTCGGCCTCCCAAAGTGCTGGGATTACAGACATGAGCCACGGGGGGCCTGGCGACATTTTTGTTTTTGAAAAAATAGCCAATGTGATAGCATGCATCTGTAGTCCCAGCTACTTGAAAGGCTGAGGCAGGAGGATTGCTTGAGCCCAGGACATTGAGACTGTATTGAGCCATAATCATGCCACTGTTCTTTAGCCTAGGTTGCTGAGTGAGACACTGTACCAAAAAGCCAAAGAAAACAAAACTCACATCAACAACAAAAAGCATTCAACATTCAAATAGGTTTAAATTAAAAATCTCCTGTCACTTTGTAAAACATCAAGTTCTCTTTACTTCTTCCCTCACTGCCTACTTAATGTCTATACCTCCTTCCTTTATTCCATCAATGAATTTAAATAACTATCTATGGAATTTGACTGATGCAATTTTATGTCTACTAATGGTTAATAACATTATTTAAGTAGAAAGGTAAATCTTGTTATTTAAATCACATTATTTTTTGTTATCCTTAAGCATTTTCAAAATTCAATTAATTATACTAATGTTTGCTATTTCTACTTTACACCTAGATGAATATTTGTTTTTTGTTTATTGAGAAATTACCTCTGATAAGTGGTAGTTATCAAAATGCATACAACCATCCTTGTACTTACATAGCAATATATGACATAATTTCATAATTTTTTCTATTTGTAGTTCTCTAGTGTTTAATTATCGCTTCAAAATTCAAAGTATTGCCCTTTTGTGGATAGTGGTTATGAAGACTGAAACTGCCTTTTATAAAACCTGCAGCCTTTTACCTTAATAAATTTTAATTCATTATTCAGGTTTTGTTGCAGGTGAAAAGGTGTTCAATTAGATCATAGCATAAATCTTTCTGCTGTTGCACATTTAGTGACATTATTAAAGGGTTGAAATATAGTTAAATAATGAATCTTGGTTAAATACTATACTACTACATCATAGTGGTTAATCATGAATAACACATTTTTAAAGCAAACAATATATTTCTTAACCGATTTAATTGATAGATAAAATTGTATGTATTTACTTTTTATGATATGTTTTCAAATATATATACACTGTGCAATGACTACATTTTAATACTAGTTTAGGTTCATCACACAACAAATTTCCAGTGCAGTCTGTGGGAAATTGTATGCATTAAACTAATAGAAGCTATTCTTTTCTTATTTATTCTAGCTAATGTTGAGGCAGTTGAGAGCAGTTAAAAAATCTTGTTTATTTTTGGTATTATGTAGAACTCTTCTATAGAAGGGTACTGTTGAAATATCAATATAGAAAAACAGTTTTATAAAAATTAGGATTTACGATAAGTGAAATACCACAGACAGTTGGTACTTATTCTAAGATATGACTTTTATCCTACTTTCCAATCTTTAAAACATAAATTATTTATTTAATTGAAATCCTGTACTTTGTATTTAAGAGATAATTTATAACTCCCCAAATCTAGGGTAACAGAAATGTGTAAAAAGTAAGCTTTTAAGTAATAATTGGTTTTTGGAACTATATTGATAAAATGTGTGCATAATCACATGAAATTAATTTTTACATAATCATAGATATACTGAAATCATAAAAGATAATATTTCATTCATCTTTTATCTCCAGACCTGAAGGCATAGAATGCTCTAAGTGTTAATTTATAAATCTTCTACGATTTCTGCTGTATTTTATGAAATGTGTAATCATGACTCAGACATCATAAGCCACCCACTGTATTACTAAATCGACACAAAGCACAGTGTGAAATGCCTTCCTAAAAATGAGACTAATTGAAGGTTCAGCAGTATTCACGAATGTACAGAACCCCAAGGAGAAAATATAGCTATTTCTGATCTTTGTTACTACATCCAGAGCTAATGTCCAGTCAGGAGGTCACTGCAAAAATTTTCCTTCTATTGTGGTTATTGTTGATTAAACCAACTGAGAAAATTTTATTTAGTCCTTGCAGTATCCATTTTTATAGCTTTTGTTATTAAAGAATATTAAAAATGATTTATATCAAAAATTTTCAAATTTCATTCTGTGGAAACTTGGAGTTGTACAGAATTGTCCCAAATGCTACCAAGGGGCCACAGTGGGCTTGGGGTTAAGGATAGGGGTGGTGATGACAAAAATTTATAAGATCCCATCACACCTCATCTGTAATTTGTCTGGAAAGCTTTTGCTGCTGTGCTTTACATACTGCTATTAAGCTTAAATTCTGTTGTGAAAAATTGGTGAATATACTGCTTATTGTTTTTATGTTTTGAATATAGTCCTATTTATTTTCTCCTTTAAGATAGACATATACTAATCCCCAAAGTGATATAAAAATTGACTTGTATGCATTTCTTAATTTTTTTTATGTAGAGATTTCTATTTATCTATGAAAATAAACTATTTTCAAAATTTAATTTACGTACTCTAGATTTTTATAAATATGTATCTCCTTTTTCAGGATGTTACTTAATATAGATCAGTTTAGAACCATTGTAAACTAACATTTTTGTCTAATTAACTTATTCAATAGATCACCAACAAACTTTGGTTGTAAGAAATAAACCATAGTTTTGTTTTTCATAAATCAAATGCATCTGTCAATTTTATATTCTATATATTTAGGTGTTTGAAACAAAATATATGTATTTCTATCTATTTCTGTACATATTTCCTGATATGCACATGAGAGAAATGAATAAGACATGATCTCTAACTTTGACTTCAAATCACAATGGAAATGACACAAATAGTTAACATATGTAACATCTTTCATAATTTGGATGTTATGTCACATCATCATAAAATTAATTTATTTCTCCTTTTACAAAGCATAAATGCAAAGGTGGGAGAATCACTTGAGACCAGAAATTTGAGGCAAGCATGGGCAACATGGCAAAATCCCGCCTGTATAAAAAATACAAAAATTACCTGAGTATGATGGCACATACCTGAGGTCCCAGCTACTTGGGAGGCTGAGGTAGGAGGATTGCTTGAGCCCAGCTGGCTGAGGCTGCAATAAGCTGTGATCGTGCCATTGTACTCCAGTCTGGGCAACAGGGCAAGACCCTGTCTCAAAAAATAAATGAATGAATAAAAATAACAATTCTAACAAATCAAAAGTAACTTTCAGTCTATGTAATTGTCCTTAGTTGTCTTGCATATGTGGACCATATCATAAAACACCATGTATTTAAAGTGTCGTTTATAAAGGAGAATTTATGCAGTGCTTCCTTGTTAGGACTCTGGTAAAATGGCAGACTCTGGTCATACAAAATATGCAGGTGGAAGTGATTTTTCATTTCCTGAGTAAAGAATATCACCTGGAGCATAGATACATATTCTGAGAGTTAGTTAAGTTTTAAATTAGACTTGTTTTATACTTCCAAACTTATATTTAAGATCCTTGCAATCTTTTACTCACTTGCTTTTGAGAATTTGCAAGAATTTATTTTAAGCATAAGAAATATTAATGTAATCATAATCTGTAATAAAATGAGTTGTTCTGATGTTTTGCACTTGAGTAACGACTTTGCTTTTGATACGGTATTCATCAGTAATTCTATTCTATAGGAGAATGGAAACATCAATCCCTAGAAACAGTTGAAGTTGTCAGACCTAGAGATTGACAGAGGAACACGGCACTGGGGTGAGTAAAGTTGTATCCTCCTTTAGAGTTTTATTCCTTCTCCTTTAAAGAATAACAGTAGATTACATCTATATTTCACAGTAAGTTCAAGAACCGTGTAAGGTGTTAAATTTCCAGGCATTGCTCAATGTCTTTAAGCAGATATATGTTATGTGGGATTCAAATAAGCCAGAAGGAGAGAAAAGAGTTAATCAAATAGTTAATAAAAGTCTTTCTCCAGAGAAGTGAAATACCTGTTGTTTCTCTTTTAATACATTTAAAACAAGCAAACCTCTACCCAGTTTAGATTTATTATTCTTCATTGATTGTTTCTTTCTCTTGGAGGACATTCTGACAGTAAAGTAGTAGACACATTGCATCCATCATTGTGTTTCAAAGGGCCATCAGGTCGATGGCTCTTTTTGAACTTTGTTGTTTCAGAAAACCATAGCTGAGTATTATAGGCAGAAGTTTGACATTTTCAGGATGAAAATCAATTTTCTTTTATGTGTTTCTGAAGGAAGGCTTGTGTTTTAATTGCAGAAGAAATAGCTTTTACAACATTGGAATAACAAAATGGAAATTAAAATAAAATTTGAGTAACAATAGCTTCAATGAAAGTGAGGGGAATTGTATTTTAGTGGTATTATAATATTTTAAATCCATTGAAATGGAATTTGAAATACAAATTTATGGAAGAAGGTATAGAAATAGAATAATGTCTACCAAATCAAGGTAGTAATGAATAAAATTTATAAATAAAAATCTCAGAACTGGAACATAATGTTTAAAGAAATCAAATATCCTTAAGGAATAAATATATAACTGTAATTTATAATTTATGATATATATATATGTTGTGTGTATATAAACACATGATTGCTTATCATACTTGCTTAATTCATCTCTTGCTCCTGTCTCCAGAAAAATGAAAATACCATCTCTTTTGTCAATGTGTATATGAATAGCATTTATCATAAAGCTATGGCAAAGTAGGCATTTGATAGTATTTGCTGCTGAATATGTTAAAATACTAAAAATACAAATACTTTTATAATTTTATGGTTTTTAATGTATAAAATGCTGGTTTGTGGGGGGATTTAGTCGAGTTTTTTTAAAATAAAGATATGAAAAAACTTTCAGTAATAAGAAATTATATTTTAAATAATATGCCGATGTTTTAAAAGTGCAATAGGTAGTTTTCTGTGTATGTGAGACATGTCTGTGTAAGTACATTTGAAAGGATTTGAGGCTAAGGCTAAGGCTTCATATTTTCAACCATAAATTTATTCCTCATATAAGCATATTTAAATTCCTATGTAACAATATATTTCAGATATAATTTTTCGTGCAAAAAAATCACATGAAATTGTTTAAAAATTACAATTTAATTTTTCGATGAGTATACAAAATCATGAAAAGAATACCCGAAAAGAGAAAATGTTCAAGTCCCCAAGATCCTTGCTCTTTACAGTTCAGGTGAGTTTATCATAAACTTTCTTTCAGGCCATTCAAATAAAAATGCAGCATAAACAGCTTATTATTTAATAATAATTAATAGTATACAGGTTCATATGTTTTCATATGCACAAATAGATAGATGATAGATAGATAGCAAGATAGATAATTATAGCCCAGTATTGAAATTTCCAATACACTCTTCACATGTGACAGTTCTCAATTCTCTACCCTTTTGTATAATAAATTCCTTTAAGAATTAGAGTAAGTCTTCTACATGTACACCTTTTCAATCCCCTTGTATGTTAAGAATGTGTACAAATGATGACTAATAAAGATAAGACCATTTTAATTCAATTTCATCAGAGGTATAAAATGGTAGTCATGGAAAACATAAGACATATTTAGTTTTTCCTTTTTGAGATTTTGTGGATTTCTATTTTTGTCCTGACATTAGTATAAAGAAAATCTGTTTCTCTTCTTGGACAATTAAAATACTGTTGTTATGTAATAAATCAACCAGCACACAAATTATGAAAATTATGATAAAAACTTTGGTAATTTTGCAGAATTCTCCTCAATATGCATTTCAATTACTTAACGTTTCTAAGATGTTCCTTTTTTCACTCTGATTGTATTACTTAAATATTTATCTTATAATGTTTTGTATATCTTATATATCTGTTTCAAATAATTATTACATTAAACAAATATATTTAACAGAGAAATTATTCAAAATAATATTTTACATGGATAGGTATTATTAATGATGTTCTCAATTGTATAACAGATCAAGGAAACAAAATATTGACCAAAAAGAATAGTAAAAAAAAATCAATAAATTTTATGTTGAATAGGTGAAACCCTGTTATACCACTGGCTGACAAAATATGAGATAAAGTTTCTTTAGCATCTGTATTTAAGTACTCCGACTTTACTTGTCAGATTTTTTTCTCATGTAAAAGCTTCAGTTGCGTAATACCAAACTGAGGAACTGAGACTCAAACTCTGGTCTGACTCCGCAGCCATAGTAGGCTCTACTGCCTCATGCTGCCTCTCCACTGACAACAGGAAGGCATCTGGTCTGGGTTATGTTACTGGAAAGGAGTCCCAATCCAGACCCCAAGAAAGGGTTTTTGAGCCTTGAAAGAATTTATTTATTGAGAAAGAAAAGGAGTAAAGAATTGCTACTCCCTAGGCAGAACAGTAGCAGGGGCTGCTTAACTGAATATACTTACAGTTATTTCTTGATCATGTGCTGAACAAGGGGTAGATTATTTGTGAGTGTTCCAGGAAAGGGGTGGGCAATTCCTGGAATGGAGGGTTCCTCCCTGTTGTTTTAGACCATATAGGGCAACTTCCAGATGTTGCTAGGGCATTTGTAAACTGTCATGGCTCTGATGAGAGTGTCTTTTAGCATGTGAATGCATTATAATTAGTATATAATGAGTACTGAGGATGACCAGAGGTTACTTTCATCACCATCTTTATTTTGGCAGGTTTTGGCAGCTTCTTTAACTTAATCTGTTTTATCAGCAGGGTTTTTGTGACCTATATTTTGAGCTAACATCCTATTGCATGCTGTGATTAAGGATATCTAACCTCCTAGGTATGCAGCCCAGTAGGTCTCAGCCTTATTTTATCCAGCCCCTCTTCAAGTTGGAGTCTCTTTGGTTCTAACGCCTCTGATAGAATCAATAACTTTCGTGATTTATAAATCTGAGGCTATGAATCTTTATATATTGAATATAACGTTGTGAGATAGTCCTAAATAGTCTCTTTGGAGTATACATTCATCAGCATAGTTACAATTCTTTATGTACCTATCTAACCGCCCAATGGGTTCATCTTGCCTTGATAGACCTGATTTATCAAGATAGGGGAATTGCAATAGACAGAGTTTAATACATGTAGAGTTGGCTAAATGAGAGACCCGCATCTCAGATTATTACTACTCAGATCAGCCTTCCCAGAATGTGGAGGCTAGGTTTTTTCAAGGACAGTTTGGCAGGCAGAGGGCTAGGAAAATTGCTCATTGGTTGACAGGGTGTGGGAAATGGTCCTCTTGGTCTGAGTCTGCTTTTGAGTTGGAGCATCAGAGTAGAGTAGTCGCTGGCCTAGGTGGAGTTATCTGGTTATCAGAAATGCAAAAGTCTTAAAAAGCAAATCTTAGGTTCTAAAATAGTAATGTTAATTTCAAAAATAATTAGGGAAGTAGCAGATCTTATAACTTCTGGAACAATGGTAATTATTTAACTAAGACTAAGTTGTGTAATGCTAAGCAGAGGGACTGATAGTCAAACCCTGGGTAGATTATTCCTGAGTGTTCCAGGAAAGGGATGGGTAATTCCTGGAATGGAGGGTTCCTCCCTGCTGTTTTAGACCATCTAGGGTAACTTCCCGATATTATTATGCTGCACCTCCATTGACAATAGGAAGACATCTGGTCTGGGGTTATGTTACCAGAAAGGGGTCTGAATCCAGACCCCAAGACAGGGGTCTTAGCAGAATTCAGACATCTCTCAGCCTCCTAATCTTATGGGCTTCCATTAGCTTTACAAAGGCAATTTAGTTTCTGAGAAGGGCTATTATCATGTAAACTATAAACTAAATTTCTCCCAAAGTTAGCTTGGCCCATGTCCAGGAATGACTAAGGACAATCTAGAGGTTAAAGACAAGATGGCTTGGTTTGGTGAAATCTCTTTCAATGTCATAAATTTTTCCCTGTTACTGTTTTTACAAAGGCAGCTCCACTACTGTTTAGTTAAATGAATTTGATAGCTAAATAATTTGTGCACACTTCTAAAACTTCTGGAAAAAATACATTTTGATTTAGTATGTCTTTACATCAACTTGTATTTATCCAAGTTAAAGAAGCATAGTTGTTTTAGAAGAGATATAAATAAGGCCAACCATAGTTTCTAAGGGAAAACACTGAAATTAAAGAAAACATTAATTTAAGAACTATAAGAAAATACAGAAAGTTAGTTCTACATCTAACAGAGTTTATAATCTGTGTAATCTATTCACATTAATACATCTAAAGTCTGGTATTCCTGACTCCATTTAAATTAGATTAAATAATTTAAGTCCAACATCATAGATTCTCCCTCAAGCACATTTGCTGCTGTTTTGATGTTAATTATCCACATCATTCAGATAGTTACCACCTAACTTGTTTATAGTACAAGGTATGCTGTAACTTTTTATCTCAAGGAAGCTTAAGTATTCATTTTATCATGAGCAAGAGCATTTTTCTTGTTTTTTTTTTTTTTTTTTAGATGGAGTTTCATTCTTGTTGCCCAGGCTGGAGTGCAATGGTGCAATTTCTGCTCACTGCAACTTCCGCCTCCCGGGTTCAAGCGATTCTCCTGCCTCGCCCTCCCAGGTAGCTGGGATTGCAGGTATGCATGAGCATGCCCAGCTAATTTTGCATTTTTAGTAGAGATGGGGTTTCTCCATGTTGGTCAGGCTGGTTTCAAGCTCCCGACCTCAGGTGATCTGCCCACCTCGGCATCCCAAAGTGTTCGGATTACAGGCGTGAGCCACTGCGTCCGTCCACAGTAGATTTCTAAGTGGCTTGTGGTCCTAGAAAATCACTAGAATAATAAGCACATTCACAGGGTTAAATATTAACAGATGATGCAGTCATTTGAAGGGAAAACTGCAATTCATTTTAACAGTTTTTTTTTTCTTATACTTTTCTAAAGCAGCATTTGCCAAACACGATTCTCAGATCACTTGGCCTGAGAAGATAAGGTCTGTAAAAAATTTTCTATGGTGAAAATAATTTTGGTAGCTCAGGAAAATGACATGAAAATTTGTAATAGAAATTAAAGGCTTAGAGAAATACTGCCATCAAGAAAAAAGTTAAATATTTGTTTTTCTAACATTGTTTTTTAAGCTTCCTAATAACAGTTTGCAAAGTTTTTCTATAAAGGGCCAGAGAGTAAATAGTTTGAGCTTTGTAGGCTGTATGGGTCTTTCTGGCATGTACTCAACTCTTCCTTTATAGTGCAAAAGCAGACTTATGTATTACAAAAGAAAATATGCGGCTGTGTTCCAATACAACTTTATCAGGTTAGTCCACTGGGCTGGATTTGGCCTGTGTGCCGGAGTTTGCCAACCCCTACCAATATTATACAGAGGTAGTTTTAAAGATGACTGCTGGCTGGGCACAGTGAGTCATGCCAGCACTTTGAGAAGCCAAGGCGGGTGAGTCCCATAGTCAAGAGCTCAAGACCAGCCTGGCCAAGATGGTGAAACCCCTTGTCTACTAAAAATACAAAAATTAACTGGGCATGGTGGTGGGTGCCTGTAATCCCAGCTATTCGGGAAGCTAAGGTAGGATAATTCTTTGAACCCTGGGAGGTGGAGGTTGCAGTAAGCCAAGATGGTGCCACTGCACTTCAGCCTGTGTGACAGAGTGAGATTCCATCTCCAAAAAAAAAAAAAAGTCTGTTTTGAAAATCTCTATTTCAGAAAAAACATGCTTTTTTATACATAAAGAACAAACTCCCTAAAAGTTGTATCCATAAGATAGCCCTTCCTCTTTGCTTACTCTCATTCTTGAAAAGTTTGTATCAGTAGAGAAGTTCTCAAAGAAGGAAACCACTTTTTGCAGAGAAATAAACTCTTTGAACCTTAGTACCCCTTGCTATCCCACCATTACCATGTTTGTGCTGTATACTATCTGGCTAACGAAAATGAATCGCATACTTTTCCTGCCCTCGAGGAGCTAGCTCTATTGTCTACTGGGAGTGATGGTGATAATTTTGCAAATGACAAGGACTATGACTACTGTACATAATAATATAATAAAATGTGTGATATTAATGCCACATGAGCAGTAACCATTTCCCCAAATAAAAGGAAATACACAATTTTGGTTACAGGTACTAGGCAAGGCTTTAAATAAGAGATAATGCTGCAGATGAGCTTGAAAAGAGTATTTGTTAATATCAAAAGGCAGTAGGGCAGAGAAGAAAATTATGAGAAAGTATTGCTTCTAAATGGAAGAACATAAATAAGGAAAAGGAGGTGGCAATGGTAGTGAACGGTCACTTAGCAGGAGCATATAGTGTTAGTCTGAAAAGTCAGTCTGCATCAACAAGATGCTTATAAGATACCATACACCTGATCCAACAGAATTGCAAAGTCCCTGAGGAATGTTAGCATGGTCGGCATCCCTTTTATTCTTTGATTAAGGTGTGCCCATTTGCCCTTAAGTAAGAATGGTGCATGTTTATAATGCCTGATGATGCTGTTAATATTGTCTGTTCTAAGTAGTGACATAGCACATGTTTTAAGTAGTTTTGTGAGTTTTGGGGACCAAAATACGCATTATTTGAATATATCAGATTTGAGTGAATATAAATAACAACAAATAACAGTAAAACCTGCAACACCTCCCTTCCCTCTGCCTCCTTCTCCCACCAAGACAAATCCAGAGGTTGACAGTTGCTGATATGTTTTCAGTTACGCAAACCTGTCAGGGCAACCTCCCTGACTGCTTTCAACTTTCTTTTAGGTGAAGAGATGACTCCTGTCTCTCTAGTCATTGTGTCCAAATTTAAAGCAAGAAAAAGATAAAATCTGCACCAAAGCTTTCTTCTTTATTGTGAGGAAGCCAAACTTTCTCAGAAGCACAAATTTTTACATTGGTATTTTATGACCGAGAACTGGATCACAGGGCCACTTCTTGCTGCAAGCCAAACGGAGAACACAATTCTTTAGCTTTGTTCTCTTTCATGTGGGAATTGAAAGGGTAGAAGAGGATTTGGAGTAGCTTTAAAGATACCTACAGGTGTCCAAATAAATGTTTAAGTATTTTATGAGAAAGTTCAGAAGCACATAAGATGGTTTTAGGCAAACTACAGCATATATTTATTTTTCATCTTAATAAATGTAACTTGATAAATTTATTGAGGAAAGAACTGTCTTTTGAAAGAAGGTAAAAACGTATATATACACATATGTGTGTAATAGAATATCTTTATATATATCTCTAAGATACATTCATATCTATCTTTATACATATACATATATATCTTTACTATTTCTTTAAAATAGATATTATATATTATACCTATATATGATATAGATACATCTTATATCTTAAGAAATATATATGTCATATATATATATATATATATATCTTTGAGAGAGAGAGAGAGAGATATGTTTTTTTTGTTTACCCTTTTTCAAAAGACAGGTTTTCTTTCCTCTCAATAAATTGATCAGGTTATATTTATTTCGTCACATCCTAGTCTAATACATCTAGTTGTGTATATACATACATATATAAAATAGAGATTTTTATATAGTATACATAAGGATATAGATATATATCTTTATAACATATATATAATATGTGTGTGTAATATATATGTAGTAATCTTAACCACCTAAAAGAAAGTTGAAGAAACATATATATGTACACACACACACACACACACACACATACCTGGATTTATTAGACTAGGTTGTGACACAATATTCAGTAGCTTTTCAGTTTGAAACTATATTAGCACCTTTTTATATTTAATTTTATTTATGAATGGTGCATTATAATATGGAGGAGTTGTAAAACTTCTTAGGACTTTGCAGTCAGAAGATCTGAAATATAATCCCAGGTCCACCATTCACTAGCTATTTGTCTATACTAAAGTCACTTAGCCACTAAGGACGTCAGCCTCCCTTTCATCATTTTTAAAATGAGGATCGTAATAACTGCCCTTCACACTGTGTAGGTTTGTTGCAAGGCCCAAATGAGGTGATATTTTTAAAATTGCTTCATCAACAGCAAAACACTCCAGCACTTCTCTATCTTGATCTCTGTTTTTTTCTCTTTTCTTCCTGCCTCTCTCCCACTCTTTCTGCCACACACACACACACACCCTCTCCAACACACACACACATTTCCACGTAAAGTTTCCTGCTCAATCCCTTGAGATTATAAATGCCATCACAGAAATAGATCAAGTGTCTCTGACAGTGTCTGGCTTCTGTTACTCAGTTTTTATTTTTGTGGGTGTGTTTTTTTTTTTTTTTTAATTTAGAACAAATTGGATCATGCTATTAGGTACAGCTTCTTTAATGATTACATCTATTTGTCACTTCAAAAGCTTTTATCTTTGACCCCAGACCCTCTGAAAGCCTGTCACATATAATCAGCTGTTTTTCAGTTTGTCTGAACATTGATGTTCATATATCACAACTAGAGAAACTGGTAGTGGAGACACTTCTGTCTTGAAATATAATCAATGGCTGAAATAACTTTTGGGTCACTAAGAATGAATATTTTCTCTCACAAGGTAACACAGGAGTTGGAAATCTTTAAAATGTGGAATGTCAATGATATTCATTCCCATCACCCCCCACCTACCACTTTATTTCTGTCTCACATCTGTTTACATCTACCACATTAGTAGAATCCCAAAGCACTAGTATCTATATACCAGGTCAGAAGTCCAAACTGAGCACTCATCACCTCTGGCTGTATACAACATTTTTATAAAATTATAATTATTAAATTTCCATTCTAGAAGAGAAGAAATACAGTCTTTGTGCATATAAATATGTGTGTGTGTGTGTGTGTGTGTGTGTGTGTGTGTGTGTGTAAAGCATACATCTCTTCTAGAATGGCAGCTTAATGATTATAATAGATATATATACACACACACGCATTTGTGTGATTTTGAATCTAAATTGTTTCAGAGATATAGGGCATAATAAATTTACCACAAATTTGCACAATATTTATGTATTTATAGTAACATGTTTTTATTGATTATATATAGGTGTGTTTGTGTGTGTGTATATATATATATATATAGAATAACTGCCTTCACATATGTGTTAAGATGGTTTTTTGTGAAAGTAATAAAGTAACTAAAATTGTCACATACAATAAAGGATGTTCATTGGCTTATGGATCTGAAAGTCTCGAATTCCTCTCAGGCTTCAGGCAAGGACTGACCCAAGAGCTTAGTGATATTACTATCTGTCAACTTTTACTTCTTTGGTCATGGCTTCATTTTAAGACAGTCTTCCCTCATGACTCAATCTATCCTCTTCCACTTTCAAATTCGTATGCATAACCCTTTCAGCAGTCACCAGCCCCTCTCTGTTTAGCCCACCATTGTAACATACCCACTTCTGAACCAATCATTGTGTGTAGTGCTTATTGACTTAGCTTAGGTTACAATCTCTCTCTCTTGAATAAGGTCATTATCATCTTATCCATAATCACAGTGATCTCTAGAGATGGCAGCTACTGTAAACAGAGAAATGTACAGAGTGGGAATAAGTAAAATCTATTTTACTTCTATAATAAAAGTCAATTTTACATGTGCTCATAGGTATATTTATTGTCTGCATTCTAACTCCTGACACAAAGAATAAAGACACATTCTCCCATGAATTAATAAATTTGTTCTCATGCACTGTTAGGTTACATCACATGAAACTCCACGTGGAGGGGTCAGTTGGTCAAAAATCAGCAATTTCATCTGTTCATCCTAAAGGAAGGTAGCCTGAGGGAAAACTGACCATAACTACTTTGGCTATACCAAAGACCAGAACCATCAGGATATGCAATATCCTCCATTATTTTCCTAATTTTTCAAAAAGATAGAAACCTCCTAAATTTAAATGTTCCTTGAATGCTTCATTGGAATATTTTAGCCTCAAGCCTCACATGAAGTATCATGATCCACACATATATTTTGCAGATATAAATTCTTTGTGCAATGGATTAGAGTGTAGGTCCTTTGTATATATGAAGTAGATGGATAAATAAAACTTCCGCCAATGGGAATATTATTTCTTTATAAAAGAAAAAAATAAAATTCTTTTATTTCTGGGAAAACATTGCTCTCTTCATGGGCTTCCTGTGATCGCGTGTTTTTGCTATTCATGTGCAGGTCTTCTTTGAACCCCTCTAGGATGATTCAGCCCCAGCTCTGGCTTTGTTGATTGCTGAATCATGTGAATGGAGACTTAGTGAAAAATATCTCTATTGAAGTGCCTTGTCAGAAATCAATAATAGCTGATCTTTATGGCAAAGTGTATATCAAAAGCTGGTTTTACAAAACGTTATGGAAGGATCATTGCTTCTTTATTTTGCATAGACATACTATGTGCACTGAATTGTCAGCTCACTCATCAGGAACTTGGCGAGTACTTCTGCCATCCTTGGGATAGTTTCAGGTAGACAAACTCTTTAAGGAAAAGGCCCCAATAATGATGTTTCTGTTTCTATCAAAGGAAGGGTATTCAAAGGATTTATTAAGAACACAACTTTTAAAGACTTTGTCAAGAAATACTTATCTTTGCCCCTAAATGAAGCCTAAAGTACTTCTTTTTTCTGATCAATGATTTTTTTTATTAATTATATATAACCGTTTTTTATTGCTTTTTTTCTTTTCTTTTTTTTTTTTTTTTTTTTGTATTGGTTGCCAGAAAATTCAGAGCCAAATCTGTGGTTACTGTCTTAGAATAGTGTGCACGAACCTGGAACTGCAGTGTTTGCTAAATTTCACACATTCTTCTCTTCAATTTTCTAAATTTTTATCAAAATAACACTTTTCTTAATAACTAAAAAGAGTAAACAGAGAACACATAAAAAATTATATCTGAACCAAAAAAATACGTTAAAAGTAAACAGAGAAAACTATAATTCTAATCCACTGAAGTAGCTGCAGTTAACATTTAGACATATATTCTGTAATGACTCACTTACTTATCATTTTATTTATCATTTATCATGTTGGACCATTTCATTGTTTGGCTCCTAAAATCCATTTTGGAATAATCTGGTATCTATACTGTTTTATCTAACCACATCTATAGGTTGACATACCATCTCTTCCCTTTGTACTAGTAGGAGCAGTCTTGACCCCTTGTGATGGTTGTAAGCAATGAAAATAGTTTATAACAGTAGGCTGTTAATGTCACAACAATCTCAATTAAACTCTTAAGTATGTCAAGGGGGTGAATTACTTCATCTGGCAATCTAAGAACCACTCCTTCAGTGAAACTAATCGGTGGAGGAGGAAAAGCAACTATCACTGAAAGCCACACTATTTATTTACATTGATGGAAAGCAAATTGATTAGAGGAGGAAGGCAGTAGTAATATCCTAGTAATATCTTAAATGTGCATACTTGATTTATATATTTATATGGGATGAAAATTTCGTCTCTGTGTCCTTTAATGACTCCACCCAATTATCCACTAAATGTATTCCTCAGAGTGAATCTGAGGGAATCCCTGAATGCTGCCTGCTTCTTAACATGGGATGCAGCATAGTAATCCTGACCTCTTTGTAACTGCTTCACCCCTCACTAAGTGATAACTTTAAAGTTAGTGGCTTTAGCTTGAACCAAGGACTAAGCATAGTAAGCTTCTGTAATCCGAATTTTACAAGAAATTAAGTCTATTTTTGTAGGGTGATCCTATTTATATTTGTTTCTAATTATCTGTAGAGTACCAATAGTCTCCTTGTGTGTTTTACTCTTGATTTGCCTCAGTGTTCTCTATTCATATACATATAAACACATTTTATCCCTAATACAAATGAACAGACTTTTGCAAATTCATTTTTAAAAGTTTACACATTTTAACTAATATTACACTTGTTTTCATTATATAAAATATATAAGATGCTAACATCATAAAAGATGAATTCTTGTTTTCTTTCTACTTAAGTGGTGTAAAAATTGATTTCACTTCAACACGGTATCTCTTTGTCTCTCAAATTCTCTGAACATATGTACAAATAACGTACTTCAATGTTCAGCCAGAAATTAGGCTGTATAATAGGACAATTATATAGGAACAACCCATTTAATGAACTTGTACATGCTAATTTCCCACTCTGTGTATGCAAATTTAGGTATAGATTTAGTAATTTTCAGAGCGCAGTAGTTTTTAATGAGAAAGCCAATTTGTAAACGTTTAAATGTGTTTCCATCCTCATCAGAATTTGACAACTCTGGCTCACAATCGTTTGCTGACTTGTTTAAGCAGAACTTCTCTTTTCTTCTATATAGTGCTTACTGCCTAAGGCAACATCTAGGCTCTAAAGCAACAAGGCCAAAGCTCAAACCTAGACATGTTGTTCTTGAACCTCAAGTACCAATGCTGGTGATGCCCATGTTCTTCTCACTACGTAAAACTGGTTTGTGGAAGATAAATGAAAAAGGAGTAGTATTTGATGTCATTAAGCCTATTAAGGTAGTTTAGCACAGGGCAACTAGTATGAGGGTCTTGGCCTTAACGTTTATGAGCTGTATGACTTCTAGCTTCTGGGTCTTGGCCTTAACGTTTATGAGCTGTATGACTTCTAGCTTCTGCTATACTCTCCAATTTATCTACTGTCATTTTCTCTTTTCATTGTTATAAATTGTACACCCATTAAAAAGGTGAAAAATTGCATTCTGCTTCACCCAATAATGATTACAAAATTTCAAACATTATGGCAGAAACACTTGGGAGAGGCATCCTGTCTTCCAGATGGATGCAGCCCATGTCAAGGTGAGCAGTTTGCTGAAGGGAACAACAAGCTGGATTTTACCTCCCACTTGGGTAATCTTGGGGGCCACTGAAGCAGGACACAGCCTGGGTGGCACAGGAATGGCTCTTTGTTTAGATCTTCATTCTACTCCGTTTATCCAGACTAGTTTTGTTTTCACTGATAGACATTTCACTTATTAAAGCTATAGTGTAACTTGATAAAGTAGATCAGTTCAGTGGTAAAACTTGAAGATAATTATACCTTTCAAAGTAAAGTATTAAAATAGTGATAATTTGTTACTTTGGATTTAACCATATTTTGTATTTTTAAAAAATTACTTGTATTTTAATTATTAGATATGCTTTTCTATACACAAAGTTAACTGTTCCTTCATTCAAAAAAAAAAAAAAAAAACTCGTGGTGAGAGGGAGAGTGAATATCTCTAACCTTAACCAAGTTATGTAATTCATATAATTACTACCTGTGTATTTATGGGTCCATTCACATAAACATCACAACAGAGCTATGCTTTTTTATTTATGATATGATATAGTCCTTGAATTTAAGTTAAAATATTACAATTATTTTTCTATTCAACTGTGAACTGTTTTCTTAGGGCAAATGTAAATTTCTCTTTAAATATCGAATTAAGATATCTAACTCTTCCTATTTTCTTGAACCTGTCTTCTTCATTACATTTCAAGTTCTCATCCTCTCTCCTTAGACTCATGTCCAATAGTCTCCAGAAGATCTTTCCAGCTTTCAGATCATCCTACACATAAGACCTGTGTCATCTAGCAGGAAAGACTGACTTAGGTATTAATCTTACTCATTTCAAACTTCGCCTCTAACATTTATCAGCTGTATGACCTCTATCTTGTGCTATGTTCTCCAATATATCTGCCATCACTTTCTCTTTTCATTGTTATAAAATATACACTGATTAACATGAATTGAGTAATGACAGGTCTACAGTCACTTATTCACGTTTTCAAAATTAGAAAAATAAATCCTAAACACAGTTTTTTGTTTTTTTTTTTTTGGTATTTTGCCACATGGCAAAACCTGTAGTGACCTATTATGTGACTCATTTTGAATGTATTTACTTACTTGAGGTAAATATTCATGTTTCACTCTAGAAATACTAAGTTTGATTATGAGATACAATTTCAGACAACATCTGAATGAGATGTTATATGATATTCGGTATATGAGATTTATTACTTTTTAAAAAATATCTGAATTTTGGTACCCATCTGTAATCAAGGATTTTGGAAAAGGGATTTGTATTTAAAATTGTAAGAAAACGTAATATGGCCAAGCCTCTGTGTACTTGTCTTACTGAAATGACTCTATTACCATCCCACCTCCATCTCCCCTTGTCTCTTTCATCCACACAACAAAGTCTCAGATAGGACTCACAATTCAACTGAGTCATCACTTCTTCCCTGATTTACCTCTCTCTTTGTTGGTACAAAACCACATCCATTTTATATCGTATCTTTATCCTTATTACCTGGTATTGGTCTCGTCTATTTACATGAGTCATTTTTACTAAATCCTAAAATCTTTGAGAATTGGAATCATGGCTTTTCATCTTTATATCATCAGTTCTTAAAATTATTTTAATAATAAACAGAAACATAAATGTCAGTTATATTTTATTAAAAAAATGACATTCTAGAAATGTTAGTCTGCAAGAATCTGTTTGATCTTTTCTCCAAATTGTTTAACCACAGTGTCATTTGATAGAGCAGGCTCTGTGATTCACTATTAAATTTTTACCTCTGATTATTCCAGAATAAATTTAAAACAGTGAAGTATCATCTTCTTGAAGGTCTGACAATATATTTTGCCTATTAAGTTGTTACATAACCCACAAAACTGGAAAACTGTTAACTTACTATTATCCACATTCTTGTGTATATTTAGATTACTAATATTTATTAGTCAAGATAATTATCTGGATGGCAAGAAGCTAAATTTTTAATACTTTCATATATAAAGTCATTTAATAGAATACTTAGCTCATATTTTTCCACTTCCTTATTTTAATTTTGAGGATGCTTATGTGCTCAAAGTTTTTGAAGATAAAATTAGTTAATTCCATTTTTCTGTGACTTGAAAATATTTATACTCTTACAAGTACTTAAATGTAAATTTTCAGTAGACTCAAAATACATCTTTTTTGGATTTCAGAAATGATAGAAATTACTCTCTACCAGATAAGAGAATTGAGAAAGGAATATATCTGGCAAATTTGTTGCTTTTTTGAAATTTTTGCCCTTAAAGAATATATGGTAGGCACAGTGGAATCTGTATCATTGCTGAGTAGGCAGATACTTGGCTTTACTCAAAAGTATTATCGTACTGTGATGTTCAATTTATCTACTTCAGAAGGATGAAGAGATAAATTGGCTGCAAATGTAAAACTGGAATTCCAGAGTGTCTCAGTTACTATTCAGCCATGTGTTGCATTTGATGTTCTTATTTTAATATTGAACAGTTTCAAAATATAACTGAGAGCTCTTGGCTTTCCATTCCTGCTGTGTAAAGCATTAACAATATTATATTAACTGCTTCTATTTTCTTTCTGAGCAGCTACTTGTAAAACTTGAGTTCCAATGATAAGTAACATTTTAAAAAGATTTTAATTGTAATTTCTACATCTCTACCAACAAGGAGTGCTGCATTGAAGAGAAATATGAAATTTTCATTTTTATGTTTTAAACTAGTTTCTCAATGTCATATGGTTATATAAGTTGCTGGTAAGCAGACTATATAATTTTATACCTTCCAGTTGTGACATCATATCAAATTTATACTTTTAGTACATGCAAATCATCTAATCATTCACCTGTGGCATATATTTTTATATAAATAGGCTTTATAAAATAAGTAATATTTTGGAGGAGGGGAGAACTCCTATTTCTCTATTTTGGACTTTAAATAACCAAGTTTTCAACTACTCTTTATTTTGACTTTGCTGTTGCCAAAAAGCAAACAATTTAAAAATTGGAAGGCTAGTAGTATTACATAGGTCTCAGAAATTTTGTTTTTGCAGGCTATTTATCTTGCATATAGCTTTTCAGTAACTGAGACTGTTTTCTCATTAAAACATGTTTTGATTTTCCTAAACCCCCTTGGATTGACAACTGTCAAACTGAATTGGCATATTTTCAGGTTGGCAGATTGGCTGTTGCCTCTCTAGAGTATCCATTTAGTGCATTTTCTCTCTGTCTCTCTCTCTCTCCGTCTCTCTCTGTCTCTCTTGTTCTCTCTGTCTACCTTCTGCACCAAGTTGGACTAGCTTTTCCAGCATGTGTTTTGGGTGAGAATGCTCCCAATGTCATGCGTGGGCCCTCAGTGTTTAATTAATAATTGTAGTCCAATACATACATACTATTCTCTTGAGCATAATTTAAGAAAGAGAACATTAAGAACATGATGTATTTCCAAATGGTCATGGTCAATTGGTCTGAATTCTGGAGCTTTTGAAGCTGTAATAGAACCTAAAAGTAGCTCAAAAAAGGTTGAAATCTTCTTGGGAGTTTAGGAGTTTGAAGACCAAAGAAGCATATCTGAGAAAGGAAGAGAAAAAGACACCTCTCCTTGGTGAATACTTTGAAACTACTGAAGAAATCAATATTAGATGTTAAACTTCTATGGGAACTTTCAGTTACAGTATATGAAGTCATAGAAACAGTCAAATATTTGACTCTCTAGAGTATCCATTTAATGCATTATCCATTTGACTGTCCTAACTTAATCATTTACTTCTGTCACTGTCAACATGCATTTCTGTTACAGAGAGAAATAAGTTTTCCTCTGTGTAATGACAAGTCAGCGTTTTTGTTAAATATTCATTAAATGATTTTACATTATAGTTGTATTATTTCTTCTAATTTTCAAATTGATATTACATGTATAAGTATATATCTTTTAAAAGATTATACCTTTTTTGGTAATATTTATAATATTACCAAAATGTTAAGGCTTTCATTGAATGAAGAAAATGTATGTTTTGTGTAAAAGTTATTAAATAAGTGCAAGAATATTTTTAAATATTTGAATATTTCTTAACATTTATTTTTGATTAATTTAGAAGCATTTATTGAAAGACTGCTCTATTTCTAATACTTTGAAAATAATCATGTTTTTGTCATTTAAGTTTTTATAAACTAGCTGGACATATTGAAATATGTTTAAACAATATTGATTATTTTTTAACCACCACATTTTATGTTTGTATCTATCATTTCTAGTCTATGCAATTTAAGATCAAAAGCTAACTATCCCTGCATTTTCACATAAGATAACAAGGATTATATTAATTTGAATATGACAGAAAAGTTCTCCTAAGTTATATTCCTATTTAGTGTCTAAGATGTAATCTGTATTTGTCTTAAAATTCTGTCATTAACTACACTTGAGTTTCAATTTCAGGAAATCTTGCTGAGAACTCATTGTATATATTATATATCTATACATATTATATATATAATTTTATTGAAATGGACTGCTGTATAAAATTATCTCTTTTTTTAATGTGAGATTTGACTTTTGAAGATTTGTTTAAAGGTAAAAGAGTAAAATCTTAACATACATTATCAGTGCTGTGTCCTTCAAACAATTTGATGATGTAGATTTTCCAATAAAATGCGGAAACACATTTTTCATAGTGAAACTTTATATGCTACTAAACTTAAGTGCTGTAATTTATGTTTAATTGTAGATCTGAAAGGTTAAATTTTAATACTAATCTTAACCAGCTACAATGAAATCATGGGGTGGGTCTTGCAAAGAAGGTCAACCATTACCTGAGTTATAAATTGAAATAGTCTCTATTAACTTAAATGAGTTAATATGATGCTATATTTCTCTTGAGGAATAGATGGATCCCATAGGCCCTAATCCACAATGTCAGAAAAATATTACGAATTTTTCAATGTGCTTTAATCTTTACTTGACTTATATAACCCACTTTTATGGTTACTTTGTGACTTACTATATTCTGGGTTCATAAATGTCCTTATTACATTTTGATGAAATCTCAATCTGTTCGTAAATATTAACACCTCACCTCAAAGTGTTTTGTCATTCTTTTCCTAACATGTAGTAAGAAATTTTGTTTTGGAGAATGTTGAGGTTCAAGAAACAGGGAGGTTAAGTGGTATTTTCAGTAGTATTTGAGAGTAGAGATAGAAAAACCTGTCATTATCTGTAAGATACAGCATTTTATCTGTTAAAATATTTTCTTTAGTTTTAAGCATATAAGCATATTTATATGACATGACTCTATGGAGCAAAAAACAATACATGTAGAGTTGGGGAAGAAAGATTTTTCCCCTCTTTTGGGAAACTATGTTTTAGAAAGCAGTAATTACTACTGAGTAACCAAGGAAGAAGCAAATGAAATATGAAAAATCTAATCCTTAAAGTTGAAGGGTATCCAGTGGAGGTGGGAGGTTAAACAGAAGGAAAGATGGGGGGGGGGGGGAAGGAAGAAGAGAGGGAGGAAGAACGTAAGAGGAAAAAAGGAAGGATGGGTAGAAAAATAGGTTTAGAAAGGAGGGAAAGAGAGACAGGAGGAGGAAAGAAATAAAAAAGGACGATATGAATTTATTTGAGCCTGTCTACCCTGAAGTCTAGAAACTGAACACTTTACATTTTCTAGTTACATGCAAACTATTTTCATTCCCAAAATGAACTTTAAAACAATTTTGAGATGAGGTACTGTTTAAAATTATGGAAAATAAGATGCAATATTATACATTCGATGAATTTTATGTTACTATTATCTATTTTTCTGCGCTATACAATAATATACTACATATGTGTGGAACATTTTTTTGGATTTTTTTCTTTTTTCTTTTTATGTTTAATATTATTATACTTTAAGTTCTGGGGTACATGTGCAGAATGTGCAGGTTTGTTACATAGGTATACACGTGCCATGGTGGTTTGCTACATCTATCACCCCATCATCTACATTGGGTATTTCTCCTAATGCTATCCCTCTCCTAGACCCCCAGCCCCAATAGGCCCCCATGTGTGATGTTCCCCTCCCTGTGTCCATGTGTTCTTATTGTTTAACACCCACTTATGAGTGAGAACATGTGGTGTTTGGTTTTCTGCCCTGTGTCAGTTTGCTGAGAATGATGATTTCCAGATTCATCCATGTCCCTGCAAAGGATGTGAACTCATCCTTTTTTTATGGCTGCAGAGTATGCTGTGGTGTATATATGCCATATTTTCTTTATTCAGTCTATCACTGATGGGTATTTGGGTTGGTTCCAAGCCTTTGCGATTGTGTAACAGTGCCACAACAAACATATTTGTGCATGTGTCTTTATAGTATAACAATTTCTAATCCTTTGGGTATATACCCAGTAATGGGATTGCTGGGTCAAATGGAATTTCTATTTTTAGATTCTTGAGGAATTGGCACACTGTCTTCCACAATGGTTTTACTAATTTACACTCCCACCGACACTGTAAAAGTGTTCCCATTTCTTCACACCCTTTCTAGCATCTGAGAAGATTTTTTTTTTTTACAATAGCTATGAAAATTCTTAATTTTTACTTCTTTTGATTTTTTTTTTAACAATTTTATAAGCCATCTGATTATTTATGCTTAAATGATAGCTAATTCAGAAAGTACAATTTGCCACTGGTGATTTTAAGTGTAGGCACACCAGTCATATAATACCTTCTATTTATATTGTTAAATATGTCGTCTTCTGTTATTCATTATATTTTCATCTAAATTTAAAATGGTAATTTATTTTCTAATAACAATTGCTAATAAATAAGTTGTTCAATTGAAAACTCATTTTAAAGCAATTTAAAATAAAGAAATTTTAAAGTAATAGATTCTTTTTAAATAGATGATTTCTTTGTTTTGCATTTTAGTTCTTCCGCCCTCCCCTCCCCCTCCCCCCCCCCACAAAGAGTGACTTGAATTTCCTTTTAACATTCAACTCATATAATTCTGTAATTATAATAAGTAAGTAAAAGTACATATGCACACTTACTCTTGGGATAATTGCTTATTTGTAGTTTTTGAGTCAATAATAAAGTGCTTAGAATATTTATACATCTTATAAACACAATGTAAATTTTAATAACAGTTGTGATACTTTCACTTCATATAAAACATATAGAGATTGCAGTAAACTTAACTGCATTATGTAATCTTTTGGTGCTTATACAACTTGCAAGCTGTTCCATGTATAACTTAATAGAAGACTTGTTTTATTAATGTCTCATTACGGTTTCTCATGTGTTACAGAACACTATAGCAGAAACCTGAGTATAGGGGCTCAATCAGGGAATTTTTTTTTCTCTAGTAACAAGACACCTAAACGTAGGCTGCCATTGAGAATCCAGAGTCCATCTTCCTTTTGCCTCTACCATTGTTAATGTGTCATTTTCTTCTTCAGACTCACAAGATAGTTTTATATGTGATACTACAAAGTATCATATATGAATCCTGGTTAAGAAGAAAGGAAATTAAAGGCAAAATCTTACTGCCAGCTGACCCCATATATTTTAGTCAAGTACAGCAGTTTTCACAGGGACCTCTGCTTAGAACTCATTGCCCGTTTATGAGTAATCTGACTCAACTAGTTGCAAGTATGTCTAGATTGTGGGGATGTTAACCATGAGGATTGCTGCCATGAACCAAACCAGGTTATGTTATGAAGGACAAAAGATATAGTGGATGGTAGTGCTTATCACAGAGAGCCAAAAAAGAAGTGGACTTTTCCATAAAATCGACTGTTTCAGCTGATTATACAGAAAATAGCTGAATTAGAAATTTTATTGCTAAGTGAAATTGAAAAGATATTCCTGTTTATGGTTGTATGGTTTGTAGCTACTCTGTATTTCTATTTTACCTTTGGTCAGTTTGTTTACTTTATATCTGTTAATTTTGCAGCCTGGTGATAGGATGACTTACAGTCAATAATTTGTAAGAGCAAGTACTTAACTGGGTTATTTTTAAAAGCAGTGATTTATCATAAATCTCAGGGATCTACCTCAGTGATAAATGTTACAGAGTAGGAAAATAATATTTTTTGTTCTTCTTTTGGAAATTGTCGATAACTTACCTGGGATGTCATCATTTTTCTGGAATACATTTAAGCAGAATGGTATGACTAATGATATAAACACCTCCCAGAAAACAAAGGATAACATCTACTTCCAAAACACACAACAGTTTGATTTTCTCTCAGCAAAGATATACATTTCTCTTTATTAATAAAATAGATAAAGTTGATATCTCCAACAATTATGGGTCTACATAAGTTCTATCACAATCAAAGAATATTCTTTAAGGACTAATATGCAAGTTCATAATGTTCATGCTCTTCTCCAATATTTCTTGAATACCAGGGGAGAAACATAAAATCACATACAATATTTTTTATTTCATTTTTTCTCCCACTCATCATAAACCAACACTCTTTAATTCAAATTTCCTAAATAAAATTCTTTCTGATCTATAGCTTGCTTATCTCAGGAATATCTTTTCTCCCTTTCCTCCAGAGCTTTCCTCTCTGCAAGCTTAAATATCCGGCAAAACCTGGTCCTCCTCTGAGCAATTAATGGCAGATGGTGTATGGGAAACTGGGAATTAGAGGGAAAAAATAAATTGTGCAAATATAAATATATTTCAAGTATCCATGAGAGGAAATAGCTGGGAAGAAACATGTGTTGAAATGTATTACTCTGTTATAACTGTCCAAGGTAAGTTTTTTTTCAGACTTCTACAAAAATATGCCTACTATGTATATTTGCCATGTTAATAGAGAATTTATGTAATTATAATCCAAATGCATTTCTTTTTTTCTTTTTTTTCTCTTCTTAAGAATAGCTGTAATTTTTCACACTTGCCTCTGGATATATTCCTTGGAAAAAATATGCACGTTCTATTCGGCACTTTTTAAAAATAAAATGTGGAGCACTGTAATAATGTACAAATTAAAAATCATTTAAACAGTGCATTTACCATTCATCGTGGCAAATAAAAAGAAATGTGTGCAAGTCGCTACTTATATAACGCTGTTTGTTTAAAATTGAAGCTTGTGACAATAACAAACCTCCACAGATTTGGATCATACCATATTTAGAGTAAAGTCTGTAAAAAACAGTTGACTCTATCAGTTGTTCTTGTGGTCGGTATTACACAATCATAACCCTAAAGCCTGCTCTGGGTCTAGCCTTGTTTTTACAAGTAGACTGACTCAAGGAGAAGAGCCATGTCTGCATCAATTCTGTTTTCCTAAGTCCGTTTCTTCTATTAGGTAACAATCTCATTAAGTAGTTCTACAGATCAATAAATCCACCTCTGTGTTATACTTACTCTAATTAGGCTTCCTAACAGTGAGATATCAGGCAGCATGAAAGCCAGTAGTGTACACCAATTCTTAATTGCATATTTCTTCCATGCAGACAAAGTTGGGATGTTTTTGAGCTCTAAGGCTTGTTTTATAATTTTCCTTCACATAATGCATATCACAGTGGATTTTTTTTGGTCTCAGTCATTATACAAGAGTAGAATTTGTCATATAGAATCTGACTCATAGTATGAGCTTGCATATATCCATTCTTAAGTCGTGAGTCAGTCCTACACAGAAAAAAATAATTTGTATTGGCTTTGACCATCTTTCAGTTGGAGACTTAAAAATTTTCTTATATATAGCAACATCTGCTGGCCTGTGAGTTTGCCCAGTTACCAAGCATCTATGGAATATTTATCTGCAACACAATGCTATTTTCCTCCCTTCATCCACCCAAGATAGGACTCTGAAATTTCTCTAGGTCCTAATGAAAATTTGTGTCAGTAATTCAAAAATATGTCTAACGAGGTCAGTAAAAAGGGCCAAGATCCCAGGGGCATTTGTTTCAACTTATAAAATTTGGAAAGTATTTTGAATTAATTGCAGCATACTTGAATCACTATTTCCTATAGCACCCACCAGGTAGAACTTCTTAACATACAGGGTTTGACACAGAGTTAAAAATAAACTTCTGGCTGATAATTTTAGCAGCCTGTTTCATAGGCCAATTCAAGCCATGGAACTCAAAAAAAAGCTGTGTAATTCCTGGTCTCTACTTGATATACAGAAGCCTCATATCTGTAGTCTCCTCCCTAGAAAAAAAAAATTCCAATATTAATGTGATCTCCATGCTGTCTTCAGAAATTTATTTATTTTTGCAAAACATCATAATAAATCACCAGTCATGGTGAAAATGCACTCTCAAAACAAAAGGAAAGTGATAAGGTTAATCTAAAGGACTGATAGATGGATGTGTCATGATACAGTTTGAATGTGTCAACAAAAAGTCCAGTAAGCAGAACCTATCTCATGTTATTTAATAATTTAAATTATTTTATATATATTTCTCAAAAATTGTGCAAGTAGAACTTCTGTAATAATATTTATTTCAATCTATTTCTCTCTCCTATCAGGTATATATCTATATGGTATTTTCATCCACACTGTATTAGTCTGTTTTCACACTGCTATAAAGAACTACTGGAGACTGGGTAATTCATTTTTTTAAAAAAAAAGATTTAATTGAATTACAGTTCCATATGGCTGGGTTTGGGAGTCACAGGAAACTTACAATCGTGGCTAAAAGCAAAGGGGAAGCCAGACACCACTTACATGGCTGCAGGAGAGAGAGAACATGCTGTGGAAGTGCCACACTTTAAAACCATCAGCTCTCCTGAGAACTTACTCATTACGATAACAGCAAGGGAGAAATCTGCCCCCATAAGCCAGTCATCTCAAACCAGACCCCTCCTCTGTCATGCAGGGTTTACAGTTGGAGATGAGATTTGGATGGCGACTCAGCCAAATCATATCACTCACTTTGCATTTACTCCTTCTCATTGATTCTTCACTTCATCTCTCACATTTCTTGTCTTGCTCCCCTAGTCACAAAAGATTTTGCATGACAACTACCCAAAAGAAGGCAAGATACTTCTCAGAGGGTTGAAAAATAAGAAACTTGAGTCTGCTAAACCTGAGTTTTATTCAGTAGGCCAACAGAGGAAAATGCCTGGAAATGTTCTCAGGTTAATATGAAATTATCTGTCCTTTTAGAAACATATAATGAAATTTTGAGGAAAGAACACAAATATCTAAATATAGACACATACAGTGTTAATGTATTTGAAGAATCAACATAGCAAAGATGTGAATTCTCTTTCAATTGATATATATGTTGACAAATTGATATTAAAATTTCAAGGTTTTATATCGATAAAATGATTCTCAAATTTATAGAAGCAAAGAAACTATAATAGTTATAAAATAATATTGATAAGAATAAAGAGGGAGGAAGCTGTCAACCCATTTAGAGACTTAATATGTAGCTCTCGTAATCAGGGCTATGTGAAATCGGTACAGCAACAGATGTGCAAATCAATGAAATAGAACAAAAACCATAAAAATAGAACACCATAATATATAACCAACTAACTTTTGACACAATTGCCAAAGCAATTCAATAAAGAAAAGACAGCTATTCAACAAATGGTGCTGAAACATTTGAAACATCTGAACATCTATTGGCAAATAATGAACTTCAAACTAGGTCTCAGACCTCATTCACATCATTAACTCTATATGGAGCATGGGCTTATATGTAAAATATAAAACTATAGGACTTTAAGAAAAAAATACAGAGAAAATTTTGCCATAGCTAGGGCTAGACTAAGAGTTCTTTGATTTGCCACCAAAGCCACAATCTAAAAATGAAAAATTATTTTAAAATTAAAAGTAAAAATTTTTCTCTCTGAAATGCCTTGATAATAGGATTAAAATACAAATCAATCACTTATCACACACATGATTTACATACAAAATATATAAAGACATCTAAAAACTCAAGATTTAAAACAATTAGATTAAAAAGTGAGGAAAATACATAAAGAGGCATTCACTGAGAAGAATGTAAATATGGCAAATAATAAGAACATGAAAACATGTTCAACGTTACTGGCCATTGAGGAAAGGCAAACTAAAATCACAAGGAAATACACTTCATACTTACCAGTATGACTAAATGAATATATAAAATATGATATACCTATACAATGGAATATTATCCTATAGGAAATAGCAACAAAGTACTGATACATACAATACTATACATAAATCTCAACATTATACCAGCTTTAAAAAATACACAAAGGGGAATACTGTGCAATGGAATTTTTATGAAATTCTAGAAAATGAAAACTGTAATAACAAAGTGGAGAAACGACTGACCACAGGTTGATGGTATAGGGAAGACACAGTAAAATTTTGGGGGTGAAAAAATATTCCACATCTTGTTGTTGGTACTTATTTTATAAGCATATACATCTGTCAAGACTCATCAAATTTGAAACCTTAAATGGGTGCAGTGTATTTTATATAATTTTTGCCTCAATAACACTCATTTTGATTAGTGATTAGAAGACTTAGAAGAGACAATTTTAGTTTGGCCTCTGAGATTGACTCCCAAATGAAGTCTGTCAAACTGGCAGGGCAAGGCAAGTCTGTCGAACGTGCAGAGTTCGGAAAATGCAGAGTTCCCTACAAGATGTGGCTGTCCTGGCCACAGATCGATTGCCACTGGACTCAGTTCAAGAATATTCTGTTACAGTTGCAAACCAGGGAAGAGAAGGCTGCTGTTATACTTGACAAGTATTTCTCAGCACACATATAGCTTATGATTTGACACAGAAAATCTCAATGTCTGCAAGTAGAGGGTAAACACATAAAAAACAGAACCCCTCCTTACACTGGAATTTAACATAATCAGTGAATACATTTTTTATTTTAAGTATTTACTAAATATTGCATTGGATGTGCTTATACTAAAAATGTGTTGTTTACAGCTGAGTTTCTTATATGTTTATTTGCTAAATTTGGCAAACCTACTCCAAGATCAGGCTTATAACAGCAACTATACCCTCCTTATTTACAAATCTCAAATCTCAAGTAAGTGCATCTATCTTACTTGCAGCTAGAAAAATACCTGCAAGAAAGAAAAATGATAAAATAAATGTCCAGTTTTCAGGCCTTGAATTATAGTAAACGTAGGTTGGAATGGATGATCATTTTACCAATTGTCATTACCCTCCTGCCCCAATAGCTTCTGATCAACTACAGTAAAATCGGACGTTTTCTCCAGGACTAAATGCTGCTATTTTATGCTCCAAACTCCAATAGTTACCTCATTTTTTATAACCCTGACCCTTGTTCACTCTTCTGTAAGCTCATAATTGTATTGTGTATGAACTTACAAAGTTTGTTCCTGACTGAGGTGTATACTTACTATTTCCTCATTAAGGAACACATAGTATTTTTTATTATCTAGCACCTAAAAGAATATTTGACCTGTTTCAGCTAATTAATAAATCTTATTGATTGAATAAATGTGTCAGTTTTCTACTTATGTAGAAATTATTTCTCATTAATAATTTACCGTAAAAAAATAACTGACTCTCTTACGGTCATGCATCACTTACATTGTTCTGAGAAATGTGTAATTGGGGAATTTTCTCATTGGGCAAACGTTATGGAGTGTACTTGCCCAAACCTAGATCATATAGCCTACTGTAAACCTAGGCTACATGGTATTGCTACAAACTTATACAGCATTTTACTATCTTGAATATTGTAGGCAATTGTAACACAGTGGTAAGTATTTGTGTATTTATACACATATAAACATAGGAAATTACAGTAAAAGTATGGTAAATATGGTATTATAATCTTATGGGACAACCATTGTATGTGCAGTCTGTTATTGACTATGATATATCATTATGTGATACATGACTGTAATTGTAAAGTTATCTATAAAAATGTTTTTAGGTATTGGAGAGAGTAATTTAACAAGAGGCAAAGTTTTATTTGTTAGTTTTCACATATTCTAAAAGATATAATTAAATCTAGCCATTGCAAAGATTAAATAAGCCAAAACCATGTATAATTTCTCAAAAATATAGTTAATACTTCAAGATGACTACCTTTATTTTCACAATTCAGCTGATATTTTTCTGCATATTGAAAGCACTCTGCAGAACTGCAAAAGGAAAAGTCAGTATCTGAACATTTTCTTCAGTTTTCTTATTAAACATCTAATTGTTTATTTTAGCTTATCTAAGGTTTTCTGTAATGAGATGTGACTGGTTGAATTGGTTTTAATATTTGAAGCATTATATTATTTTTCTTTAATTTTTTTTCTTTTGAATATTTTCTTGAGTTTTTCATGAAATTGGGCTCATAGGAGTAATTTAAACAATTGTAAATTAAATTTCTCTTAAAGCTTTAAGTCAGAATGCTTCCTAGGATTTTATTTATTTCACTTACGTCCTTTACTCCTTTTTGATTTGTCTATATTCAACTCAATATGGCTCATTCATGTATTAAACTACTTGTTTTATATTCCAAATACTGCATATTCTATGATATTCTTTTTTTCCTTTAGAAAGGAAATGATACCCTCATTCTTAGAAGTACATTGTTTTTAAATATCCATAGCCAGGAATATCTTCATTGTCAAAAAAGGGAGAAAGTTTTGTTTTGCTTTGTTTTAATGAATTCTCATTGAAAATTAAAAAAAAAATCTTTAATCATAAAACTGGAAAGAAACTTGTTGTCAATCCAGTCCTTTCTTTGGATTGACACCAAGTTTTTTCCAGTTTTACGATTAAAGATTTTTTTTTTTTTTTTAACAGAGAACAAAACATTTGCCAGTAAATGTCATACCTAACCCAAAGTCATAGAGCCTACTCAGCAGTAGGCTTAGGGTTTTTCAAAATGACAGCCTGATTAATCTTTACCACACTAGAATAATGTTCATGTATTATATTTACATAAATGCCTTTGTGCCCTAACATACTAGGATTATTATTTTTATAATGTTGCACAGTTTTGTTTGCTCTGTAGTTGTTAGATTTAAAAGCCAAGGTATGAAATTCATTTAGACCACTTGTTATACTTCCTTACTATGTATTTTGCTTTACTTGTGGTCACACTATGAAAAAAGGATGGATCTGTCCCTCCACCCAACCCATACATAATTTGATTCAGATTCAAGATGTCATATACACATTCACCAAGAAGATATGAAAAACCTGTATTACTCGCTTTATAAAGCTTTCTGAGGAGACCAGGGCAGGCTCCCAAACAGATCTGAAATTGGCTTGAGACAGCAGCGAAGGGAAACTATCTTCATTTTTCTTGTGTTTAGGAAGTGGACTGGGAACAAGATTCTTGCCTGTATGTGGGCTGGGACTTTCATGGTTTAAAATTAGCATGAGGTCCAAAAAATGGAGGCCCTGACTTTCTTATCTGTTTACCTAGACATAAGGCAGAGGGGACAATGGAGGGGTGGGGCTTGATAAAAGTTAGCAGATAAACATCAGAAGTAGAGTCAGACCCTTTGTTATTCCTCTGATTATATCCTTTATAATTCTTAATTATTATGACACTAGTAGAATTCTTTAAGATGATAGACTCAAATTGCACAATTCATATTTTCATAATTTATAATGAAATTTAAAAGAAAATTAGGAAGCCACAAAAAAACCTCAATCGTTGTTGAATATGATCGTCTTTTCAAATTGTTATTGTTTTAATGTGATAAATCAAAAATAACCAAAGGGCAAATTTCCTGATGGCACTCACATAGGAGTGACCACATAAACAACTATTGTTTAAAATAAAGATCTTGTTCCTCAAGTAATGTTATGTTGAAGCTCATTTTTCTTATTAACTTTTCTGAAGGGGCTAATAAACACACAAATCTATATTAGGATTCTAAATTTTTGTTTCAAGATTCATACCTGAACACTTTAGAAATCCTATCAGTGGCCTTCTCAACAAGAATTACACTATAAGAAGGATTAATCTAAAATTAAAATTGAACATAGACATAAATACTCAATGGCTGAAGTGATCATGGAAAACTCACCTGAACTGTTGAGATTAAGCCCAAGCCAACAGTTTTTAAGTTCTCACAAAACATAAATATGATATAAAGTGATAACCTACATAATGCTACCTCTTACTTAAATTAGATTTCCAATCAGAAAAGACAATAAAAACCAGAGGATAAACTTGTATTTGTAAAATTCCATTAATCTTAATTAGGGAGCAGGATATCACAAGGTACAAGCTGCATGATGATGAAAATAAGCAGGTACAATACACTGAACCAGTGACAACACATATCTCTCTTCTATAGCCATAATAGATGTCACAATACAATTTTTTCTTTGAAAAGATAATAACATATAATAGTCAATTTTATACTATGAGGCTATGTGGGATCTGAAGTGGGTAGAAGAGGAGTGAAGGTCGCTAATTTGCCTTACTGAGAAAATAATACTTGGGCAAAGATTTGAAGTAGCAGAGAGAGAATTAGCTATAAAGGTAACTGGAGAAAGAATTTCCAGGAAGAAGGACAAATCAGTCTAAAGGTTTCAAGGTTGAAAACTGAATTGTTGATTGAGATGAATAGCTAGGATGCCCCTATAGCTGGAGAACTGTAAATGTCAGGCAGAGCAGTGGAGAAAAGATGAGAAAAAATAAAAAATATATTATGTGTGGACTTATAGGCCATTAAATTGAATTTGGCTTTTAATCTTAAATGAATATATTTTGCAGTATATATAGTGGAGGAGGGGCATGATCTTAAATTTTAAAGGACTGTTTTAATTGCTGTGTTTATAATATAAGCAGATCAGAGCAAGATAAAAGATAAAAGCTGGTAAGTAATGATGTTGGTTGGATAGCAGGTCAGCACTGGAAGTACTAGAAAGTGATAAGATTCAAGATCATTTTGAAAATAGAGCCAATGGTCTCTAACAGTATTTCTTTATGTGTTAGATGTCGTATATTTAAAAAATAAAAATTAAAAATGGGTCTGTGGTTTAGCTTGAACAATGGCAATACTGAAGTTGCCAAAAACCAAATTAGATAGAGTATCAGGTGGACCATATCTGGGGAAAGATTATCCATAATTTATATTTTGACAATATTGATTGTTAGCTATCTACTAGATACCTATTAAACTTGTTTGAAAGGAGATGGGTCATAAGAATCAGCATGTATCTTCCCCTGTTTAAAGCCCATAAAAACCCCAAACTCAACCATACTTAGGCAGATAATGGAACAACCTGCCTGCAGAGACGATCTACCCACTCCTGGTCTCCTCTCTACTGAGAGCTATACACTTGTCAGAATGACCTGTCTGCAGATAGGAACTACCCACTCTGGGTCTCTTCTCCAGTGAGTGTTGCAAAGACACCAGCATGACCTGTCTGTGGAATGGAACTATCCCCTTTGATCTTTTAAGAGCTGTACTGACACTCAATAGAGCACCTCTTCACCTTGCTCAACTTCCAGTTGTCTGTACACCTCATTCTTCCTTGTTCTTCCTGGACATGGGACAAGAACTTGGGAGCAAGACTGAAAGAGCGGTAACACAAACAACATAAACAGGGCTGAAACATGCCTCCACTCCCACCCACAATGTTATGGGGACAAGAAAGAAGAGAGGTGGAGAGCTGTGGCCCTTCAGGGAGCCCAGACCAAGGAGCTCCCTGAGCCAAGACTTTGATAACCTCTTTGTGGCTCTGCAATTCCTGGCATCTCCAAGCTTCTGGGCACCACCATGCCCAGTATCCACAGTAGAAGCTGCTTGCAGTATGCCTGGTCCAACCATAGCCCTAAAGGGAGCTGGCACCCATGTCAGCACCTGGAACTGCCCGCCCCACTGCCGATGGCATGCCTGGCTGTGCACAGTGGCTGAACCCTGTGCACACTTACTCACATACCCCTCACTGCTCCATGCCTAGGTCACCCTTGGCAGGCATAGGATCCAAAATGGTAGTGAGAATCAAGTGCAATCTGCCTGCCCAAGTGGGCAGACCAAGCCCAGCAGGCCTGAGCAAAACTCTGGCAAAGGTGCCACCAGCCACAGAGGTTTCTGGCTGCTGAAGTGACACTTTAAGGATTCTGTGACAGTTGCATTTTCTGAAATTTACCCAAGTAAGTTGAAAACCTTTGTCCACACAAAAACCTGGGCATGGATGTTTATAAAAGTTTTATTCATAGATTCCAAAACTTGGAAGCAACAAATATGTCATTTGTAATTCACTAGGTGATAGGACAAATAAACAGTGATACATCCATGAAATGAAATACTATATATCACTAAAAAGAAAGGGACTGTCAAGCCAAGAGAAGATACAGAGGAAATCTAAATGCATAGTATCATGTGAAGAAGCCAATTTGGAAAACCCATATACTATGTGATTCAAACTATATGACATTCTAGAAAACAAAACTATGGAGACAGTGAAAATGTCATTTGTTTTGAGGGATAGTGAGGAAAGAGCAATGAATAGAGGGAGCACCAAGGATTTGTAGGACAGTGAAACTATTCTGTATGATACAATAATAGTGGATACATGTCAGAATACATTTTTCTAAACCAATAGAATGTGCAAATACTGAGACTGAGCTGTAACGTGAACTATGAACTTTGCGTAATTTTTTTTAAAGTCAAGAAAGAAGGATTTTGTGTTGTAAATTAACTTTCTGATAACTGTCCTTGAAATAGAATTTTCTTTGTAGGGTTGAATTCATTCACACTGATCCATATAAAATCTTTACTTAGAGTTAAGATAACATTTTTTTGTAATAATTTGTCCTCTTTTCCACCAAGAATAAGTCGAATTTTGAACTTTTTGATTAATGTCAACTACACAGAGGGGCTATCAATTAGTACAATAATAACTATGAAAAGGTTGATTTTATTTTTCCTCCTTAGAAGTGCATGTGTATGCATGTTAAGCCATAGGTTTAAAGTTACAAATGTTAAACAAATGTGTATATTTGTGTTAAACCATAGGTTTAAAGTAACAAAGGGTTTATTACTTTATTTCCACCTTACCTATGAGTTGACATTGACTCACAGGAAGTTAAATAATTTTCCAAAATGGCAAAGCTGAGCTTTGACCCCTGGTAGTCCAACTCCAGAAGCTGTGTTCTGAACTACTAGGTGATAGCATTTCACCTGACTTACTTTCTTATTTTCTACCACTCTCATTCAGATCCAGCCACATATTCTTTTGTGATTTCCTTTTTCTTTCTCAAATATTCCTGGGAAGCTTTTTGTTGATGCTTTTGCATTAGCTATTTTTTAGGCCTTGACTCTTCCTCCCCAAATGTGAACATGGCTAGCTCCTTCACATCCTTTCAGATTCTCCTCAAATTTCAGACTTCCCTTGACCACTTACCTAAAGCAACATTCCTCCCATCTACATCCAGTTCTATTAATGTTTACCTTCCGTAAGGCAATGCTCCTTCCCTCATCTCCATCCGCTCCGATCAATATTTACCACTGCTCTACTGCCTGGTTTGCCTTCATAACACTTATTTCTATTGTTCTCAACCTTCATCTGTATCAGTTAGCAGCTGAAAAAAATGGCAAATTCTTTGAGGACTAACCCTTAAAATGTTGACTCAATATATTTAACAAAGTGACTGAACAGATGGAATCTTCTAAATTAACCAGGTAGGTCCAATATACAGTCAGGAAGGTACTTAACATTTATTATATATTATGTGGCATTGCACATTTATTTGAATATTATCTATTTCTCCAACTGGTATATAAACTTAAGGTATAAAAATTGATGTTTTATCCATTTTTTAAAAATATTCAGTGCCTAGGACAATATTAAGCCCATAAGTATCTGGTAAATCGATGAATATGTATTTATGAAGTGAATACATAAAATTGATGTTTAAGAAAATCAACCAGAGTACCATAAGCATAAGTCTTTCTTTAAAACTGGCAGGTTCAGAAAGACTATCCTAACTTTGGAAAGGAGGATTATTTGTGGTTTTAGCAGGAAAAGAACCCCAAAGTTCAGTTTATTTTGCAAAAAGTTGTGTAAGAACTATTCTCAAAAGAGAGAAGAATTGACTATGTAGATTTAGAAGCTTTGATAATTTGCATTTTATTAAGATAGAAGAGAGGAAACTTAGGTTTTAACTTCATACACAAGAGGGTTTGGGAGAAAAAGCATCAATGGCAAGGACCTGCAGAAATTGCCATGGAAAATTCTCAGCCATGTATTGTCTTTCACAGTTCTTCTTTGGCATTGGAAAAGTCTTTGTGACCTAATTTTAGTTTATCTAAATCTCTAAATCTATACCTCTCGTGTGTGTTAGTAGACATTTATTCATGAGTTTCTCTTCTCTGCACATCTTACAAGTGGGATATTTAATGCATTTGTTCCAGACATTCCTTTCAAGGATATTTGTATAGCAAATACTGGAAGTAAGATGCTGTGTCATCTTCTGTAGCAGAGAGCAAGAATTCTTACTGTCCACTTACAAAGGATTAAGATTCACTAAATTCAGAGATCCTATCCTATAAAGGGACTGTTAATTGTACCAGCATCCATCTGATTCTGTCTGCCTTAATCCCATGGGACATCAGGCAAGGGGAACTAACACAAATATATTGATGTACAGGCCGTAGCTACTGATGTGGGTAATCTTTCCTATCCATTCTTCCTGACACAGGAGTTCTGTGTTTACTGCAATTATCCCTGAAACTCTGGCAGGCTAATTTGATGCTTGCAAGTAGGGTAAGTCTCAAATCCTTCAAAATTCTTGAAAGTGTTGAAGTCTCACATCTCTCTATTGATGACTGCCTTTGCAGCACTTGTCAATTTTACCTTTATATTATAATTGAATTTAAATTGTTTGTCAAGTGAATGGCTTCCCATAACATTTAAGATTCTATGGAGAACACAGGGTTTAAAGGAGGGCAGAGTTAGGCAAGGAAAATTTCTAATTAAGTGTATGACAGTCAGGAGGTTTGCCCTCCTTTAGGAAAGGAAAGAAAATAACAGGTCAGGGAGCTGTAACAATTGATAGAAATATGTGTGAGTGAAAAGAGAAGTACTTTCTAGGGGGTCATTTTAGAGGCATAAAATTGGTAGATGAAGTCTAAGCCACTTGAGAGAACATGAAGTTAAGGAGTCTAAGAATTAAGTACATATAGGTCTCAGTTAACTTCACTGTTAACTATGGCTATTTTCACTGCTAGAAAACAAATAGGCGATTATTACCAGATCAAGTGAGAGAGAAGACCCATGAACATTGAGTCTGTAACGACTACTGTACTGTTGAGTTAGAATCCTTGCTTCTTCATATTCTTATTCTCCTATTCTTTAACATGCAAATAAAAAAGAAAGAATGGCAGTAAGGAAGTCTGAATATGTGAGGTGGGAACGTGGGTTGAAAGGGATAGCTTTAAGCTTCTAAAGAACATCTTAGTATATCTTTCAAGGGCAAGGTATGACAGTGTTAGATCCTAAAAAGTGGCTTCCAGTTTGAAGCAGTTAGGAATCCAGTGTCTTCACTCTCCTATGAGACCAATAAATCTACTAAGTTGTCTTTAGGTTATTGTCTGGGGAACGTCTTGAATATACTCCAATCATTGAGAAGAAAGAAACTTTTCTTTTTACGGATTTCACAATCTTGAAAAACATTGGGACTGGCAAAAGTGAAGTTTATCTTTAAGGATTTTGCGTCTTTTGTGTGTTAATATTGTAGACAAATAGAATCAGGTCTGGAGATTCTCACTGTGGAAAGAATAATGAAGCAACAGCCACACGTTATGTAAGATTAGTGTCCTAAAAATGGAATGTGTTGAAAGTTACAGGTAAATGATTACAAAAAATATTTCTGTAAATCTGGCAATCATAACTGTCCAACCGATTTTCTTATTTGATTACAAATAGATACTTTAATTTTTATGCAAGAGAATCCAGAGCATACATATCTACCACTATAAAGTAAGCAGCTATCTTTGGGATTGAACATAGATTATATTAGAGTGAAAGACTGCTGAGAAATGAGGAAAAAAAGTCTTTTCAGTGAATCCTACATTATATACAAAACAGTAACAGTGAAAATTTGGGTGTTGGATGAGTAGAACAGGGGTATTACTTGGTCGGTAGAAGATTATGAGTCCATTCTATAGATATGCGGATATGATGCTCCACAGTCTTTAAGAGCCTCTCTTTTCTTTGGCTTTTGAATGATTGCAAAAAGAGCATAAAGAAATCAGCTTGTTCAACCTCCAGTATGTATTCCACATCTGAAACATATTTGGCCTGAAGGCAATAGGAAAAATATTTAAGTTCTAAAATAATAGAGAAAGCATCAAGTAGTGGTTAAACTGAGCCATCATTGAGCAATTGTCCAGTGATTCTCTTCTGAAATTCCAGAAAGGGGAAGTTCTGGCATGTTTAATGGTGGCATCCAAGTCACAATGTAGATCTTGTATCAGTTGACTCACTGGAGTAGGATAATCCAGCACAAAAGCACGTGAGTAATAAGATTGTCAATTAGTTGCAGAGTCAGAAAGTAGCTAAGACAAAAGCATTGTCAGAATGATATTTGAAGTGCCTTCTAGTTTTTTTCTTTCTTTTTTTTTTTTGGCACCCCAAGGGAAGAAGTAATGTGGAACAATTTTAGGGTTTCTAGTGGAGATTGTGGCCTTTTTATCAACTAGAAATAAAAAATTTTGTTCTTTGCAAATCCAGGAAAAACCTCTCCTTTTTCTATCTAGGGCAACTGTAGGAAAACTATAATGGATAGATATACTGAGAAGGATGTCATGTTGTATAAAGTTTGTCCTTTGTGTTTTAGATTATATCTTTCTGAGACAGGATAATTTTCTCCAAGTATTCCTTTTATATCAAATATCAACAGATATCTTTGTCTAGAAATAATGTTATCCTTTGTTTTGAGCTTATCTATTTGTTCCATCTAAGAAGTTATTAATTTGGTGTATAATTTTTCTTTTTTTTTTGAGTCAAAATATCTTCTTGTTTCTCAGCAAGGTCTTATAATTCAGAGTCAACAGTCTGCAATCCTATCTTCTATTTTCTAACTAAATCTGTCAAGTCACATTTAAGACCATCCACAAAAGAGAAAATTGCACAGCTGTGATATTTTCACCCCTATTGAAACCAAAGTATCCTTGGAATGTGCTAGTTAAGCAGTCTCAGAAACCAGAGATGGATTGTTTATAGAACTGGATTCATCTCCAATAAATCTAAAAGGAAAGTCCACAGGGGTAGTTATAAAGAATCAGATTTTGGACAAGGTTCATAACTATTTCAACCATGGGTTATTCAACATCTCCACTTACTTTATAAGACACACAAGGGAATATTGTCCAGTGAGAAGGATGTGATTAGGAAAGGGTGGGATAACAAAAGGGAAGAGAGATCTGCAGTGGCATGCCTGAGAAAAGAAAAGCAGAGCAGGAATAAGAGGGAGTTGAGATACATGGAACCAAGGTAAGGTCTGTCCCAAGTTGTGGCAGAAAAGAAAAAGGAAAAGGCTGAGTTTGCCATCTGGGGGAAATGATGACTATGTTTAGATCCCACGGGGAGCTGTGAGTATTCCCTTTCTCAAAAATCTTGGTCAATGGAAATAAACTGCAACTCAACAGAGACAGAACTCCATACAAATCATATGCATTGAGATTTGCGTCAGCTGATTAGAGTAAAGACTGCCTTCTAGCCAATATTCTGGCCCAGGATAAGATTATGAAATGGATGGTAAAAGAAGCTATGCCTACCAACCTGTGCCAACCTGCTGCAGAAGCAAGGATTAAAGCAGCTATGCTTCATGACTTATGGGGACTTCATTCTACCTCTTTCCTCTTGATACTCTACATGGAAAATAAAAACAAACAAAAGACTGGTTTTGTTTTAGTTTTCAGGAGTACAACTAGGGTATGGTCACATTGGTACCATGAAGACTTGTTAGCTGATAAGATTTTGCTTGTTTTCTCTCATAAAGGATAATGGCTTTTCATCCAGTAGGCAAGACAGTTATCGACACTGGGTATCTTCTGTTTGCACCTCCAGATACATTCTGCAATCTTCTCCACCCTCCTTAGGAGGCTGACCTTTATGGGTTATACCAATGGGTTCCCTTACCCTCTGACTTCCACTTGTAAAACGAGAAGACTTAAGAGGAAATTAGAGAATAGAGGTAAATTGGGCTAGGTATTTTGAATTGAATGCCTCTCCAGAGAAGGGGGATGTCACCCTGGGATGGAGCGTGTCCCTAAAGTTAATGTCTCAACACTTTACACATTCCTATCTGTTCTGTGATTCTAGTAATTACTACTTCCAATAGCTTCAGATGCAGTAATGGTGTTTGGGGTACCAATGGATAAATTCTTTGGATTTCTCCATGCCTTGCCTAACACAGATTTTTGTTAAACACACACACACACACACACACACACACTTTCTAAAACATTTAAAAAGTATCCTAATATTCATTGTTTCATGTGTTTCCTGCTGAGAAATTGACTAATAATATTTAATGGCTGGTTCTAGATATGCCTAATTAGTCTCATCAGTCTCACTTCTAGGGTCTTTTAGTTGTTTGAGCCAATAAGTCTGTTTTTTATATAGAGAGCACTTTATATGCCTTTTGTGTCACATGAAGTCCTAGAGTCCTGATGGAAAGGATTTGTAATGAGGATCTATGACTTTTTTTTGGAACTCTACTTCTGTTTTGTCATATAATCTTTGACCTGACACAATCTCTCTAGATTTCAGTTTTTTTTTTAACCATGTAAGTTGATGCCATTAAAATATTTTCTATCCAGGGGTACACAAAATTTGATCAACAATTCATTGGGTTAGACATTTCAATACAGGTAAAATATACAAAATTTTTCTCAATATTTTGCCTAGAAATTCTAGTATTATTCAAGGTCCAGTCATTTAGTTATATTTAATACATTTTTTACCCTAAATGTGATAGAGAGACACTGACAGAGAATAAAGAAATAGTCTTGTGAAAATAGCCTATGTCTACAGGTTAAAATTTAACCTATGTCTATAACATTATAACCTATTAAATTATTCTAGTAAAGTTTTAAAAAAAACTTTAACACAAAAGGTATGTGTGTATGCTTCCATAATTCAGAATCATCTTGAATAGGTGTTTATGAATCATTCTAATTTTATTCCCATATAATCAGTGAAGAGCTGACATATCCATCCTACCTCAGAGAGCTCTGAAATATCTAATAATCTATGACCAGGAGATACACTGTGTAATTCTGTGCCTTTATTAAAACTGCTACTGTGAAAAGATGACAGAATATAAAGCAGCTATTTAAATATATATAGCCTTTTTATAAAATGTATATTTCTAAATGGTTGTCTATGACTTACATATTTGAAATTATTTTTGGAAATGATAGCTGATACTAGTCCCCAGGTATAATTTATATCAGTGTCTTCAGGGGTTAAAGAAAAGCCCCTTACAGTCCAATTTACTTAGGAAGTATGTGTGTATACGTGTTATATCAGTCTTACCAGAAATACTGCTATGGTTACCAGTTCTGCAGACTCCAGCCTGCTACAGGCCCCCTGTCTCTTTCTTCCAGCCTCAGGGCTTCTCTGTTGATGCCAAAGGAAATCCATGTTTGGGGATGTCTTACCTAGCTACAAGCCTGGAGATTCAGACGTGTTAATGATACTGTGAATGAAACTGACAGGCCAAAAGCAGGAGCCAATGGGTAATCATTCCTCCCTCAATTTCCCCGGAAAGAAAGTTCTGAGACATACTTCATATAGTTCCATGTGTGTTTTCATGGGATTTGAGCTATGTCAGTCACTCCTATTGTTGACCAATTAAATAATGCACCTTTGATTGGCTCTCCTCCATGTCTGCTTAGCTTCCCATTTCACAGTCATTCTCTCAGAATGCTATGCTCCAAAATAGAAAGTTTGCTATTCAGCATTGCCTCAGTTTCTGAGGCAGGAGGGTTAAAAGTCATCAATGAATAGGTTCCCTTCTCATGATTATATAATAGTAGGAAATGTGATAAAACAAATTTACAACACTGTGGTCAGATGGTGATGAAACACTTTTCATAAAACCACCTTTAAATCTTAGTTAAAACTATCTTTTTCAATGTACAGTTAAAAAATTATTTTGTTTTTACATTAGAGAAGGCTGATTTTAAATTTAAATCCAGAAAAGTGGATAGTACCTTTAAAAAATGAAATGTTGAGAGAAATGAATGTATGTAAAGTATTATTTTATTATAGTTTTAACTATACTCCATAATTTTGAAACTTGATTTTTAAAATTGTAATATACATGTTTTTAGATGATTTATGTAAAAGAATATAAGACAGGAAAATTATCTTTAATTTTGCTGACTGAATGTAGGATGGTTTCATTTTTACATTTAAATTTAAATATATCTTATGAAATTGAAGCTTATTTATTTATAGAGATGGATATCCTAACGTTTTCCATATTCCATGCCAAGAGCATTTTCTCTCTTTATTGAATAATCTAGGAAGTGTTATTATCAATGGAATAAATTACTTTATTCCACTCTTGATGAACATTCAAGTTTCTAAATTTTAACTTAAGTAAAGTTGCATTGCACATCAATGTACATAAATCTTTATGTACCTTCCTGGATGTTGCTTTAGGGTAATGTTCTGGAAGCTGAGCTACACTGTTAAGGTATCTACATCTTTAATTGCATATACTTTTGTATTTGTCACCTATTTTTCTCCCAAAAGCTTGGTTTAGATTTACATTTTATAAGATTTGGTCAGCCACCAGTATTTTTACTGTTAACACTGGCTAAACTTCTGAGGTCTTATTCATGGATAATTTTAACACAACGTCTCCTCTTTATTTTCAACTTCATTATCTGTCATTGACTTTTGTTATTTCAATATTCCTGTAGATGATACAGCCTTAAACTAATCTTATCACTTGAATAGCATTTTTTTACTAATTCCTGTCTTACATCCCTAATCTTATATTGTGCCCTTTAAACTCTCACTTCTGCACTTTTATAAATATTTAAATCCAGCAAGTCTTTGACCACACAGATAACTCAAAATAATTTACTTAATTATATTATTACTCTCAAAAATCTCCGTCTTGCCCACACTTCTTTCTTTATACAACTTAAATTTTCAAGCCTATAGTTACAACTTCTGCTTTGAAACTGTCTAAACTTCCTCACAATTATCTTTCACAACATACTTCTGGAAAGCCTTTTACCTAGTTAAACCAAATACCTGAGCTGAACACGTTTGGAAAGAAAATCCTGTGAACATATTGGCCAGTCTCATGTAAAATGAATGACATAAATAAATGGACACTAAACAGAGCCTAATAATATATCCTTGTAACATGCTTTAACATTCTCTAAAATGACAAATTAAGGAAAAGCGAAAGGTTATCCTGTCCCCTGAGTTTTCATAATTCTTTCTTTTCCCTATTCCTCCAGGGATGACCTTGCCATACACTTCACTGGGAAAATGAAAGTCATGAGAATCTCTGTGTCTTAGTCTGTTCCTGCTGCCATAAGAACATACCTAGGACTGGGCAATTCATAGACAGCAGACATTTATTTCTCACAGCTCTGAGCCTGGGAAGTCCAAGACCAAAGCACTGGAAGATTTACTGTCTGCTAAAGGCTGGCTCTGTGCTTCCAGGGTGATGCCTTGTTGCTCTGTCCTCTGGAGGTGATGAGAGCTGGGTCTTTATATGGCAGAAGGAACAGAAAAAAAGGACAAAAGGACAGAAGGGTAAAAGGGCAGAAGGATCTAACTGGCTTTCTCCAACCCCTTTATAAGGCGGTAATCCCATTCATGAGTATGCTATCCTCATGACTGTGTCATCTCCTGAAGGCCCCACCTCTTAATACTATCACATTGGGGTTTAAGTTCCAACATATGAATTTTGGAGAGACACATATATTCAAACCATGACAGTCTTCCCATGGGCCCCCAAAATTGATATCCGTCTTATGTACAAAATACATTCATTCCATTCCAATAGCCCTAAAATCCTTCACTCATTCCAGCATCAACTTCAAAGTCTAAATCTATAGTCTCTCTTCTAAATCAGATATGGATGGGACTCAAGGCACAAGTCATCCTAAGGCAAATTGCCCTCCAGCTGTGAGCCTGTGAAACTAAACCAGTTATACACTTTTAAAATATTATCATGGGGCAGGGATAGGATAACATTTCCATTTCAAAAGAGAGAAATTCAGAAAAGGTGTAAGTGGTCCCATGTCTAAAACCCAAATAGGTAAACAACATTAAATCTTAAGGTTTGAGAATGAATTTTGACTCTGTGTACTCCTGCCTCTGAACAACTGAAGAAGGGTTTCCAACCCTAAGGCTCCACAGGACTGCATCCCCATGACTTAGGTGCAGCCCACACAGCAGCTCTGGTGGGTTGGAGTTGGGTGCCTATAGCTCTCCCTGGTTGCTGTTGCAGGCTGATGGTTCTATAGTTCTGGATCTTAAGGGCAGACTTGCATCTGCAACTCTATTAAGCATTGGAAATGGCAGCCCTATCACTGTGAAAGTTCTCTGTCTCAAACCTGAGGATCCCAGAGGCAGTATTTGCAAACTAGATGGAAATAACTGTGCCTCCACAGCTCTGGTACTCTGTGTACCTACAGAGCTGGCAGTGTGCAAACGCCATGATGATTTACCAATTCTGCTTTCTGGCAAGTATATCCTAAACTGTACCTCACCCCACTTCAGTCACAACTGGGGAAGCCAAGGAGCACTGCACAAGAATGGGGCAGCAGAGACTTGAGGTGAGATCATGCATCAAGTGACATGAGATTATTATTTTTTGTATTTGATCTCATTGTGTTTCCCTAAAACACAGCTTTCTTGATAGTTGTGATGCCACACCTTTAAATTTTTCTCATATGTCAGTGTTCACTCTTTCTCAATTGCATTTCTAGGATCTCTACTATTTATTCTCCAAAATTGGAATGATCCAGGTCTCAGTCTTGGGGCTTCTATTTTCTTTATTCATATACTCCCTCTAGTTCGCTATGTCTAGTCCCAAGGAATTGAGACTCTCCCTGGTCGTCTCATCTCCTTGGAACTTCAGACTGAAATATACAATGGCCTAGTTGGTATCGCCATGTGATAATATAATAGGTTTATTTGTTTCTCAAATAAAGCATATTCTTCTTTCTTCCTTCATACCGAATCTCATCTTTCCTCCCTCTTCCTCATGTCAGAAAATAGCTCATCATCTACCCAAGAATATAGGCAAGAAATCCAGTTTCTTCTTTTTTCCTCTGTTTATATTTTATTCATACAAAAATTTTCTTTAATTCACTTTCACAGCTGGAGTGGAATCTCTTGTCCCTGTTTCCTCTATTGTCAGTTTCAGTTAAGCCACCATTTCTTATCTGAACATTGATATTTTTGCCTTAAATGTTCTCCCTGGCTCTCTTCTTGCCAGTGTCTTTCCATTTGCTCTTCTGAAAACAGAGAAATTAAAAAAAATAAATTAAGACAAGTTATGTTACTGTAGTCTTCACAGTGGCTTTCTCTCATATTTAAAAAATAATCCAAATTCTTCGTCTTAGCTAACAAAGCCTCATGCATACATACTAAGTATGTCCTATCTTTTGCCACCTGTTACCAGTTGCAAACTTTCTCTTTGATGTCTTGCTTCCTGCTTAAGTTAATGACCTAAGCTTTCATGTATTTTCAAGTGAAATATGAATACATTTTCCCCAATATTCCCTCCCTGAGAGGAACATAGTTATAGGTCATTTGGACAATAAATTGTTCTTTGACATATGTGTTGTCAAATAAGATCTGTAAACTCAATTCCAGTCAGAGAGCAGAAACTTTGCTAGGGTCAAATGAAGAGGAAGGAGTTCGAAATGGAAAATAGCATGAGTCAGCAGATGCAATATGGACCAAAATCTCTGCCTTTTCCAGTTGCAATTATGTTTACTCATTTTTTTTTTTAATGTATGATAAGGACTAACTTCCTTGTCTCTGTAGTGCAAAAAATGTAGATCACAGAATTAATAGTATAATTAGCAGAAATAGTTTATGAGAATTAGGCTTCTCTGTGTGTCAGTGCAGGAAAACATAGGAGGAGAGATTCTTAAGGTAGCTTTAGAATAAAACTGAGAAAAAATCAAAGGTCAGGTTAGAGACATTGCCATTGAAGAACGAATAGGGTCAGCTTTCTGCCTGTGTGACCTGTGCAATCTCACATGGCCCTCTACTGAGAAGGGACCACTATTTGGTATAATGATCTGCCATCATTATTTTGAAGTTCATGTTACTTTTATCTTGTTTTTAAGTGAAGCCTGGTGGGAATATGAAACACGCATCAAGGGGCATGAGATTTCTACCTGCTGAAGCAGATGGTTAAGCAAAGGATGCAGTGCGAAAGCAGGAGAAGTACCATGGCAGGGCCCATGAGGGAACTGGCTGCCCACTGATGAGAGGGAGCATGGTCCTCAAGCAACCACAACACATCAGAAAGGGGTTCGCTGTGTGGTAGGACAGGAAAACTTACCATACCACAGCAGGTTGATCGTGAAGTTTTGAAATCTCTTTATAAGTCAATTATAAATGTTGTCACCTGAAGGCTGGTTTGGAAACACATCATTAAAGTCTAAGTCCACTGAACCAGCTCCTCTCCCAGATGCTGAAGGGAGGAAATTCACAACAGGTTCTTTAAAACTCTGCTACTTAGGTATCATCTGGGAACCAATTAATAATGTAACATTCCAGGCTTCACCCTTAACCTATTGAATCAGAATCTTCATTTTTACAAGACCCTTTGGTGGCTACTTAGCACTTCAAATTCTAAATAAGACTATTTGAAAATGGTGGTTTTCAACCTTTTCTTACATTGAAATCACTTGGGTGCTTTTCAAAATACTGATTGCTGAGTCCTACATGTACAAATTCTAAGATAGTTTAGGCACTGGGAATTTTTTCAAAGTTCCCTCAGAAAATTTTAATTTACATTCAAAATTGAGAGTCATTGAAAAGGAAGTTCAGTCTTCCTGGAGAGCAAGGACTCAATGCACCAAGAAATGGTAACCCTCATAGCGTAACAGCTAGAGGCCAGCTTTGTCAATTCACATTCGTTTAGCAGATTATAAAGTAAGTATCAGGTTCTGAGGTTTGTTCCAGGCTGAATTTTGAGTCTAAATAGCAGGACAGGCTGTTTTGTTTCTCTCTGGACATCATGGTTCAAATGGGGACACTGTCAGAAAGCAATTGGACAGACTTTCACAGCCTCTAGAAAATGAAAGGACTTTCCTTTCTTTGAAGCCTAGGAAGTAGTCCCTCCAGCCCACAGTATCTGGTCTATGTTTGCAAGAATTCTTGTTTTCCTTTGGCCTATGAGGTATAGTATTTGGTATTTCTGTTGACAAAAGAGGCTGATAGCTTTTTGCCTGTTTCAAAATACTCTGGATAATGTTAATGATTTGTATGACTTAGAGCCAGGTTCTAATGAATACAGCAAAAGGCTTGTTACTCTGCAGATTCACCACAGGGACAATTATGATTTCATATTTAAAAAGAACAGCCTTTATTTCCCTTATAGGAGAGTGAAGATTTCTTTTCTTCATCCATCACAAGGTTCTTGGCTAAGGCAACTGTGACAAAAGATAGATTAACAAGAGAAAAGCATAATAAAGCTATTTAATACGTTTTATATTACATAAGAAACTTCATAATTGAAAACCCCAAAAACAGTGAAACCTGTGTATTTTTGTGCTAAGTTTGATGAAGCATTGGATAGTTGTGAAGGATTATTGGAAGACAAAAAAAGTGTAATCTAATGGTAATAAGCTTGTGGGATGGTGGCACTTAGTAAGACCTGTTAGTTTAGATTATTCTTTATGTTCCCTGTGTCTTTATAGATTAGGAAACTCTTTTCTCTCATTATATGGAAAGCATCTCTGGAATGGGGATCCTATGGACCACTTCAGAGGAATGCCAGATAATTCTTTCATGGTCTACTTCAGAGAACAAGGGATGGAGAAGGTCAGAGAATGACCTTCCTGTTTTTGCTGTTTCTTCAAATGACCACGTGCCATATTTTGGGGTAGCATGTCCTGAACTTCAATACCCTTTTCTGTGATTCTCCTGTGGCAGCTGGCCAGAGGACTTACTCTGTATGCTTTCCTAAGTAGCAGAATCACTGCAAGCATGTATATTGCCTGCACCATGTTTCTTTGTCTTAAGCCAATTCTTGTGCCTTATCGTCTTGAATTTTACCCTCTCTTGATGCATATATCTCCATTTTTTTCCCTCAATTTTGGGCACTGAATCTTTGTGACGTACCTACAGGTTAGTGAAAGCATAAGAATAAATTGAAAGATGAAAAGAGAAGGATTTTGCTTATTTATTATATTGAACCATATGAAATTACTAATATTTAAACATTTTGACATTCAAAATGGCATTTATATGTAGCTGAATCAATAATCAAATAAAGGAAATAGCATGCCTGGTTATTGTAAATAATCTTAATAGATTTTAGTTACAGAATTCAGGATGGTTGAAATATTTTTTTGGTTAAATCTAATAATATGTAAGCCATTATTTATTTACCTACACATCTTACTCACCTGGTTCTAAGGTTGGCTCATAAACAGTCTTTAAGCTACTCCATTTACCTGTCATATCATAATGCTTATTCTTGCATTAAAGTCACTGGTCCTGACCAACAAAACAATATTTAATACGGTAATGGTTAGGGTATTACATCTGGCTCTAGCTACTTTCTAAGGTGTGTAGATAGCTGTCCTTAGGAGAATAGTCCTTTCTGAGAATCTTGATGCATTTGGGAATGCAAATTGGGTATGGGAGCTAGTGAAAGCTAAATTACTATGTATTTTCAAAGTGAAAGAAACGATGGAGCTACTGTGTTTATGCTATTCAGTTCACTGCAAGATTTCTTTTAATTCTCACAACGCTTTTAAAAATGTGATAGAACTGACAAAATGCCATTGGATTTATTTTAAAATCTAGAAAAGGTGCTGAAATTCCTGTTACAGTGACATGGCAGAGGGAAGAGGAAACTGTAGCAGCAGATTAGGCTCAATATTATAAAGTCTCCAGAAACAAGCAGGCTGTCAGGAAGGTTTTACACAGACTATAAATTTGGGCTTTCCAGCTGAGTTCAACTAGTTCTCCAAGGAGCAGGAACCTCCTAGCTGACACCTTGGTTATACAACCAATTAAGTAGCCTCAGGGACAGTGCCAAGATCAAATCAACAAGGAACGTTCAAGTGGTTTCAGCTCTAATACACAGCCACAACACAGTCCACCAAATAGGCACAAAAAAAATCCTTCCTTTTTTATTCTTGTCATTCCAAGGCTGAGTGCTTTCACTAGCAGCCTGTGAAAATTAAACATTTAATGAAGTGACAGAAGATTGCTATTACAGAAAGCTGCATAGATGCTACCGGTGTCAAAGGCCTTTTCTTCTAATGTCTCTTACATTAAGATTTTTTAAAAATGTCTTTTACTTTAAGGCAAATAGTGGTTTAGAGGCAGACAATTTCCAAATTCATCAAAAAAGCAACACCGTTTTGAAATTCATTAGAAATAAATTTGTGTTTTATTTATAACTAACAACGGGGAAAACAAATGGTTCAAGTATAGAATTTATCACTTATAGAAATTTAGATATGAGTTTCTACATAAAAATTATTTTTCAAAGCTCTTCAACTGAGCATCACAAAAAGACTGCTGTTGTAAATTAACATTAACTATTTCATTCTTGGCAATATACTCATCAATATTTTAAAATGTGATATTTTTAATTTGTGTATTTAGAATTTGAATGTCTAGCCATCTATTTTATGGACTGTATCAGTTATGGTACATAATAAATTGTAATGTCAGAGACCCAGTGTTATAATGGTTTCAATAACATAGAAGTTTACTTCTTCCTTTTAAAATGGTTTACAGATTGATAGTACAGGGCATGGTGGAAGAATGTGTTCTGTGAAGTTATTAAATCAGATCCTTTCATCCTATAGCTCTTTGATTTCCTAGGTTGGTGTCTTTATCTGTATTGAGTGCAGGGAGTTCATTAATCCATGCACAAAGAAGACATCCAAGTATGGATTTGAAGGAGCTAAACTGAAATTTGCTTCCGTGTTACTTTCTTTCATACCACATTGGCTTAACTTAGAAATAGTTGTCTTACATAGCTACAAGGGAGCTGGAAAATCCAGACCATAGTGGATAGCTATGCGCTTAGCTAAAACTCAGAATGATCTATTACATAGAAAGCTAGTGGCTTTTACCTTATTAATTATTCTTCCTTATCTAGTATAAGTATATTGTAACTGAGTGCAAATCTGGCTGTTCATTACTGGGAACCAAAACAGGAGAAGCAAGATACTGTGAAAGGAACATAGTTTTATTAGTCAAAGGCTAGCAATTAGAAAATGGCCAGGATCATGCCTTTAAAATACTTTTTCAAAGTTTAGGCTGAATGAGGGAGTTAAAAAGGGAAAACTTGATATGATAATATGTGCGTGAGGTGCAGGATAATACAAGATCTACATACCTCTTTCTGATGGCTATTTTAGGAGTGCCAGCTTGCGCTATCTTGAAAATGGCCTGGTTTTAGATTAACTGCCTTGTGGTAATCTCTAGATGGGGGAGGATTCTGCAGCTAGGTCTTCATGCCTGATAAATTTCAAGATTAGCCCCTGGAATTTCTAAGCATGCACATAATTAGATAAGCTAGCACAATATAAGGAGTCTCCAGTGGGAAGAGAGGAAAATAAAGAGTTTCAAAGTATATTTCAAGGCTGAGAGTAGAGAAAAGAAAGAAAAAAGTTGTAAAATGAATTTTGAAGCTAAGCTATTCAGTTACAATATCAGTTTGGGAATTTGATGACTACCTTCCTCCATGTATTTTAATTAGTTTGCATGAGAAAAGAGAATATAATTCTTCTTTTTTTTTTTTTTTTTGCACGGAACTTGCACGTAAAACCTAAGACCTTAAAAATAAACATGCATCACAAGCAAGAGGAGCCCAAGGAGATAAGACAGCTAACTATAGTACCACACTTGAGATCTAGGAACAGGTCAGGACGTTAGGGAAAACAAACAAATAAGAAAATATGAGTAAATTATGGACTTTAACAATGGTTATCAATAAGAATTCGTTAACTGTGACAAATGCTCCATACCGCCTTAGTCAATTCAGGGTGCTATAACCAAGTACGAAAGGCTGGGTGGCTTGTTAATGACAGATATTTATTTCTCACAGTTTTGGAGACTGGAAGTTTGAGATAAGGGTGCCAGCATGGTTGGGTTCTGGCGATGTTACCAGATGATGCCACACAGTTCCAGGTTCCTGGTGTCTCGATCAAAGAATTGGACAAAACACACACAGATAGCAAAGCAAGGCAGCAACAGTTTATTAAGAGCAGTATTACACTCTTGACGAGGGAGAGCAGACTGACCTCTGTGAGATGAGAGATGAGATCAGAATGAGTTTGGTGTGTTTTGGGTCTTCCTGTGTGTTGCTTTCTTTTCTTCCCTAGGCTGCTTAATCTCTAGCCAGTGTCTACCTTTTGATCGATAAGCCTGTTGCTTAGCTTCTTTGGTCCCTGTGTGCCTACTTGCCACCTCCATCCCATAATTTTAAGTAAGTGCCTGATATGCAGTCCATATGCATGAGCTTTAATGAGCTGATTGCCATATGGGATCATGTTAAGGTTACGTTTTCTCTTTAGCAGGCATGCCTATTCCTGAACAGCTGCTCCCTACTGGTTTGGTCTACATCCTGCCGGCCATGGAGTCCTTGCTCGATCCTCTTTATGTTTTGGCAGTTTCACTTCTGCGTCTTATCTTGCTTCTTGCTCAGCTATACCTTTACCTTGCTTCCACTCTCTGCTTTTATTCATTCTGCCCTGAATTCAACTTTTAATTCCCTTTGCTTTCTTCCTGCCTCATTTTTCTTGTTTCATTTCTCCTATTCTCCTGCCTCAGTCGGGCCCTCTTATGGAAGCAAGCAGACTGCCTTTATCTTATTGTATCTTCACATGGTGCACAGAGGGTGAGAAAACTCTCTGGGTTTTGTTTTTCTTTTTAATAAAGGTACTAATACACTTTATGAGGGCTCCATCCTTATGACCAATTTACCTGTCAAAGCTCCACTTCCTAACACCACATTGTCCTTAGGATTTCAACATGTAATCTCAGTACTCTCATTGCATTATTGTGTAAATCTAAAAATGTTCTTAAAAAGTTTATTACTAAGCAATAAATGTGAGTTACTATTTACTATCATTATCGATACACTATTATGTATTATTACCATTTGCATACCTTATTGAATGCAGACTTAATCATAATGTGAAGCACAAATAACAGTGACAGAGGAATTTGAAAAAGAACTGTTCGGTTTGTTTGTTTGTTTTAATAATATTCCTGGACTCCAAATTGAGTTAAGTATATAATAGTAAAGGATTAAATAAAGTGAACTTTTCAATTGAAGTACCAATTATTTATTAGCCTGAATTTCTTCTTAAAATCAGCTTGCCTTATTCACTTGAGCTATAAATTCAGAAGACAAATTTATTTTGTTCATTTGTGTTAATAAAAATCTGTCTTCATTTTAAAAAGTTGTATGGTCAATGTACACTTTCTCAATTAGACTCAATGTAAATTATCTAATTGTTTTTGTTTTGAGATGACTTGTAGATTGTTTTAATAATTAATCTATATCACTTTTCTTCTATAAGTCTTCAGACATGTATTAATGAAGAAAATATTTATCAATGGACAGAGGTGTTTACTTATTCTACTGCTTCATGTAAATTTCAAATGTTGCTCCTTATGAAAAACAGGTTTTTATTTCATAAAGTCATTTCAGAAATAGAGAGACTATGTTTGATATTGACTTTATTCCTAAATTTGGCCAAAAAAAAGTTTTAAACCATTTATATTTACAAACTAATTGCTATAAGTAAAGGAAATTCTAGTTTGTGAGATAGAGGATATAAGCTGATGTAACTTATATTAAAAAATAAAAAAGAAGTAAATAAATATAAAACAAGTCAATGCCTGCAACAACACTGTCATAATTAGAGAAACTGAATTTCTAACAGTATTTTGTTTGTTTTCTTCATACAGTATAGTACTTTTTCTGATTATTTTGTTCTTGATTCATGGAGCAATAAGGTAGGACATTTTCTTCAAATGAATGCCATTAGAACCTTGCTAAACTCTTTTTGGGTCAGAATTATATTTTAGTTAGGCTATTTTTGCTTTTAAGGGACAGAAACCCTATTGTTTGTTTCTTTGTTTTTTATTGTTATTTTGTTTTTTGTTGTTGTTGTTCACTATTTTTTTAATTGCATTTTAGGTTTTGGGGTACATGTGAAGAATATGCAAGATTGCTGCATAGGTACACATATGGCAGTGTGATTTGCTTCCTTCCTCCCCTTCACCTATATCTGACATTTCTCCCCAGGCTATCTCTCCTCACCTCCCCACCCCTCCCGTCACTCCCCCATTTCCCCCCAACAGGCCCCTGTGTGTAGTGCTCCCCTCCCTGTGTCCATGTGTTCTCATTGTTCAACAACTGCCTGTGAGTGAGAACACGTGGTGTTTGATTTTCTGCTCTTGTGTCAGTTTACCAAGAATGATGGTTTCCAGGCAGGCTTCATCCCAGGGATGCAAGGCTGGTTCAACATATGCAAATCTATAAACGTAATTCACCACATAAACAGAACCAAAGACAAAAACCACATGATTATCTCAATTGATGCAGAGAAGGCCTTTGACAAAATTCAACAGCCCTTTATGGTAAAAACCTTCAATAAACTAGGTATTGACAGAACATATCTCAAAATAATAAAAGCTTTTTATGACAAACCATTCTGAATGGGCAAAAATTGAAAGCATTCCCTTTGAAATCTGGCACTAGACAAGGATGCCTGCTCTCACCACTCCTATTCAATATAGTACTGGAAGTTCTAGCCAGAGCAATCAGGCAAGAAAAAGAAATAAAGGGTATTCAAATAGGAAAGGAGGAAGTCAAATTGTCTCTATTTGCAGACGACATGATTGTATATCTAGAAGACCCCATCGCCTCAGTCCAAAATCTCCTGAAACTGATAAGCATCTTCAGCAAAGCCTCAGGATGCAAAATCAATGTGCAAAAATCACAAGCATTCCTATACACCAATAACAGACTTAAAGAGAGCCAAATCAAGAACGAACTGCCATTCACAATTGCCACAAAGAGAATAAAATACCTAGGAATACAACTAACAAGGAATGTAAAGGACTTCTTCAAGGAGAACTACAAGCCACTGCTCAACGAAATAAGAGAGGACACAAACAGATGGAGAAACATTCCATGTTCATGGTTAGGAAGAATCAATATCGTGAAAATGGCCATATTGCCCAAAGTAATTTATTTTGGTATTTTTTAATCATATTTAAATGAGGGCTTATTAATAGATACAGATGCTTTAGAATTCTCAGGAGACTATTTAACCTAACAACTGAAAGTATGAAACCGTGTACATCTAATTGTCATGAAATTAGAACTGGTTGCAAGCAAAGCTTGAAGATCTTAGAATCAGGTTGAGTGAGACTTAATTGTGATAAACATACATGAATATAATGCAGCTTTTTATATTAGTACATTCTCACAAAAATCAAACAGATATTCTGTAACTATAGGTTTTAGTAAAAACATAAATTATTTGTGAAATACGATGTGGTAGACACTGTTCCAATATACGTCGAGTATCTCATTAAAACTTCACAAATACCTGTTGTGATTTCTGTACCCTTAGGAAGCATAATTAGCTTACCTGATATAATGTGGAAGGGGGCAGAGCAAGGCCACATAATATATACAGCCCTTATTTCCTACATTTTATTGGCTCTTTAAGAAATTAAGTGATTTTTGAAAATGTTTTATATAGTCATTGAAAATATTTAGAATATTAATAGCAAACTTTATGCTGTAATAGTCAGTAGTAACTCCTGTACAATTAATACAACAAATAAGACATATACACCTTTATGCATAGATTCAATATGTGAAATAATTATGATATTTACACCGTTTATCTCTCAATAAGTTGACTTGCAAGTGCTTATTTTTCTTCTGCTTATTTGATTTTGGGGAAATTTCCACCTTCACTTTACGTAATTTTGTAAATTTGGAAAAAGTTATAATAAATATCAAGAATAAAGCTCAATCTGTGGCTTTCTGTATTCTTTATTCTATGTATATATATTTGAAAATGATTATTTACTGAAAATTTTTATTACTTAATGAATCAAAAATAGGAGTAACTTCAACATACTTCAACAATAAAATTAACATGGGAAGGAGGAGGAAAAGGAAGGCTTGTATTTATTAGACAATGAAAATAATTTTGAGATTTTCACCGACCTCATAACCCCTCACTGTTTTGGATAGAGTGGAATTATTTTTATGGTAGAATGGAGGTAAAATGAGCAATTTTTCATTTGTTTCAGCAAAACTTTTTAACACCGATTTTGCTTTTCTGTGTAATCTCATGGCTGAAAACTTGACTAGACATTTAAGCAATGGAATTGCAAACTAACCTGGAATCGCAAACTAGCCTGGAATCTTTCCAATCATACTTATGATGCTTCATGTTAATTTAGAATTGCACTGTATTTTAGAGTTAATTTAGGATAACAAGTTTTATCGGAGAAAGTTGTACTCTATCAAGAAATTAGAAATGCGAGCCATTAAGAAGCAAATATTGAAAAATTAAAGAAATTTGTGAAATTTAAACCAGTTTTGTGAACTACACATTCTTTAATAAACTCTATTAAATGGTTATAAATCTTAGTTCATAAATGCAAATATTCAATGAATAGTATATTTTAATTAGCATAAATCTGAATGAAGCTTATGATCTGAGCTCATAGAAAATTCATCTCACTCATTGGGCACAAAGTTGGGTCAGTGTTCTGGAGTATTAGGTAGCACCAAAGCAACAGGTGTCTGGTCATTCATCATTAGTCTTTGCATATTGGTTACTGATAAGTATACACTGTTGCCCTAGCCATCCTAGTCTCTTAAGGCCAAAGATTCTGTTGTTACCATGAAGTACTTGAACATGGGAATCATCATTTTGGTAGAGGCTGTGTCTGTCGCCTCAAATCTGTTCTCTTTTCTTTCATAATAATGTAATTATACTTGGGCATGTCATAACATTTTCAGGCAGTAATTGATTGTATGTGTGACTTCATGACTAAGTTATTTTCAAGGATATGTGAAGGAAGTACTGTTTCAGGCCTGAAACTGACCATGACTTCTCCTTACCTAAAATGTACTGTTTTATTTTAGTTGGAAACTTAGCCAATTAGGAATGTTCTTGTTTACTGGGGTATGTTAATTTGAAACATATTGGAAATTAAACTTTAGTTATAGTTTATAGTTTGATATAATCAAATATGTCATAACAGAAAAGTATATTTTAGAACAAATAAAAATCACACCTGATCACATGCCATAATTCTATTCACAATGTAGCAAATGTCCGTCTAGTCTGTGTCCCTGTCAAACACAGATTTTACATAGTTGCAACTTTGAATAGTTAGTGATTTGGTGATTTGTGTTTGCTTTTTATTGCATATTTTATATTTTCTATTCCCTACCCAAACTTCATAATTACGTGCTTAACTGGAAAATTATGAAAGTATTTAGAAAATGTATAAATCCATAACCCATAATTCTATTTAAATACTATTATTGGAATATAAATAATGCTATAATAAGCACATGCATGCTTATGGCCTTTCTGTATCTTGGATAATTTATTTAGAAGTTCTCTTAGTCCTTCCAGGTAGCTATAACAAACTACCGTAGACTGGGCAGCTTAACCAGCCAACATTGATTTCTCACATTTCTGGATGTTGAGAAGTGTAAGATCAAAATATCAACAATTTTGGTGTCTGATGAAGGCCTTCTTCCTTGTTCATAGATGGCTTTTTTCTCCCTTTGTCCCCACATGGTGTTTGGAGTGAGCACTGGGCTTTTCATCCCTTTATATGGGCACCAATCCTAACATGGGGGCTTAATCCTCATGACCTTATTCAAACCCAATTGCCTTCCAAATGTCTCATCTCAGAACATACCATAACATTAGGGCCTCAACATGTGAATCTCGGGGAAGTATAGTTTTCCTATATCAGAAGTATATTTAATTTATAAAATAAGTTGAGTATCAAGAGTGTAAGCAGAAAGGAAATTGATTCCTTTACATCACTGTGAAAACAGTAACTGTATTTTCTCTATTACTATGAATATTTGTGGTAAAAATTTATAGATATCTGGTATTCTCAAATGTTGTAAAAAATTTTCATATATAATCTAATAAAAGTGTCTTGATAAGCCTGTTATTAACATTTCGGTATCTCATTAAACTATGTTGATGCCATGTAATCAACCAGCAGCAGACTGCAGCTTGAAATGTATATCATTGGAGGAAACCAAGCCTGGTAATTAGGCCTGGGTTTAATTAACAACTAAGGTAATCTCTAGACCTTTACGTGTACACCAACAGAAAGTATACTGCTAATGGGCTGCAGCCTCTAAAAGAGAATTCTTCTGAATGCACTCATATGTTTCAAGAGGTGGTTCTTCATACGTCTCTAAAGAGAGCAAACCTGAACCAGTCAAAGTGACTTAAAATTCACTGCAAAGGCAAGTTCTGCTTTCTATGTTGAAAAGAAGTTAGTCTATCATAAATTATGGACTAGATATTACTTCATTTTCTTGATTCTTCTGCCCTTCACCAATTGTACTCCCGTTTTTCTCTTTCCACTCCATCATTTTATATTGGATTTCTTGGGAGGAGTTAAATTGATCAGTTAACCATGGTGAGCTAAATCCATAGTTGATCAAGGGAATTCACAAATACATCCTAGTTTGAAAATAGATTTAAGACCCAGGTATGCCATGCATGCAGACATACAGAACTGTGAGCTAATAAGTGGGTGTTGTTATCAGCTCCAAAATGTGTGATAAATTGTTATGCAGAAATAGAGAACTAATCCAGGGGAAATGATTTGTTTTATTTGGCTATTAAAGGAAAGATTAGTCCCCCAAAGCTGAAGAACTTAGCCATGATTTGGATAAATGATGTACCTCTCTGGGAGATATTGAAAACAGGTATAGATAGACAAAATAAAATGAAGTTGAACTCTGGGTAAAAAAAAAAAAAGTAGATTTAATAACAAGATAAGAAGGATGCTCCGTTTTTTTGTTGGGAGAATTAGTATTTCCATTCTGAACCATTTCATTATAGTGGAGAAGGCAGTAAAAATAATTATATGGAATGTTTATTTATATTTATCACATATCTTCTTATTCTGTAGTTTATGTCAAGTATTTTTCCCTTTGGTTTTTGTCTAACAACAGAAACCCTTACTGTGTTTTGGTTTTTGTGTGTAGTCATATTAAACAGGAATAATTATGATTTGTAGTATTTTCCAACACCCATGTATATACTCCAACTATGGCTAATTTCGAGTTACAAAGAGTTTAACCAGCCTGATAAATTCCTGAAAATATTGCAATACTATCTTGTAAGCCAGCTGAAGCATGTCACTGGATTTAAGGAGAAAATGCACTGTTATTTTTATGTAATTTTATTGTGCCCTATTTCTATTGAAATAGTCAATACACTGATTAAAACAGAAAAGTTTTAACACCCCAAAATACTCATAACACAGATGAATAATATGCTAGGTTCCAGGAGTATTGTCATTGAAAATGGAATCCTGCACCTAACAGTGAGGCAGTCAGGATAAAATGATTTGGATTACTCGTTCCATGTGGTCATCAAAGGCTCACAGGATTTCCTCCTTTTAGGTCCATCTAAGAATATCCATTTAGGAAAATATCACTTTTATGGATTGATTGTTTTTCAAGAAGAAAATGTCTAACTACCATACATTATCCGATATTAAATGTATTGTTACACATGCAGGTAAACACCCAACAGAAGATCACTATTCTGTTTAAGAGAACCTTAGTAAACAAAGTAATGGACATTTTGTTATGAGCTTTAAACAATAAATATACATGCTGCTTATGACTTAATTTTCCAAAACAGCCAGTTGGATGGAGAAGAATCCATCTAACCTATGTATACAAAACCAAAGGATGAAAAGGATCCTCCTCCTGTAATACTAAATAAACATAAAAAATAGAGCTTAAAAATTCCTGTGACAAAAGAAAATGTGGGCATTTACTCATGGGAAATATAATACAGTTGATCTTTGAACAACGTGGATTTGAAATGTGCAGGCCCAATAATATGTGAATTTTTTAATGTATTAGAAAACTTTTGGAGATTTACTGCAATTTGGTAAAAGGATGAATCACATAGATTACAAATATCAAAAACATTAAGAAAAGAATTGACATGTCACAAATGCACAAAATGTATGTAGATACTAGTCTTTTATCATTTCCTTCTACAAAGTATGCAGAAATCTATTATAAAAAGTTAAAATTATCAAAGCTTATACAAACACTTATAGACCATACATGGCAACATTCTCAACAGAGAGAAGTGTAAACAAACACAAAAATGCAGTATTAAGTAATAACTGCACAAAATTAACTGTAGTACATACTCTACTACTGTAATAATTTCATGTCCACCTCCTGTTGCTATTGGGATGAGCTCAAGTGCTTCGTGTATCTGCTTATAACACCACATGAGGCTAATCATCTCCACATGGCAGTTCATCTCTCCAGTAAACTGCATATCACAGTAAAATGTGATCTCTTGAAGTTCTTGCATATTGTTCATCATGTTTAGTGCAATATAATAAACCTTGAATAACACCATGGGACCCATACAAAGTGCTACTAGTGATGCTGGATTTTTTTCTTAAAAGCAGAAAAGAAGTTATGAAAGCATAACAAAAAATTGAATAGCTTGCTAGTACTCTAAATTGAGATACAGTAGTACATACTGCAATTGCCCACAATTTCAAAATAAATGAATCCAGCATTAGGACCACTTTAAAAAAGTAAAGAAGTTTTTACTATGACCACACCAAAAAACACAGAACCTTGCCCTTTTTGTGAAATACCTTTTTATTTTCTTGTAATGAAAATACACTTTTTATGTGGATGCAGGATTGCTGTAAGAAAAGCATAACCATGGATTCAAATCTGATTTAAAATAAAAAGCAAAGTCATATAAAAACTTAAGGCAAAAGGAAGGTAAAAAATCTAAAGCTTGAGAAAGTCGTGCTGGCCAAGTATGCTTTCATAATTTTAGAAAGAGGTTGGGCTTTAAAAAAAAGTCAAGATAACAGGAGAAGCAGCTTCTGCCAATCAAGAGGTAGCAGATAAGTTCTCAGACACCACTAAGAAAATCATTAAGAAAAAATAAGATATCTGCCTGAACAGGGTTTTAATGCAGAAGAAAGCACCCTATTCTGACCCCCCCCAAAAAAAAATGCTACAAAGGATATTGCTAGGGAAAAGAAGTGAAAAGGGTATAGGCTAACTCTACTGTTTTATGAAAATGAAATTATTTTGTTCTGTATGTGTCTGTGTGTTTTAAATCAAGACTTCCCTTATCTATAAACTTGCTAACCCCAAGCTTTTAAGGCTAAAGATAGATACTAGCTGCTAGTCTTTTATTTGTAAAACAAGAAATCCTGAACAACAGAAACCTGATTGATCCCATTGATTCTTTGTCCTTAAAGGCAGGATGTACCTTGTCAGTAAGCAACTGTCTTTTAAAGTTCTTTTGATATTGGATAATACCCCTGGCCACCTAGAACCACATGAGTTAAACCCAAAGGACATTAAAGTGGTCTGCTTGCCCCTAAACACAATGTTTCTAATTCAGCCTCCATATTAGGGAGTCATAAGGACCTGTAAGTTTCATTACACATGCTACTCTATGGAAAGGATTGACAACATCATGGAAGAGAATTCCAGTAGAGAGAATATCATGAAAATCAGGAGGGATTACACCATCGAAGATGCCACCGTTGCTATAGAAATGGCTGCAAAAGCCATCAAGCCTGATACGAATTTCTGCTGGAGAAAACTGTCCAGATGTTATACATGACAGGATTTACAACAGAACCAATCAAGAAAATCATGAGATTGTGAATCAAACAAAAAATGTCAGGGATGAGGGATTGAGGTAAAGGCTTTCAAAGTATGGATCTTGGAGAAATTCAAGAGCCAACAGACCCCACCAGAGGAATTAACAGAAGGCAACTTGATGCAGAAGAGTGCCTCTGAACGAGTACCAGATGAGGAGGAAGCAAACATAGAAAAAGACAGTGCCAGAAAATAAATTGACATTGGACAACACGGCAGAAGTGTTCCAATTATTCAACACTGCTTTTGACTCCTTTCACCACATGGATGCTTCTATATCACTGGCACTAAAACATATGATGGAAGGAAGATTCATATGACATAGAAACATTTTTAGAGAAATGGAAAAGCAAAAAGTAATCAGAGAAATTACCATATATTTCTATAAAGTTACACTGAGTGTGGCTGCCTTGCCAGCCCCTATTCCACATCCTCCACCTCTTCTGCCTCTGCCACACCTGAGTCAGCAAGACCAATCCCTCCTCTTTCTCTTCCTCAGCAGACTCAACATGAAGAAAAGACAGATGAAGACCTTTATAATGATCTAGTTTCAGCTAATTAATAGTAAATACATTTCTTCTTTTTTATTATTTTCTTAATAACATTTTAATGAGAATATATAATGCATGTAACACAAAAATATGTGTTATTTAACTGTTTATGTTACCCATAAGGCTTCTGGTCAGCAATAAGCTATTAGTAGTTATATTTTTGGGGAGTCAAAAGTTACACACAGATTTTCAACTGCGCAGGGATCAGTGCCGTAGCCCTTGCATTGCTCAAGTGTCAACTGTAATTTCTCCTTTATCCTTGCTTTCGCTTTCTGTGGTTTCAATGATCTGCAGTCAACTACAGTCACCAAATAGGAGAGTACAGTAGAGAACAACAATATCTTTTGAAAAAGGGAGAGGGGATATTTACATTTATTATAGTCTATTTTTATAATTGTTCTATTTTAGTATTATGGCTGTTATCAATGTGTCTAATTTATCAATTAAATTTTATCATAAGTATTTATTAAAAAACAGAGTATATGTACTATCCATGGTTTCATGTGTCTATGGGGAGTTTTGGAATGTATCCCCTGTGGATAATAGGAGACCTCTCTAATGGGCTCTCTGAAAGTAGTCAATAAAACTAAAGCAAAGTCAACAGCTAAGATATTCAGAGTAGAAACAGAGATAATTTAAAGTTCATATCCAGTAACTTAAAAAAACCCCAAAAACTTCAGAGTAAAGGAAAAAAATACTGAAAATAATGCTTAATTATGCAAGTATTAACATAAATAACAGAAAAATATGTGAGTTTATGCCTTTAAATGATTTATAGTTTAACAAACACTGTGAAATAAAGATGAGCATCATAGAAATTTATGTGCCAAAACATATTTAAAAATATAAAAAAGTTGAAAATAAAAAGAATAGAAAAGCAATTAAGAGACTTCATTGCAGTGAATTTAATACCTGAAAATAGATATGATATTTTATAAAACATTACATCCTAAAAATTATTTTGAATATTGATATCTAAAAATTAATTACATAAATAATTGTAATACAATTGGAAATCTATTTCAAAGATGATGAAAATGCCCTTAGTAAGTATTTAAAATTGCTCTTTCTGGTAGTCATTGGAAGAAAGTGAAAATTAAAGGGAAATATATACACACATGTAAAATACACTTAGTTGTATATAATTTACTTATCTATCTGTCCTATTGTATCACATTGTATTTTTTTTTCTTTCTGGATTCAAAGTCTCACTCTGTTGCCCAGGCTAGAGTGCAGTGACTCGGTCTCTGCTCCCTGCAACCTCTGCCTCCCGGGTTCAAGCAATTCTCTTGCGTCAGTCTCTCGAGTAGCTGGGACTACAGGTGCACACCCAGCTAATTTTTTGTGAAATTCATTTTTCATTAAAAAATTAAAACACTTGGACTGAAAAGACTTTAATCCTTAGGAAAAGCGTACATAATACTCCAAAAAGGAGGAAGATACTTATTATTTTAGGAACTGCTCTAGATTACTCTTTCTTTGTCCTACTTCCCTTATTCCAGATATTGATTTCCCACTACACCTACAGAAGGGAGAACTTCAATGCTATGGTTTGGATATTTTTCCCTCTAAAACTCTTGTGAAAATTTGATACTCCGTGTTGGAGGTGGGGCTTAATAGGAGGTGTTTAGGTCATGGGGATGGACACCTCATGAATAGATTTATGGCTTCCCTGTAAGGCGGTAGTGGGGATGCATGCTTTTCACTTTATTGGTTCCCATGAGAGCTGGTGATTAAAAAGAGCGTAACACCTCTCCCTCTCTTGCTTCCTCTCTTGCCATGTAATCTCTGCACACATTAGCTCCCCTTACCCTTCCAAAATGAGTGGAAGCAGCCTGAAGCTCAGCAGATGCAGATGCTGGTGCTGTATGTTTTGTACGTTCTGCACAACCATAAACAAATACACTTTTTCACTTTATAAATTGCCCAGGTTCAGATATTTCTTTATAGCAACACAGAACAGAGTAAGACAGAGTGGATTCCAGAGTATGGTACTAATTAAATAAAAAATATCTGTAGGAATAATTTATTTGAATAAACTTATTGCTTAATATTTAAATGTTCCTAAAATATGTATTGAATATCTAAATAAAACTTTCCATTTAATTATATTAAATTTTTTTGAAAGCTAAAGAAATGTAGTTTAGGTACTGTAAAACACATGATTAGGAAGTGGTCTAAATGCTTTTGCATAAAACTTTCCAATCTGAAAATATAAGAATAAAATTATATAAATCTTGTGAAGATAGCAGCAGTTCATGAGATATAGTTTTTATTTATCATTGTATTTTCTATATAAATACTCTTGGTAAGTATATACTGGGCATTTAATAAATTAATTTTTAGGAAATTGTATTGAAGGTGTTTTTTTACCTCTGGTAAGACATTATGATAGGTAACACTGCTTAAGAGTTTGTAAATTGAGAATTATAAATTTTACCTGGAAATCATTATAGAATATTTTAAGAAGATGATTCATTATTTCTTCTGTTTGTTTTATATGTCACTTAGAATTTACCCCTAATGGGATTTGTGTTATCCACTGCTATGAGTAATGAAGAAAGCTGATAATAAGAAAGTTAACAGTAATAGTTACCTGTTTCTTTTAGCAGTCAGGTTTGCTTGTCTTCTTCTTCTCTTACTTGCTACTTTACTTTATTGACTGAAAAACAACTTTTTTTCCTGAACAAAAAATTTCACAGTAAATAAACAACTCTTAAGGATATTACTGACAGGGTTCTGTTATCCAGAATTAATTTTACTGAGGAATATGAGTAGAAAGTGTTTTGATTTTTACCTACTATAATGTGGAATGAAGATAATTCCAATATATCCTTCGAAGGTTGATACTTACTGTGATTGGAACATATTTTATCAGATGATTACTACATTGCAACAATTCACCAAGGATGAGACATATTGTATAATTTTAATTCTTTTTTTTTTCCCGTGACATTTCGCATTTAGTTCAGATTTTTTTTCTTTTAGTAATTGTATTTTAGTAGTAGCAGCTTATAACAGTCAAGCCCAGTTTCTCCAATCTACATTGACTTTGCATCTCCCCAAATTTCTATATCTTTATTATAAATTTTACCTGGTAATCCTTATAGAATATTGGAGAAAATGATCATTATTTCTTCTGTTTGTTTTATATGTCACTTAGAATTTACCCCTAAAGGGATTTGTGTATATCCACTGCTGTGAGTAACGAAGAAAGCTGATAATAAGAAAGTTAACAATAATAGTTGATCTGTTTTAACAGTCAAGTTTACTTTCCTTCCTCTCTTGGTTGCTACTTGCTACTTCTCTTGTTTGCAACAATACATATATTTTTCTACTTATGTGTGATTGGACAATAATGAATATGAAATTTGAAGAAGTTATAAGTAGATTGATTTAACAATAAATGAGTGGTTATATGTAACAAATTTTCTACACAGGGAAAACCAACATAAAGGAGAACCCCTTGAAGGCAGAAGGTTAAGAGCAGCCTAAGCCACATCTCTTCAAAAAAAATAATAATTTAAAAAAATGATTTAGTTACTAATTTCTTTTCTTTTTTTTAACTGACATTAAAACTGAAATGGCATCATTGTCTAGGGTAAATACCTGGGGTTCGTCATCTTTCGCCAAAAAGATTGAGTATATGTAACATACACAAGGAGTGAGTTTAGGGGCAGAGGCTTAATGGGCAAAACAAAGAGAAAGGATAACAGCTCTCTCTCTCTCTCTGTCTTGTAAAAGAGAGGGGAGTCTGAAAGGGAAAAACCAGCCCATTGTGACTGCACCAGATTTTATAGGCAGACTTGAGGAGGCAGTGTTTGATTTATGAACAGCCCACAAATTGATTCTACCAGGTGTGAGGTTTACATAGAATTTGTGGAAGGTTGGTCACCCCACCCTACTCTTATTATGCAAAGGGGGTCTTTGTTTGGCTGGTTCCATACAGTCTTCTCCTGTACACATGGTTTGGCAAAGAGAGGGAAAATGGAGCCACCATTTTGAACACGCCTAGTCCCGGGTAGTCTTATTGTTGGCACAACTGCTGGCACTCACCCACGCAAGCTTCCAGCTTGCTTGTCTATGTGTGCAGTTTGATTTTACAGGCTACTGTTTGTTAGAAAAGAAAATGATTTGGGGGTTGCTTTTCATTTAAAGGAAAACCTTACTGAGAACTTCCTTACCCTCATTATCTACCTAAATAATTTCTTTTTAACTCTTATAACAAAACCAGATTTCTTGAGGTTGATTCTGGTTCTTCTATTTAATAACATATGGTCTTCCATCATTTCAAAATTAAATTACTTCAACTCTCTGTATCTTAATTTCCTTATATGTAAATAAAATTGATAATAAAACATTCCTTGGAAAGGTTTTCTGAGATTTAAATTAGTTATGTAGTACACTGTAAATTCTACATATGACTTTGTTAAATAATTTGCAGAAATCATATCAGTATAATCAGTATATAAAAATTATGCAATGATTTTTCACATCCACTTCCTCTCTGTAAAATTGTTTTGTCATGTATGATCAGGCAATGCTTCTGTTCTTTTTTGGAAACTTCATTTTCTTCCTTCATTATCTCGTCTAAGAGTAATATCAAGTGCTCAAATCATATTTAGGATGTTGAAAATACACTTGTTACCAAGAATTCAACTTTTTATAAATAATGAAAGTCAGTCTTCAATGTACAGAGTGTTCCCCTCTCAACTACAAAGAGTTCAACAACAGCTATTTTCTATTTAGGATAATTTCCTGAGGAAAAATTACAGGTGTGACTCTTCAGGATTCTGTTATACTCATTCCTAAATTCATTCATTCATCTGGTGACTTTTTACCTCTTCCAGAAAAACATAACTGTGCTTAGTTGTGAATCTTAAGTGTGCTCTGGGTTTTACATTATAGAAATGTAACTTTCTGGAAGTGCACTGTAGGAATTTGTCTTCTGTTAGTTATCTATTCTTTAATTTATAGAACCTTTTCTTTTGTCAATGCAAAACCCTCACTGGAGAGGACTAACCACTCAGAGGTTGTGGCATCCCTTGTTCTTAGCATGAGCTTGGGTGTACAGTTTAATGGTTCAATGTCATTGAACATGTCTGAAGTCTGAAGAACCACTTTTCACTTCCCAGCTCTCCCACATCCCAGCTATGTACCTTTGGGCAAGTTACTTTACTTCTTAAGCTTTAGTTTCTCATCAGGCATGATTAGAAAACATCTACCTTATAATGTTATTGTTTGAATTAAGTTGCATGTAATGTTTTGCACAGTGAAAAGATGTAACAAAAACAAAAGAATAATTAAAACTGTTAGTTTACAATGAAAATACATATGATTTACACATGGTTAGTAAATACTTTGCTTAGTAGAGTACTGGGCACATAATAAGTCCTTACACAACACTAGTTGACAACTTTTTTTTTTTTTTTTTTTTTTTTTGGTCAAGAGGCATAACAGTATAGTTTTCTTATTCCTTGTATCAGATCACCCAAGAGCTTATTAAGAAAATTGTAATGAGATGTGTGCATATTCTTGTAACAGATGCTAGCAATTTTACCTTCCAATATTCGGTTGGGCTATGTCAGCTGCCAGTTTAAATATTTCTTTTATTTTCATGTGTAAATTTAACTGATACTGGAAGTTTGCTAATTCTACAATCTATTGTTTTTTTAAAAGTATTAAAAAAATCAAGACATCAAAAATGAATACATGATTACTTATATAAAAAGTTTTACTAATTGGAGGGTGTTATGCTACATGAAATAATCCAGACACAGAAAAACAAATAATGCATTATCTCATTTATATGTGAAAACTAAAAAAGCCAAACTCATTGAAACAGAGAATAGAATGGGAGTTACCTGGGAAGGGTGGTGGGGGAAATCCGGAGATGTGATCAAAGGGCGCATGCTTGCACTTGTGAGTGAAATAATTTCTGGAGACATAATATGCAGCAGAATGACTATAGTTAATAACAATGTGTTGTATACTTGGCATTTGCTAAAAGTAGATCTTAAGTATTCTCACAACACCCACATAAAAGCTACATATGTTAGGTGACAAAAATGTTAATTAGCTTGATTGTGGTAATCATCTCACAATATATATGTGTATCAAAACATCATGTTGTACACTCTGAAAAAAAATGTTTGAAAATTACACTGATGGATTGTAACAAGTATAAAGCCAGATGACAGACCTAAACCCATGAATGGAAGTTGGAGAGACCAATCCATTTAATGTCTAAGAAAATACATTGTAATTATCACAGATGTTGGAAAACAGCTGATTTTTCCCATGAGATGTTGGTTTCTTGTCATCAAAAGTGTTCAGGCAAAACAGAAATTATAGATTTTTTTTTCATATTTTGATGTACATTGAACCTAGTGGAATTCTGAAATCAGAAGAAAGGATTGTGTGTGTTTGTTTTTGTTTCCAGTCAGAGAATCACATGGCTTTAAAACTGGGGAGATTCTTAAATATGTCAAAGCCCAACACACATTGATTTTCAGATAGGGTCCTTATGATTCAGTTATTTTAGGGGATTTGCACATGATCCTATTATCTAACTAAAGAAAGAATCAGAATATGACCCACATCTCCTGATTTTTAATTAATCATTTAAAAATCTGTAACTACTTTTGTGAATATACAAATATAGGTAACTTGAAGCCTTCCACTAATGATAATATTATATGGCTTCCGGTGATATTAATCTCCATGACATGTGAGAAATAAAGCACAATTTTTTACCTGTTTTCACTGGTAAAGTAAAATTTCAAAAATGTTATTGGAAAACTTCAGGCCATGTTTTCAGTATTTGGGCTAGGAAGTAATTTTAATCATTTGCTAATATAAATAATCTAAAAACTAGGCAATTGTAAAATAGTTAACAATTTTTCCAAAACCTTCACAATATTTAAACTTGAAACAAATGGGTTTATTTTGAGGTAGAAGGAAAAAAATGACAAGTGGGTAGAAGATTAGAGTTATATTTGCGAATATGAGAAAAAATCCAAATAATAAACCAAATACAAATTTGTATAATTTATTTCATAATTAAATATAAAATACCACTAAATTGAGAGAAAAGGATTTGGATATTGAATATTTTCTTCAAAAGTAATATATTTGACACCTTTATTTTTAAATATAGTTAAAGAAGTATATTTGAATAAATTATTAAGATGTCATCATAATATAGTGGAAGATTTAAAGAAGTTGGCTACAGTGGCCAGACGTGGTGACTCATATCTGTAATCCAATACTTGGGAAGGCTGAGGCATGAGGATCACTTAAGCTCTGGTGTTTGAGACCAGCCTGATCAATATAAGGAGACCACATCTCCACAAAATAATGGTAATAATAATAACAACAACAAAATTACCCAGGTGTGATGGCACACACCTGTAGTCCCAGCTACTTGGAAGACTGAGGTTGAAGGATCCCTTGAACCAGGTAGGTGGAGGCTGCAGTGAGCAGTGACTGCACCACTGCACTCTTGCCTGGGTGACCCAGTGAGACCAAAAAAAAAAAAAAAGGAATTTGGATATAGAGCTTGTTTTTTGGTGTGTTTCCATCATGTCCCTTTGGGTATATTATTATATCAGAAAAATGATTTTCTCATCTGTAAATATAAGAAATAATTCCCAATTACTGGGTTGTATTAAGGAGTGAATGAGATTATATGTAAGCACTGATCATAGTGCTGGGCATAGAGACTGAGAAGGAGAAGGAAATATTAATCTCTATTTTTTTTATTAAGTTTGAAATAAAACCATGGATGCTAAAAACATTGAAGTATGATACAGTTTGGCTGTGTATGTATGTACACCGTCATCTTAAAATATTGTAATCTGTAATAAAAACTATACATATTTTCATGTTGCCAATACTACCTAATTTTTAAAGACTTTTTCTAGCATCTTGAAAAAAAAGCACTGTTATTTGATAAAGGCAAACTGAAAAAATGAACTACTTATAATTTGTGATACGTAGTATCTAGGTTCATCATGTAAAATTACATGATACCCCAGTTCAGGTTAAGTTCCAGATAAATAAATATTGATGGATATTTTTATTTAAACTGATAGCTCAAACTATAATGGATAACACATAATACCTCATATGTATTTTCAGTCTGTAGAATATTTCATATTTTTTACATTTTCTGTGGTACATAAATTTTGATTCAATAGTATTTTCTGTGCTACCACAGTTCATCTTCATTGTGCTATCTATGTGTGTAATGGCAATATATAAAAATTTTAGTACCTGGGCTTTTCAAGAGAATTTTCAAAGAAACATTTCCTTTATACTCTTATGAGTCATATTAAAATAATTTCTGTGATAAATGGAACGAGAGAGAATGCCTTATCTATCTGTAAGACTGCATTTACTAATAGAATCTCACGTCCAAAGAATGCTTTGTTTCTTAGTTTTATATTAATCTACATTCAGATACATGAATTAACAGTGAGTAAAATCTGCATTAGATATGAGAATGCTTCTTCCAGTTCTTGCTTGTGATGCCTGTGTGTGTCTTTTGTTGTTTTAATATGTGAGTCTAGATTACGTATTTTTGTTAATTGATCAATTTATTTATATTACATAAACTTATTTTCAAAATTTCAATAAAGTATGAAACAAAATAGAAACAAGCAGCCCAATAAGCATGTTTTCTAAAACAAATCTTGGTTTAGATTTTTATTGGTGCTTTCTAATTTGTTTTATCATTGATGTGTTTTCTTCCCAAGTCAATTAGCACTATATTGAACCATTTTATTTTATGGTGAAAAAGGCAAATGTAATAGAAGTCTTTTTAACTATTTATCTTCTAAATATTAATATTAACAATATTAACTAAAGTGCCTTTTCAAATATTACATATTTTTCTTGCATCCTTGGTTTAGAATCCCTATTTTCTTTTATAAATACCTCTGGCATTATTGTCATTCTTTAAACAATAGCACATTTGCTTCCAGGAAACCATGTTTTCTTTGAGTTTTCATGAAAGATAAGTGAATTTTCACAGCTGCTCTTAAAAAAATAGGTGATCTACAAAGTTCCTATAGAACTTGAAGAGACATAGCTTTACTGTCTCTGGTTTGAAGCTGTGTTGCTTTTGATTGTTTCAAGTGCTGGTATTACTTGTGAAGGGTCTGTTTATATAGAATGAAGGTTATTTTGATTTTGATATTTTCTGTGTCCATTAATTCTTTTTGAAGTTAATATTAGTGTTAGGAAAATTAAGACAATTATTCTGTACTGGCAATATATAAAAAATTTAGTACCTGGGCTTTTCCAGAGATAATTTCCAGTGGAACATTTTCTTTATACTCTTGTTAGTCATATTAAAATAGATTCCTATGAAAAATGGAATGAGGGAGAATACCATAAAATTATTTTCATATTTTAGTATCAAATTATAACAAACTAAAATCTTGGTTCTTACCTATCTCTGGCATGCACTGATACCGACCCCTAGTGGTAAGATAAATAGTTCATTATACATTTCTCTTATCTAATACGGATGATTATTATTAATTTTTTTGGTAAATATTTCATCATAATTACAGGAGTCTTTACCAAGTTAGGTGATTAACTGAGAGTAAAACAAGAATTTTAAGAACTAAATTTTGTGTCAGCTGGTACTCCTAGGAAATATGTAGTAAAAATAATTGACAAAAATCCTGAATGAGTAGATATGTCTACATAAAAAATATAATAAATAGCAAAATTATTCCTCATATTTAGAATAGAGTTTCCTTTCATAGAAGTAGGGAAATAAACATTTCAGCACTTAAATGTGTCATTAGAAATGAAGTTGTATTTGTTTTAGTAATTGTACCCTTGGTAATCTAACTCTTGAAAGTCATGCATCACTGAGCACTTAATCTACTTAAATTGTTACCCACATGATTAATTCATTTTAGATCTCTACTGTATCATTAGCATTTTTTAAAAGTGTGTTATAGGACTACTGATATGGGAAGACTATAGAAACTGATGTAAAATGTTATTAGCAAACCCTATAGAATGCAAAACTTGCCATAGTTCACTTTAATGAAATCCCAGATAGTTTCATTAGACTGGTACTTAACAAAAGAGAATTTTCAATATTCAATACAATTAAATATATTGTGAGGCCGGGCGTGGTGGCTCAAGCCTGTAATCCCAGCACTTTGGGAGGCCGAGGCGGGTGGATCACGAGGTCAAGAGATCGAGACCATCCTGGTCAACATGGTGAAACCCCGTCTCTACTAAAAATACAAAAAATTAGCTGGGCATGGTGGCGCGTGCCTGTAATCCCAGCTACTCAGGAGGTTGAGGCAGGAGAGTTGCCTGAACCCAGGAGGCGGAGGTTGCAGTGAGCCGAGATCGTGCCATTGCACTCCATCCTGGGTAACAAGAGCGAAA